>NC_092817.1:65838626-66173626 GCF_023375885.2 Dermacentor andersoni | reverse complement strand
AAGTCAGCCTATCCATTCCCAGCGGTGTACGTTTCTTGGACCGGCCCGACTTTATCTGCCAGTAGCTCCGCGGCACGGCGCTGCTGTCAGTTGTTGAAGATGGCGGTTGTGCTTCACACATCCACGGCGTACGAGCAACGAAGTGCGATTCGTTTTCTGTGGAGCAAGGGACGAACGCCCATTGAGGCTCGCAGGGAAATGCATCCCACGTATGGGGAAAGGTGTCTCGATTTGAGAAGTATGAGGTGGTAGTGTTGAGTTCGCAAAAGGCTGTAAGGACTTGCATGACAATGAGCGTTCGCGGAGGCTGCGCGACGAACTCTACCACAGGGAAATCTCAAATTTAGAGCTGCGGTGGGACAAATGTCTGAACCAGTGTGGCGATTATGTGAAAACATAGTGTAAGGTACGTTGAATAGTACGTATATTTGTAATTACCTGTATGTACCTTATTTTGGCTATACTAAAAAATAGAGGCAATGAGGAAAAAGGCAGACGGCGTTTTATTTGAAATTTAAGCTATTTGCGCGGCGCGTAGAGATGTAATACTTAGCAGACACGATCGTTAGCGCGCATTGTATGCACTGCGCTTGTCAGCTCAAGATGGCCAGACCTGGTGAGGGTCCCTTTAACTTACGCTAAAGCAACGTAACCCTGCGCAATCGTGACTTAAACTGCATTGCCAGTGTGGTCGGAAGCTCACTTTGCGCACAAGTTGTATCTCCGTGGCATGCGGTGGTCGTCCGTTGCTAACTTGCGAGTGACTTCTCATTTTATATAGTCGCGTAGTCGGCGCTCAGCTCCGCGCGCTCTAATAATTTACTAAGCGACTTTTGCCGCACGCTGTCGCATCGTCGTTTACTCGTCGCCGACTTGCTTGTGTGATAGCCCCATTTCTCGCTGCTGCCGAATTCAATGATAAAGAAAAAGAAATCGTCGTTGAGGTGGCACTCTGGCGACACTTGTGCGCTCGTCTCTTTCATACAGCGCGACGTAGGCTTATATATCTTCGGCACCGTATATGTCTTCGTTATCTTGGCCTATATCGAACATGGCACGTTCCCGCGGGCCCGCGGCGGAGCATTGACCAGCAATATCTTGTTTTAATAGCGGTGCTTTAATTTTATTTTTTGTCTCCTTATAGAGGAGTTAGGAGGGACAATCTAATTTTGGACTCAGTCCACAGGAAAGAGCTTTAGCTTCCTAACCGATTGAATTAATAAAACCAGCTGCGACCGTGTAAGTTTCTCTATCTCTCAGGATAGACCAACATTGACGTCCGAAATGGAAGAATCAACAGGTAGTAAGAATAAAAATTTGGAGGATGCTTAAGCTTCACCTTTAAGAGTGGAACGCGATAGCCTTCAAAGATCTTTGACTGCATCTCACGCTTCCCGGCAACTGTAGCTTATGTAACCGTAATGTTTGCCGGGAAACGCTGGCGGCGAATGCTATGCACGAAGGCGAGCTTTCCGGTAGAAACGCGGCCCCTTGCGTGGGCTGCATGGATGGATGGATGGATGGACGTTATGGATGATGAAAACAATGCGGTGGAGGCAAGCGCCATCTGGAGGTGCTGTAAGGAACTGGGCGCGCCGCTCTGTGGCCTTTGAGATTTGCGCTTGCCGGCGCGCGCAAATCTCGGATGCCGTGGCCGGTCAATGAATGGTAGACACGCTTGAAAAGGGGTTTGTGTTTGATTCTAAAACTGGTACAGCGCAACATGGGAAAAAAGAAACAAGCCGGCTCGGCTTGTTTCTTCCTTTCCATGTTGCGCTGTGCCAGTTTTAGAATGCAATACCATCTCGACCAATCCTCAACCCTATAGGGAACTTCATTTGTGCTTGAATTGCCCCGTAACAGAATTATCTTTTGTCGCATATTCAAATCACAATCCGACGCTATCATGCCTGTAGGTTGTGTGTAAGTCGTACGTTACGTTTTCTCTGACGTATTTTACTTTGAGAAATTCAATTAGTTTAGGAACTTTTTTTTTTTTTGCGCTAGACGGAGGGTCTGCTTAACTGGGTATGGGTGGTTGGATTTGCATGGTTTGGTGTGATTTTTTTTTCGCCGCCACGACTTGACGCCGACGCTGGATTGTCTGACACGGGCCCCTTAACGCTTTCGCGTTAAATGTGGTGGCTATTTGATGGATCACGTCCGAAAAGCGACCATGCGTGCAGGGAAACCGAAAGTAGCTCCAAACTCGCTCGGAGTATATTTTGCGGCGATACGCTTGCAGAAGTAGTTTCGCCCCGCATCTTCGAGTATTAGAGGACGAGCACCCTTCTCAGAAACCTCGCGAAGGGCTGCGGTAGAGCACAATCTCGAAATTCTGGCTTCTGAGTTACAGAGGCTAAAAGCGCTACTGTGACACGTACATGGACATACAAACCTCTCTCGGAGGCTCTGAGGCCTTACGGTGCTTGCAATGGACATTACATGCATTGGAGGCGTCACAGATCGCAGATGATCGACGTCGTACTAATTTCTATACGCCTTGCTCACCCCCCCCCCCCCCCCGCCTCCCCATTTCGAAATTTAATCCATTCCCCGCCGCCCTTCTAAATGGGGTTGAGTCAGAGGCTTTTAAATACACTTGCGCTTGCCCTTCTGTCTTTGCGAAGACTCTCGCAGGGTATCAGCGTGTACACGCGTGACACAATCAGGAAGCAATGTCAAACCGCGGGAAATGCTGTACTATGAATTTCGTGGATTCACAGATTCTCGGTGCCTTCATTTTGTTTCGCGTCGGCGTACACGTCATGTCCTTCGCTCTTAAAAGGAAAAAAAAAAAAGGAAGGTCGTAGTAGTTACTACCTACGTCACACCATTTGCTACCTTAGTATAACTGCAATTGGTAACGATATAGAGTTAGTAACAATAGTAACTAAACAAGGTAGCCAGTATTACCTAATGGGTCTCAGCTCTAAATTCCAGATGCAGTTAGCACCACCTGACACAAATATCCTCGCCTCTGCTGCATATATCGGACCAACTGTGGCGTATTACAGAGTGGGTCCGATATGTGTGTTATAAAATAGGAACTTCGAATTCGGTTGTGCAAATGCCTTCTGCGTTGGTAGCTGAGACCCATTTGTAACAGTGACTACGTTCTTTAGTCATTACTGTTGCTAGCTCTATCATTGCAAACAGCAGTTATACAAAGGTAGATACAAATAGTGGGACACTAGGTAGGAACAACTACGACTTTTGAGAGTGTGTACGCTGCGTATAGCGAACGTCCAGCTGTGTGCGCAACGGCATGGCTCCTTCGCAGCCTCGGAGTCATAGCTAATTAAGGTACGACGCGTTATCGTTCCTCAAGTCACAAATGTAGGGAGGTCATGGGTATAGAGAGGGTGGGGGGGAAATGCACTTGCGCGTGGCTGCACAGCCGTGCGTGCGTGAGCGCGCGCGCTTCGAGGCGAGCAGCATTTCGGGTCTTGCGCGTGCGTGTTCCACCCGTCCGTGCGCGTGTATCACATACATACATGCATGCGCACACGAGGCGGGAACCCGCACGATGCCGCGTTTTGTTTCGCAACCGCCGAGGTTTCGCTCCCTTCGAGGACGCCGGGACCGGACGGGGCACGCGGACGCGCGCGCTCAGAAGCGCGAGCAGCCGTGCCCCGCCGCCGCGAAGGGACCTTCTCCGGACCCGTACGCAGGAGAGCACCTGCCGTCGACACCGCCCCTCCACGATCGGCTTGCGCGTCTCCGCCACGGTGTAGCTGCGTGCTTGTGCGCGTGTGCTGCGGCGCACGAGAGCGGCGGCAGGCATGCGCGATGGCTCCGGTGCCGCCGAAGACGAGGACGGCGATGACGACGACGCGGACACGAGGCGGCGACGTCGTGCCGGACGTCGCCCTGGAAGGCGCCGCCGGCGCGGTGAACGGCGCCGCAAGGACCAGGAGGAACTGTGGCAGCTCCTGGCGGAGGCGTTCTTTCGCTCCTCGGCGTCTGGCTCCCTGTCTTCGTCCACGTCGAGCCTGAGTGAGTCGTCCGCGTCAGGAGAACCACGCTGTCGTGTGCCGGGGTGCTCGGAAGACGCGTTAGAAGAGCAAGAAGCCTTTCGTTCTCTTTTTGGTGCCTCATTTGAAAGTCCTTAATCTGTCTATCGGCTACGAGAGAAATGGCGCTCACACGTAAGGGCTCAGTTGTGATAACCCCCGTTTCGTCTTCGAACCGTCGCGTGTACCGAGGGCAGACGCTCGCGTGAGCGGAGTGTGATAACGCGATCATGTAGCTGTACATTTGGTACACATTAAGGAACCACGATGATCAGAATTCATCCTGGGCTACTCACTGTAGCGGCTATGATAGCTCAGTTTTTGCTTCGGGATGGTAAACTGAAGTTTGGAATCTGTCAGAGCGCGGGCATAACTGATGGTGACGTATAGTAGCTCATCCGGACATGCGTATGTGCAGTGTGCACGATATGCTCAATTCCATTACATATCTGGGTCACACCGCATTTGAAATTTGATGCGAGCCGTGTGCCGTGCATGTTAACTGTTTTCGTCCTGGCAGTTATGTGTAACGTCTCGTAGATCGGTGTATGTCCGTATGCGCGCATTTGCGTCCAGGCTTTGACGTTTCAGAAAGTAATGGCCATACTTTGGGCTGCTTACTTAGACGTTTGGGAAGTGGCTGCCTTGATTCTACTCCACTTTCGCTGCTGCGGTTGTATATAGATGCGAAGACACGAGGTTCTTACGTGCACGCTAATTCATGTGTGGCTATATACGAATAGTTGTGTTTAGCTGTCTTGCGCCTTGGTCGTCTCTACACTACTCGAACGTCTGTGTCCTTTCAGCTTTCAGAGTGCTCGCACTCGTAGCTTGGCAAAGTAGGTGTCATTAGCGTAAGAGCTTCTCTGTAAACAAACAAGCAAATGAGCGAGCAAGCACAAAACGAAAATAGAACAAGAATAAACTCCAATGCATTATCGCTGATAGACGGGAACTCGCGCGTACGTTCCTTGCGAAAGCTGCTCCGACTTTTTTCATTCTCCTCAAAGAATGATGCGTTTTTGTGTATTGTGCCGCGCAAACCCGGCCTCTGCCTGCCGTTAGTTGTATTGATTTGGAATGGCTTGCTTCTCCGTTTCAGCGTGTCGTCACGCGAAGCGCGGCTTCTTGTTTGACGTCACCGCTATAGCGTAACCGCATGCATGGCGACAGGCTCGCTTGAGGATATATGGCGCCTGTGACGCAGGCGTGCCGGGAGCATAGGCGGGCGCCAAGTTGGACGAATTGCGCGCGCTTGGTTGCCATCCATGTATGTTTTTCAGCATGGTCATCTTTTTTCTTTTTATTGCGGTTTGTTTCGTCGTCACGCTCGACGGCAAAGCGGGACGTCGCTGCGGTGGTTGTCGCAAGAGGAGGACGACGACACGCACGCCGTATGTCCGAAAGTTTTCATGTGATGTACGCTTTCGTGGAAGATTACAGCTACGGCCCTTCTGACAATACTTATTAAGGCGAAAGCCTTATATGCCCCATGGAGCGGAAAATCCGCCGAAGAGCGTCCGGCGCTAACATCCGATGGCAAGAAAACCCACGTGACAAAGTGATGACGTCGCTTTCCCCGCGCTGGACCAGCTGCGGCTCGCACTTGGTAATCCCACGGTGAACAGCCACAGCGTTGGACGGACGCCGTAGCCCAAACCTAAAGAATTGACTTCACCCGATTCAAAAAATGAGGTGATCCACGTTCAAAACCGATCTGACTTTCTCCCAAAATCGACTTGGCCCATCCCTAAATTTGGGTAGCCCACACCCAAAAAATTGATTTTGCCCAATTCGAGCACATGACCAAGTGAAGAGTATCGCGTGGAAGAGTCGTACTGCTTTCGCATTCAGTGCACGTGAGGAGACGAGTGCCTCATTTCTCAGAACGTGACCTCCGAATTCGCGGGTGCGATTTCGGAGGTCACGTTCGCAGAGGCCACGGAGCAGCGCGCCCAGTTCCTCGCAACACGGGTTTTGTTGCTAGATTGTTAGGGGGAAATCTGGCGCTGCGATCGTTCAGCCACCGTGGGAATCATGGGCATTGCATGGATTTTAATTTCTACATGGATTCGTTGAGGAAGCGCAGTGCAGCTTCTTTTATCGTTCTTTCTTGGTTCACGTTGTGTTCCGTGCTGGTGCCAAACACGTTCGCGTTTACAACAAATTTATTTCGTTTATTCGCAGCGCTAAATAAACCGAGACACTCTCTGCTGTGATGGGTGTCACTAGATCTAGATGTTCGGTAACACTCATCATGCATGATTATTCTTTCGTATTGTAAACGGCTACCTTTGTACTATTTTGAGAACTGTCGATTGAATGGCGATGTAGAACTTTTTTTTTTTTTTGCCATACAATGTTTTGTGCAATGATAAATGATCATTAAGGAGGTAAATGTAAAAATACGCAAATGGCCGTTAGAAGCTAGTAAACGATGTTTGGGTCGTTTTTTTTCCGGTACCGCGTGTGTGCGCGTGTCGAAAGAGCTATCCACTCGCTACTAAGCGGGCGGTGTTAACGGGGAGCGCAATCACATCTTTACCGCCAGCGACTGTGTAGCGGGCGGAAGGTATATCGCTCGTCGTCGTCGTCGTCGACAGCGTAGGTAGGAGTGCAAAACCCTGTCGGATCGATACGAGCCGCTCGGGCTTTGGCGGGCGGAAAGTTCGAGCTCCGGAGCTTGTTATTCGGGAAAGCTGGCTAACAAGTCTGTTGCCGGCCTGTCGACTTTGCGCTGGCTGCACGCTACGCGTTGTTCTCGGTACAGCAGCAGCTGCGAGGGAGTACACGCAGCCGCGAACTTGTTAATCGGGAAAGGTGTCTCCCTGGGTTAGTGCCGCTGTCGTTAACAGCGGCTTATTTACTCTTCGAGAGGTGGAAGAGAGGTGTGCTTTCATTTATTTGTTTATTTATTTGTCTTTGTAAGCGAGCAGCTTTGTTCGGCGCATCAGGCCAGTTTTCTTTCCTTGTATTTAACCTTCTTTCATTGAACAATCACGAGGTCGGCGCAGTCTAACATTGCGCCCAAAAGCACTTTGGCGCGACAGAGAAGCATGCGTGCGATCGTGGGCTATACTGTGTTGGAAAACGGCAGGTTCGCGCCCACGGTCGTTCACGCACTTCTTTATAGCACTGTAGGCGGATTTCACTGAATTTGGTGGTATCTGACAGAAAACTCGAGGTGTATGTACCGCTTACGCGAGCGCGTCGTGTGCGAACGAAATTGCATGTTTGTAAGGGATAGGATGAATAGAAAAGTTAATTTACTAAAGCGATTAGCTTTCTGGAAGCGTTCGGCTATTCGCTTACATTCACAATAATTGTCGATGGTTTCTACACGGTTCTATCTCTGTCTCTCTCTCTCTGCATGTGGCTGCATGACCCCATTCATGTCTGAACGCTGAAGAATGCTTGTGCTCACTGGCCTAACAGCGTCGTGTAGCTGCCAAAAGGCGATAATGCAATGGCCGTTTAGTTTTCTGTGACGTGCGATAATTCACTTGCCATGCATTGAGATTGAATGCATGGATCTTCGGAGCTCGTGAAGACGTATCATGGCATAGGTTGTTAATCGTTTTTGACGGCTATGTGCGCGCACATGAGATAAAAAATTATGGGATAAGATCTGACCGGTTGCGGACGCGTGAAATATCCGGTGGCACACAAGTTACACGCCTGAAAGCCTCGGACTATCCTGACAGATTACTCGTCTCAGTAGCTGAGCCAATACGTAGAAAGAGAAGAAAACCTAATAGCGAAGCCATGGTTTCCGAAGAGCAACCCACAGAAATGGACCGTAAGGTCGCGGTGATTCCATACAAACATCAAATCGCCCGTCGACATAAAAAAATCAGTGAGTGGGTTGGTGTACGTGTAGTGTTTTCTGCGCCACACAAGCTTTGTTCGATATCAAAGAAAAGCACCCCTATCAAGAAAAAAATAAAAATAAAGAAGAAGCCCACTGTGAAGCCAAGCACCGCAACCGTTACGTGAATTGTGTGCAGGGGGTTGTGTACAGAATCGCCTAGAAATGCGGCGCATGCTACGTGGATCAGACAGGCAGGTGTCTGAACGATCGTGTGCGTGAACATGGGAACAATGTTAAGAATGGAAAGGGAGGTTTTTTAGCCCTGCATTGCAGCGCGTGCGGATGTACCCCTCTGTTTGGAAAAACCAAAGTAATCTTCACACACAGGGACGATCGAACGCGCATCATCGTTGAATCGGCTGGCATGGCGCGCGAAGTATGCTCATGCATAAGCAAGCCATCCCTGGCCTTATCACGAAGGGTGATGGCATATTTCGGTTTTTCATCTTTATTGTTTGTTTTTCACATATATATCTTTTATGTTGTTCTCCCTCTGTTTTTTCTATAAAACACCTTGTATCAGACAACAAAATTTCAGTTGGCAGTAAGCGCCTGTCCTCGTTTTTTGCTGTGGCACCGTAGAATTCAGCGATGTTATCTTTCTGAAATACAGTAGTTGGAGAGGGCGTAACCGTCACGTGAGCCAGTCAGAGCAGCGTAACAAGTTGGTCTAGTTGGTTTATGTTCAAATGATGCATTTTCCCAGCAGAGCGTTTAACACACATGGGCAGAGATAAACTAACAGTTGTTCTGCCCTGTCTCCGTCTACTCGTTAAAACGTCCCGCTGGAGAATTGCATCCTTTCATTTTAGGGCAAACGAGGTAGCAAATTTTACTATAGGTGGCGCTGTGGAACTTTGTCGTAGAAGCTGGCTTGTGGGGTAAATATTATAGTGTTGATTTACCCTTCCGTGTAACCCATAAAGGCCTCGGGCCATCCTGTGTGAAAGGTATTCGCTCATTCACTCACCAGCCAAACGCCTCTAACTTGGCACCATGCACACCGTGCAGCTACACGACACACGGCCCGCGGAGGTTAGTAACTGAGGGCGATGCCGTCGACCGTAGTTAAAGCTGTGTTAGTATATCACCTATCCACGATGCTAAGAAAGCCGCGCTTAGCGCTAGAACACGCTTGGCAAGCCAGTGCAGAAAAGCAGCAAGAACGACAGACGGCGGCCCGGCGACGCCTCGAAATTTCCGCGCCAGTGAGCCGTGACGTCATGTATTTTGATGCCGTCTGCTCGGCCAAGAAGGGTCTGCTTTGTATTCTGAAAGAACAAAAGATTGAACGTAGGAAGTTTCAAGCACCTTGGACCAGAACGGCCGGAACGAGAAAAAATATAATTTGCGATCTGTGACGTCATGCTGATGTATACCGACCCTGGGTTTGCGGGGCGAAATTCAGAAACAAAATTTTGAGTAGTAATATTTTAAATAAGCAACCTGTTACCGCAATATCAACGAAAATGGTTCTTCAGTTATGCTTTATCAATACAACCTTATCTGGTGTTTCTCTTTTGTGTCGATTTGATAGTTAAAATTGTCTCTGATAATGGAGCTAATGGATTCTCAGGATAGTTATGTCGCTGTGCTACCTTCTTTCTCGGCTGTGTCGTACTATTACCCAACGTTACTAGACTAGCTTCAGTTGTAAAACTCCCCGCCCGCGCGCTTACTGTCGCCACTTCTGTGACAGCCGCCAGAGGGCAACGCTGTTCCATCGGGCTCCACTGCAGACGCCTCGTCACAGCCTTGAGCTCGTGCGGACGGGCAGTTAACGCATGTTTCACGCTCGCTGGCGTTCTCCCTAGTCCGAATTAGTGATACCACGAGAAAGCGGTATCCACCTGCAGCAATAAGATTTATCGCGCCAGTTCGTTAATACTGAAAGAAGGGTAAACTGCACGAAAGGAAGAAACGCATACAGCGAAGCGCAGAAGCTGCGTTTCTAAATGTCGTGTATTTCTTCCTGTCGTCTTAACGTTTCGCGCAGTTTAGGCTCACGAGCCTGAATATCTGGCCAAAGTGCGTGATTGTAGGATGATCTTCATCCCCACCGAAGCTTCTCGCCACGCCAAAGAAGCACTACAAAAAGAAAGATGAGGTCGGTCTTTGTACACACAAGTCACACAAAAAAAAAAGAGAAAGAAAGAAGTCGGATTTTTCGTTCCGTGTAGATGCTTAATCAGCGAAGCTGAAACGTGCGGCCCCTGTGTTTATCAGTGGATTAATCCCGAGGGTTCATTAAAGTATTTCTCAGTTATGAGGTTACACACACAATCGGCTGCGACGGAGAGAACGACGTCTGACGGTATGCCCGCAGTCCGCAGTTGTCGCTTGCGTTCGATGTCTCGAGTTTGCTCGGCGGCGTGGTTAGCAGCCTTCGCCTGCGATTTGCCGCTTGTGATTCTTCGAAATTAAATTTCTTCAAAATTAAATCTTTCCGTTACGTAAGACCATGAGTGGCGCATACCCCCGTAAACGCGGCCTCCCCATTACGACGACAGAAGTGAAGTGAAATTCTACGCTGGAAAGATGAACGGCCACGCAGCCAGCTGTGGAAGACGACGACGAACGCGGGAGCAGTGGCACGAGCGCGTGCCGTTGATTTCGCAGAGAGTTCCCGGTCGGCACGAGGAATCGCTCTGTTTTACGTCGAGCGAAGCGTCGCATTGCTAAGAGCACAGAAAAGGTGGTGCGCCGAACTGTTGACATCGTTCCGATAGCGGCCTATGCAGCCAGGTACGCAGCACGTCGGCATCGTATGCTGATATTCTTAAGAAACTCGGCGAAGGCTATAGTTCCACGGATGACATGCTTGCTGAAATTCGCTGTCAACAACGAAGTACAGAATACACCAACGTTGCAACGCGTGCTATGTCCGACCCGCCCGCGTAGCCGGCTAGTGAGGAAGTGAAGCCGGGCGCGACTGCAGCGCCACGAAGGCGCGGGCGGGTGGCGGTTCCGCGCAACGGCGCCGAGTTTTAAAACTGAAGCTAGTCTAGTAACGTTGCTATTACCTGTATAAAAATGCTTGATCGTGACAAATTAGCTTGGCTCTACCCTGTGGGGTTCTCGCACCCGTGCTCTTGGGACAAAGGAACGACAACACAGTAGTGCAAACAATCACAAGGGCATTTATTGCACCTTTCATAGATCAATGCCTGCTAGCCGAGTTGCTATCCCCGAAACATGCCGATGGGCGCGCGACAAATCTAGAAGTCCGACTCACCGCGACCGGATAGCGAGCGAATATGTTCGCCCCATGCTGGATCCCAACGCCTGGTCGTTCGCATGTACGGTCACGCGAACGGTGACGCGTTCCAAGGCGGCCACGCGAGACGGTCTCGCAGAAGCATGGCTCGGTGCACGCGCGGAACGGCACGTCCGCACTGCTTGTTGACCCGACCCAAAGAGGACGCGCCTTGTCTTTCGGCGCCCCAGTAACCCCGCCTGTCGGCGGCGTTAGCAGCGCAACACTCGCGCCATCTCTGGTACTGCGCCTCAACCACTCCGATCGCCGCGGGCGCCAGGCCACGCGAGCCGTGCGGGAAAACCAACCTATCAGGGGACGCGTGAGAGTCGCGCATCCCCACAAGCCTTTTGTAGCAGTCATGATGAATATTGGCCCTAACAAGCTGTTCCTTTGAAATAAGGTCAGCTTTTCATGGACCACTTGGTAGCATTCGTGCCTTGGTGGTTAAATCAAACACATACACACACACACCCTCTCTCTCTCTAGTTGCATTATAACCCACAAAGGAGAGGGCTTGGTGGGTGGAGGGAGAGCTTCTCTTATGCGCTCGCCGTCCCGGTCTGCGGCGCGGATCTCCCACGCCGGGCGGCAAGTTTTTGGGACGCGTGGCGCGCATTAGCAAGTCGATGCAGTTATCGCAGTTTATCGTACCCCCGAGGACACAGTCATCTGCTTTTGAACTTGGAAAACAGAAACGCGCGCGAGGCGTGGGTGCACTTCGTGGAGAAACGACGGGCGAGTTGTATAAACGCCTTTCCGCGTCGCCACGAGCTTCGCGCACGCCGCTTGCCTTGCTCACCGAGAGGCGCATATTTATGCCTTGCGCGGTTGTCCAGTCGAGGTCCCAGTTCTCTTTATATATATATATATATATATATATATATATATATATATATATATATATATATATGCTTCTTCTCTGTATCTGCATTATGAGTGCCGCGCCGTCGTTATACAGGCTGGCGGTTGCAGGGCCTCGCAGACTCGCGAAAATTATCTTCGCGCGCCGTCGAAACTGTTTCTTTTTTTTCCTCTCTCTTTCTTTTTTCCGGGTGCTTCTGCACGTCAGAACCAGTCTCAGAACACCCATGAGATCCCAGAGAGAGAGTGTGTGTGTAACTGTTCAATAGGCATGAGTATGATGATGCGATGAGTTTTCGTTCACGTTTGTGCGATGATTGCAGGCGAAGGCGAGATAGTGAGTGAGTGTATGGATTAATCGTTTAGTTGCGCATGGGTGCCCGTCGCGATTCATCACGCGCCATACTAAACGCGGTCCATCATCCTGTCGACCCGTCTGGATCTTTTCCATCGTTGCTGCCCATCTCGCCCACAGCGCTGGTCGTTCCTGGGGGGCAGTCTTGCTCCTGGGCGCGCGCCTGTACCTTGCGCACAGAGCTCGTTCCGTCTCATTTTTCGGCGCGTGCTTCCCGTCTGCGATGACGCCAGCATCTTGATATCCCCTTTGTACCTTTTTCTTTTTTTTTCCTGTCTTCTGTTGCACTTGCATAACGTTTCGAGCAATATATGCATCCCCGCACGCTTGCAAGCCGTTTGCCGGGTTGCCTGGCCCCGCGTGCGGTTTGCGAAAACGAGCCTTGCTCGCCCCCCTCGTGTTTCCTTCAGTGGACGTCGCATGTCGAGACGAGACGACGCGTTTGGCCAGTGATAAAAAAGCGTGCCCCCACTCCCCCCCCCGGCGGTCGTGTACTTCTCTAGATTTGCGGTCCAGGTGGCGGCAAAGCAGCGTTAACCGTCTCGTTGAAGGTCTGGGCCTGGGTCACGTGATGGCCGACCATGCAGGGCGCAGTGGTGGTGTCTGAAATGTAGTTTACGTATGTGCAAATCGTACGAGAAGACGGATGGGTAGAGAGATATATATATATATAATTGGCGTGATAAATGCACACAGACGGCGCGGTGTTCTCCCGGCTCTTTGTTTGGAATTACTGAGCTTAACTGAATTGATTTTCAAGCTCCACTGGTAATATTTTATCTTAGGAGGGCGCCCTACAGCGAAACGGCAAATAAAAATGAATCTCATATCGGAGCCTGTTTCTCGCATGAATGGATCTCGCCACGGGATTGCTCGTATTTTCAGATGGACATTGAAAGTAAAAGTAAACCCTGAATCGGACTTCTGTGGTCGATTACCCTTTTTGAACTCTTATCTCGCCTTGCTCGGCGTAAATAGCCGCAATCGGGCGTGCACGAGCGATTGTGGCTTTGCTTTTAAGCCGGGTCACTGTGGGAACAAGCGAACACGATTTTGGTTGAGTTTGTTTCCGACGCGCCTTCGTTGCAGAATAATAAAAAGCTGGGTGAATCATTTCCATAGCTGATGGTGAAGCTGTAGAAACAGCAGGTGAAACGAAGTTTACCGGTACTACGTTGCGATCGGCTGAACTACCGCGAAAGTTCTTTGGCGGATGGCG
This sequence comes from Dermacentor andersoni, assembly GCF_023375885.2. Classification (NCBI taxonomy): domain Eukaryota; kingdom Metazoa; phylum Arthropoda; class Arachnida; order Ixodida; family Ixodidae; genus Dermacentor; species Dermacentor andersoni. The sequence goes on along the minus strand of NC_092817.1, from coordinate 66,160,045 downwards.
CAAATTAAACGGAGGAAGAAAAAGGTGCGGCGAGAGTGGGTGCACCATTGCAAGCTCCTCGCTATGAGAGGGTCGGCGTCGGTGCTCAACGATGCAGCCCGCTTCAGCTCCTAAGGTAATCCCCTTATAGCTCGAGACTATCCCTATACTACGCGCTACTCCAGAAGGGGTCTTCCGCGTGCTCCCCTGCGGCGGCCACTTTATGCCCGAGCGGTGGTGGTAGCAGCAGCAGTAGCAGCAGCAGCAGCAGCAGCAGCAGCAGCAGCAGCCAGGAACGGTCAGGCTAACCTTGCTGCGTGTGGTCCCTACGCGAGGTTCCTTATCAGTGCCGAGTGGCGGGTCAGCGCCGCGCTGCTCGGCGCGCCTGACGCGCACGAGTGACCCGGAAACAATCGCGCACGCGCCTGCGGCGCGTTGGACATCCTCTCTGCGCTTCTCGCTTCTAGCCCCCTCACCCCTCCCTCCCTGTTCGTCATGGACGTGACTGCCGCGGATACGGTGGCGCGGCTGGGCCGTTCCTCCGCCGTAACCCCTTTCCCCCCGCCCGTCTCTACTGGCTTGGTTGTTTTGTGTATCGATTTCCGTTTCATAGCCTAGTCCCGCGTGGAGACTTGAAGCGCCGAGTAGCATTATTTGGAAGACTGACCCGCCTGCTCGACAACGTGTGGCTGGTGGTAGATCTTTCAGAAATAGTCTGTCTCACAGACTAGAACATGAGTTCTAGCAAACGGCGATTCGAGCTAGTTGGTTAATATTCAGGGGCAAGTTAGTTTTTCTCCTTTCTTTCTTTCTTTCTTTCTTTCTTTCTTTCTTTCTTTCTTTCTTTCAAGTGCAGCTATAAGGTCAGGTACATGGAACTAAAAAGAGGACAAGTCCAATTCCAGGCTGTGTGTGCAGGCTTCACAGAAATGCACCATATTAACGGATTCTGTACCCCATAAGCTTTTGATATTGATAGTACCTTTAGGCTACAAAGGGCAACCTTGTCAGAAAGCTTACAATACAGCCTGTGTGTCGATGCAGAAAACAGCATGGCTCAGATGTCTAGCCCCTCAAGCACACTTCATTAGGAGCTGTTACCATTTTGCTAGCTTTGAGGACAAGGTGGAACGTCCATCACGCATTGGAGAGCTGTGCTGATAGGGAAAATGAGTACGTATGTGCTGTCTGTGTCATACCTGCCAACTATTCAAAATTTTCTGTAAAGTTTTAGACTCCAGGCTTGCTCTACGATTTTGAGTGTTTTGTCAATTTTACAAAAGAAATAGTTAGCCAAAAAGTTTCACTCATTAATCTCCAACCATACCCTTGGAAGACTTCAGATAGTGAAAGAACATCAGATTGGTACTTGCTTCAAGACAAGTTCCTGAGGCAGCTGAAATCGCAACAGCTACGTCACTGGAAAAGTACTGGGATCTAAAAGCAGTGTGTTGCTTGTCAGTCTCCACTGTCCCAAACTTGCTGCTGCTTGTATGTTGCGTCTAAGGGTTAATTACCATTAAGGGTAAAGGTGCATATGCATCCTGTAGAAGGTGTGCGCTCAGGGTGAACTTTAAAAAAGACAGCGGTATTTCCCCCCCCCCCCCCCCCCCCCCCCCCCCCCCCCGTTTGGCACCATGTCCGGGCAATGCTGTCAAATTTTAATGTTCACAGGTTGGCAGGTATACTCATTGCTTTTGCTGGAAGCAAGGCTGTTGATTATGGAGCTCAAAATATTCAATGTCCTTCTTATGTGGGAAACTTGCTGGTAATTGGCCTGGTTGTAGAGCAAAACAATTTAAAAGCTTGCTTAGCTGCAACTTTGGAAATTGCAATATTTTGTTGTAGTTTGTAGGCTGATAATTAGATTTAACAAATTGTTCATTGTTATGGTGCAAACAAACATGAAATTTACTTGGTATTCTCTATTTTCCTCTTGGCTGACCCATTGTGGGGGCAAGGAAAGTCGTTCATCTTGAATATAGATTATAAATATGTTTGGGCATTTGCAAGAACTTTGTTAACTTCTAAAGTTAATTTGGAAAATGCTTGCTGAACATGTGTACTGCAATATTAAAACGCAAAGTATTTAAAGAGTGATGATGCCAACCTAGCCAGTCTGAAATTGGAGTGAATTGGCCAGGCCACTTATTAACTTATGATCGCTTAGCACACATTTCACACAGCAGGCCTACGTGAGTAGGCACAGGCTTTCATGTTGGCTGAAGGAAAGTGTGGCAACTGAAAAATGTTTTAACAAAAGTTGTGGGCATTGCACCATGCACCTTGGCGCGCATGTACAAGGGCGAATCATAAAGTCTTTGTGCCTATTTTTTATTAGCCAAAATAAAGTACGTACAAGTCATCACAAAATACATGCTATTTTACATTCCTTGTGCTATTTTTCCTCATACTCCCCACACTGGTTCAGACATTTGTCCCATCGCAGCACTAAATTTGAGATGCCTCTGTCGTCAGTCAGCGACGCACACGGTCTCCCCAAATGCTCATTGTCATGTAAGTCTTTACGGCCTTTTGTGAACTCGCAACGCCACCACCTCACACTTCTCAAAGCAAGACACGTTTCCCCATACGTGGGCTGCATTTCCCTGTGGATTTCAATGAGCATTCGTCCCTTGCTCTATAGAAAACGAACTACACTTTGTTGCTTGTAAGCCATGTACCTGTGAAGCACAACCGCCATCTTCAACAGCTGACAGTGGCACCGTGCCGCGGAGCCACCAGCAGACAAGGCTGGGCCGGTCCAAGGAAGGTCCACCGCTGGAAATGGATATGTTCACTTTGCATTTACAGCCGTAATTTGGCTAACAAAAGATAGGGGCGAAGACTTCCTGATTCACCCTCGTAATATGACAGCCTATTTATCTTGTATAGCTACATGTAGCTGTGTACGTTGGTGCATGGTGAACCACAGTACAGTTATGTAAGTTGTCTTTGAGCTGCACTCTAAAGGGAGTGTTTTGTCTATGGGCCAGACACCCTGTAATTGGTTAGTCCAGAATATTAAAGTGATAATGCTTCCTCATTTTTTAAAATTTTGGCCGGTTTCATTTCCCAGCAGGTAGCAGCAAAGTATTCCCAATAAAACATATTGGCTATTGCAGGTGTGAATTTCTGGGGGCCTTACCTTTAAAAAGTTCATGTCTGCTCATGCTTCAGTTAAAACTAGATCATGCACATTTATCGACATGTGGGGACATTTTGTTTAAAACTTGTTTTAGTTATATGGTTTCGTGCAAGTCACTTTGTGTGAAAAGGAGAAAGTACTAATGTGGTCGCACTCTTAAAGTCCCAATTAATATGGAAACACATTTCTTTAACTACAAAAGATGCAAACTTCTTTTAAACAAATGACTATTTCTTTTTTGCTTGGCACCTTACCTCCTTAATTAATTTTTAGAGCAATGAACTTTTCTCCTCTGCTTTATAGCTGTTGTACAACAGTAGAAAGTAGAAAATTGATCTGTGACTTCATGGCAGTATGTTAAGCGCTGATTGATGTTACACGCATGGCTGACTTTCCTTATTGAACTATCCTGTGCTGGGCATACAATGAGGCACTGTGACAGGCCTCTTTAATGGGACAAGGTCCTGCCTGAAATCTTTCTTTCTGTGCCTGACCTGGTTCAAATCAGAGCTGCTTACAAAAAAGAAAAGAAAAAAAGAATGCAGGAGGTTCATAAGGGCACACAGCGACGGCCCCAGCTGCAGATGTGGCTGTCTTTGCTTGTGATATGTCTCCCCTCTCACCCTCTGCGATTGTTAAATTTTTTTTTGTTCCCCTCGCGCCGTTGGCATATGTCAGCCATAGCATTGTCGTTACCTTTTTCATTCTCTTTCTTTCTGCCACCTTTCCTCTCCCTCTGTGCGTGATCACGTGTTTCGATGCTCTGTGGCATTGCAATTGTTTAGCATTTGCAGAGATGCGTTGCAAGTATTGTAGGCGTAGCCGTTGCGCATGTGAAGCTCGCATTCCTCGCAGGTCGTATGAACCGGGTGCGTATGCCTGCTTTTGCGTAGTTGGCTTGGGTGGGGTTTCATACATGCTAGGGAAACGCCCTCCCTTTGGGGCAGAAGCTAGACGAGCTTATTGTCCCTTGGGATGTTTTCTTACATTCTTTGATATTTCTGTCATTGATACTGAATACAGCATTGCCTTGTGCATTAGCATACATATTTGCAACAGTGTCTGGAAGCATTTCCAGTGATGGACTGGGTTTTTTTTTATCATTATTTTTCTGAGGCTTCTGCCAAGGGGTTTTGGACCAGTCTTATCTCTTGTTCATAGGGAAGTGCTGACCTGCAAGTGCAAAATGGTCGAGGCATTCGGTAAACTCTTGTTGTGCTTTAACTTATTTAACTTGTTCCTAGCTATCACTTTTTTTTCTCCGAGGGACTTTAACAACAAAAGGACACTTATGTTTATGTGCACTGACACAGCATTTTAGTTTTCACAGCATCCACTTCTATATAGCACCCATTAGTTTAGTTAATGGCTATTAGGAGCTAGGGGATTGCAGTAATAGTATTGCTGTTATCTGTCATGCCTTGATTGTAACAGATCCTGTTTTGATGTCCCCGCTATTAAGCCATTAACTGCATATCTAGGCCTTCAGTATCAGTATCCTTAATATGGCCACTTTTGTTTGTGGTGTGGAGGATAACATCAGCATATGAAGCTTCTCTCTCATTTTAGAATGTCAACCCTTATTTATGTTCTTTTGCTCTTTCTGCCAGCTTCCTCAGTGTTCAATTTGGAGAGAATACAGTACTATCTCAACGTGCTGAGCACATTCAGTCGTAAACTTCATAGTAGAGAGGAGTGTGGTTCAAGCTGGGGGAGCAAGTATACTTTAATAGCTTGCTTGATTGTACATTGAGTTTACTGTTAGGCAAGATAGCACTGAACAGAACAGTTTACTGAAATGACACGTACTTTCTTTTGCTTATGTAGCTTTCACCAGATGGTGTGATCTTTTACTATGAGTTTTATAAACCTCTTGTCTAATGTGATTGTTTTTTTTTTTCCTGTTCCACAGATATTCAAGAAATACCGGAGAACATAAAGTACCTCAAGTCCCTCCAGAGCGCAGATTTCAGCAGCAATCCACTTTCTAAGTGAGTTGGTATTAGTGGTACAAAGCGTGCACACAGTCTCTGACACGAGCTTGTTTGAATTTTCTCTTTCACTTCCAGACTTCCTGCTGGTTTTGTACAGCTTCGAAGCTTAACAGTATTGGGTCTTAATGATGTCTCTTTAACGCAACTGCCCCATGACTTTGGCAGGTGAGCATATACCTTTTTTTCTCTCTCCAACTTCTTGTAAACAATGAAGACGATAACATAGTTCCAAATATTCTAGTTTCTTGCACAGTGCAGTAGTTTGCCTTCAAAACATTTGGCAAGCTGTTTTTCAGCATTAGTGGAAATTTTCTGAGGCCTTGTGTTGCTTGAACTGTGTTCGCAGTGGGCCACAATGTTTGCCGCTAAGTGACTTCTGTCTGGCCTTTTACAGTTTATCAAATCTCGTATCCTTGGAACTGCGGGAAAACTACTTGAAAGGGTTGCCACTCTCGTTTGCATTCCTTGTAAAACTTGAGCGGCTAGATCTCGGCAGCAATGACTTTGAGGAGCTGGTAAGCTTTTTGTCCTTAGCTCTTGTGTTTACATGCTTTCAATTCCCTCGCATGCCCTTGATTTTGTACCCACCACGCCTAAGCCATGGAGTGTATAACGTTTTTCTGTAGCATGCCCCGGAATCTTATTTCAGCAGTTCTCAGCTCAGTAATAATAAAGTTGTGAACTGCGTGTGAATTATACACATAGAGATGAAAGATGTTGTAAATGTACAAGGCACTAAGCCAGTACTGCATTAAGCAATCTCTTTCTTTTAAACTATCAAGTGCTTTCCTGATTTGATAACATGCATGAAATTCATTCTAACAAAGTCGCATCAGACACGAAAATAGCTTTGTTATGTCCTGTATTTGTTACAAGCATATATTCATTATGCAATGATCAGATACCAGTGAGAAACATCTTAATTTACTTCTTTATATTCAATAGTTTGTTATAACAGTGTTCAGTAACTTGGAAGTTTGACATTACTACTACACGTGTTTATACATGTACCTTTACTTTTCTTTGGCGTCTCTTTTCAATGTCATTTCCCTTTTTTAAGCATTGACTGCATGATGTTTTATTGGGCTACACCTTGAAGCTAGAATTTAGCTTGAAAAAATTCTGCTTGGAAACAGTCTTTTATGTGGCAGCACATGTTCCGCATTTTCCACATTGAAAGAGGTGGCTACTAATTTGACCGGATAATTTCTTGAAGCTTTGAAATAACTGAATACCTGAGGTCTTAAAGACAGTCCTGCATTTGCTTCTTTGTTCTTCTACAGCCTGTTGTTGTGGGGCAACTCTCCAGCCTCCAGGAGCTGTGGCTTGATTCTAACGAGCTTTCTACACTGCCTAAGGTGAGTTCACAAGCACTTGCACTCTATCTAAGGGGACACTAAAATTGAAAAATTCTACGTTTCTGTCATCACGTTTCCAAATAATAAAAAAAAAAAAACTGAGTCATACCGTGAGAGGATACTTGGTAAGGCAAAAAAAGATGGAAGAATGAAAGATGGGCGGTGCCACCGTCTGTTCTGGCCTAGGTAATTTCTTGTAAAGATAAAAATGGACTACATTGTATGCAAAGACTGAACTCATAAAGTTTGTACGACCTTTATGAAGCACCAGGGCCTAAATATGAAAAGAAAAAGCATACTTTGAAATTCAGGACATGACACTGATTTACTGGCTGTGGGGTTTTAATGTGGACCTTCATTTTCTGTTTTAGTAATCACGCTATTGTTGTGATTTACCAATAGTAGAGTATTGAAAAAATACAGTGTCAGCCTAAGACAATTTAATGTTTCTCAGTCCCTCTAAATGCTGTATTCGGCCACTTATTCCTCAGATGCTCACTTGAGTCAGAATTCATTGTATGCACATTTCTGAAAGGCTTGTGTGGCAAATTTTAGCACCTTGTCCTTTGTAAGCCTGTTATGAACTTCAGGTATGCTAGCATGCTCTAGAAATAGGCAAGAGAAAATAAAAATACCATCATTAGGCACACACTCACTAGATGTGATCATTAGTGATACATATGAAAGAATGCTGCAGAATATGCGATTTGCTGTATGATAATTAACAATTCCATTTTGATGTGACTTTATTGATAGCTTACATAGAAAGCGCCACATGCATCTCAGTTACATAATTGTGGGAGCATTGTAATGCATTCTTATGTCTCCCATATAGATATCTGCATTCTTACTCAATGGAAAACTTCAGTGTCTAATTATTATTATTATTATTATTATTGTTGTTGTTATTATTGTTATTATTATTATTATTCCTTCTTTGTATGAAGGAGACTCTAAAATTGGAATAGTAGTATCCACAATATGTTTGTTGTAAGTGTGTAGTTTATTAAAAACTAAGCCTTCAGGATTGTTAGTAATCACGCTTGAGCTCAAAATGCGCTAATTTTTAGTCACAGACAACAAATGTTAGTAACTGTTAATTTTGTGAATGTGAGTTGTATCTTGCTGATAAAATGTAGCTGCATTATAATGAGCCATCCCGAGCTCTCAAAGAGCATGCATATGTAGCATTTGTCGAGCGACTTTCTATGCTGTGCGAACCAGTTGTTTACAGAATGATTCCAAGTTGCCATGCTTACCCAAGTTTAATTGAGCATGAAGTGTCGCAGTTCTTGTGGTATCGTTGTCGTTCTTACATTAAAGACCTGGTTTTCTGCTCTGTGAAAGTATGCTAGTGTCATTGCTGATGTACACCTGTTTGCATTTCAGGAAATCGGGCAGCTGAGGCGGCTCATGTGCCTTGATGTGTCTGAGAACAAGCTGAGCTACCTTCCAGATGAGCTCTGTGACCTGGAGTCTTTGACAGACTTGCACTTCTCCCAGAATTACCTGGAGGCCCTCCCTGAAGACATCGGTCGGCTTAGGAAGCTCACCATCTTCAAGGTGTGTAGTGGAAGTTGGAAAATGTTTTGTATACTAATGTTTATTTTTGAAAAATTATAGAGAAATTACGGGAAACCTGTGGTTTGAATAGCAAGAAATAAAAAAGCTCTTAAAAAAAAGAGGGCACAACACGAGCGCTACGTACCATTTGTGTTGTGTTCGCTCTTCCCATCCCCGTCTTTTCAAGTGCTTTTTTACCTCTTACTCTGCCGTATCAACAAGGTCGAACATCAACAGTTGGCATAGCCTGAAGGCATGGTGTTGATTCAAATGCCTTTTTTTTTTCCCCTAAATGATAGGATTTAGTGTGAGCACATGTCAATGTTGACATCAGAGTTCCAATTAATAGCATCATGGTTTTGCCCATGTTTTGCCACTCAAGGAAAGTGCACAAGCACCCACGCTTACACCACTATTCACATATGCGACACCCAGCAATATGCAGCCAGTAACCATGCCCGTTTCTACTTCGCCCGCACTCTCCTTCTTCATTTAGGTTGACCAGAACAGGCTGGGGAGCCTGCCAGAGTCAATTGGAGACTGTGTGAGCCTGCAGGAGTTGATCTTGACAGACAACCTGCTGACGGAGCTGCCTGCATCGATAGGGCGACTGGTGAACTTGAACAACCTGAATGCAGACTGCAACCAATTGTCAGAGCTGCCAGCCGAGATCGGTCAGCTGGTGCGGCTGGGTGTGCTGTCACTGCGTGAGAACTGCCTCCAGAGGCTGCCGCCTGAGACTGGCACGCTGCGGCGGCTGCATGTGCTGGATGTGTCTGGAAACAGGTGCGTTGCCACAGAAGCTGACATTGACATGTACAGCTTTGTTAAAGTTGTAGCAAGCGGGTGGTCCAACTCGTGCTCAAGTTTTATGACTTAAGCCTGTGGAACTTATCTAGACAAAATGCATGTTCATTTTCTGTGCTGCTATTTGAAGAAGGTTTCATAGTGCATGCAGAAAAAGTGATATTGTGATAAGAAGACAAAATGCTTAATGATAATTCCAGCTTTGCATAGCAGAAGGAATCATTGTCAACAGCTTGTGCATAATCTGAACAAGAAATGCATCAAAGCAATCTGGCCTATTTTTAGGAATAAAAAACAAGGGGGGGGATGCCAAAGTTTGGGATATTAGTTGCTTAACCAAGATTAGTAAGATGTATTGTGGAATGTCGGGAAAGTTTTTTGCCTACACACGTCTCTCCAGGTTGCCTGTCAGCTTTAACCCTTTCAGTGTCACCATGTATAGATACATTTTCACATTTCTGTTCTGCCATGTCATTGACATCAGATAGCAATGTGAGGACCATAGCAAGAGCAAGAATGGGGCTGACAGATGGAATTGCACAGTCGTATAAAGCTTATAAACAGGGATAAGGTGCCCCAGAAAGGCTGGCCAATGTTAAGATAGAAGGACCTATCTTCGTAAAAGGCGGCCTTGTCATCCTCGACGTGGTAGATTTAGCGGGTTAGTAGAGTGATGTCATGTGGCGTTGTTGTCGGTGGCGGCTGGTTGTAAAGGGAGAGACTGCAAATAAAATTAGCGCTGTCGCCTGACGTCTGTAACCGTGGTTCCTAAGATGAGGGGACAAGAGCAGGAGAGTGGGAAGGCGGTAAGAAAAAAAAGAAAAAGAAGGGCATCCAAGGGTGTTGGGGGAGCGAGAGGTTAAGGAGCATTCAGGGGTGTCGTTGGCAGCATGCTTTGTGGCTTTAGAAGAGCTGGTCAGCCGGTCAGTGCACGAGTAATGAAAAAGACCCAAAATGACATCAGTTGAAAGAATGACTTGAGTAGCAGAGCAGCAATCTGTCAAGTAATTTTGAAGGAGTTAAGATGGCGACAAGGAGTCTGGGGTGCAATGCATGGGATAGCTGGAAGGCAGCGGCTTGGTCTTTTAAGGGACGTTAGCCCCAGTAGCTCAACGTAGGCGTCTTCATGGCGTTATGCAGAAGTGGCGATACCCTGTGTGGCTACGGCGCCGAAAAAGGTATCCTGGCATCTGGGACATTGGAATGTGTTGGTGTTTCAAAAAAATAAAATAAAAAACAGACAAAGAAGAAAAACAAGAAATGGGGGAATCGAAACCGGAATAACAAATTGTAGGGTGACATGAGTAAAAGTGGGCGGGGGCCAGGCGTATATGGGAAAAGGGGTCATATAGTTGATATATGCATAAAAAAGTGAGAGAATATATTTAGTAGCAGGCAGGGAAAAATTGGAAATGGAGGAATAGGTGATTAATAAAGGGAAAAGCAGACATCCACCCGTTCGTAGCAATTGCTACAAAGGAAACCCAACAAAGGGTTTCCTTTGTAGCAATTGCTACGAACGGGTGGATGTCTGCATTTCCCTTTATTAATTACTTCTCTCCACCTTGCGGGTGACCGCAGAACTACTACGTCAGGAATAGGTGATGATAAGAATCAAGGTTAGCTGGTGGCACAATATGTTTTGTGCCTTGGTTAATGATATGAGAATTTCAGATTTAACTTGCAGCTTTTCAAGATTCTAAGTTGCCACCTGCCAAATGATTTCTCTTCTGGTGTAGGCATTTAAACTTGTGTATGAGGTATGATTCAGTATACATCCTCTCGCGAGGTGAATGGAAATTTGTTTGTAGTATATAGAGCCTTGCTTTGTTGAATATATGACCATGTTCATTGAAGTGGCTGGCTACTGCTTTAGATAAATTGTATTTTGTATCTGTGCTCTGACCATTGAGTCTTGTATGAATTGTTATGCTTCTTTTATGGTATGTTTAGTACTAAAATCCTTATTGTTCTTTCTTTCCACCCCTTTAGGCTACAAAATCTGCCTCTGACAGTGACTGCATTAAATTTGAAGGCACTGTGGCTGGCCAAGAACCAGGTAGGAGCAGGAAGAAATTTCTTGTCAAGCATTGGGCAATGATGGATGTTTTTCTGGCTTAGTTAGTTGTTAGCACTTAGCAAAGGAAAAAATGCTATCGCACCTTTTTTAGTCCTTCATGTTCATTAGTGTTGAAGAAGGGTTAAAGTACTTATTTGCCGTTAGTACTGGTGCAAATTATTTTTTGCCGAACCAGAAGCTGTACTTAAACCTCCCTGCTTTCCCTCACTCTCTCACTCTCTCTACCTCTCTCTCTTTTGTAAGAATGCTTTACTTTTAATTTTATTACCTATCGTATTTTGTGCCGAGTGTATGATGATGTGGAAGCCAATCTTAAAGGGTGGAAATAATAATTTTAAAATTTTACAACATATGGCCATTCATTTCGCATGTGGTAGTAAGTGTTCTGTTTTTCAGATTCACATATGCCAACCCTGAGGTTACAGTGTGCTTTTACCAGTTTTATGTGCAGCTTTTCATGGCCAAATTTGACACTGCTGCTGATAATGATGTACAGCATGTTGAGTGACAAGCTAAAGCTGCAGCCATACAGCTACACATGCACGCTGGTGATGCTCATGTGTCGAGCATTTTGCTGGCCTATCCTTGTGCAGCACAAAATTCGTACCTTTGATGAGCTTTGTGTGTCATGCGCCACATTAACGCTGCGTGTGTTGCCTTGTTTCCTTCAGTCTCAGCCCATGCTCAAGTTCCAGACCGACTTGGATGAAGCCACGGGTGACAAAGTGCTGACATGCTTTCTGCTGCCACAGCAGGATGACCATACAGAAAGCATGGGTGAGGCGCGCTTCTAGCTTACCCGTGTGGCTCATTTTTCATGTCCCTGTAAATCTTCATGTCCTGGGTGGCTTGGTGACTATTGCATTCTGTTGCTGAGCATGAGGTCACATGTTTGACTCCTGACTATAGTGGATACATTCTGATGAGAGTGAAAGAGTGTCAAAACATTTGTGTATCGAGCTTTGGGCACATTAAGGGACATTGGGGAATCAACATTAATTCAGTGCCCCTCACCGCAGCATCTCTCTTGGCATAGTGAGGGTAGTTTTGGAGCATAAAAGCCCAAAACTTCTGATGACTTCATGCGCTTGAGTGTCCATTGATCAAGATATACGAGAGAGAGCAAATCAGAAAGTCTTTGCCCCTTTATTTATTAGCCAAAATAAGGTACATACAGGTAATTACAAATATACATACTATTCTATGTACCTTACACTATTTTTCCACATAGTCCCCACACCGGTTCAGACATTTGTCTTATCGCAGCACTAAATTTGAGATGCCCCTTTGGTAGAATTCATCCTGCTGACTATGGAACTACCGTACCGTCGCACTGCTGTCTTGGCCTCATCGTTGCACGTGAATCACAGTCCTGCCTGGAAATTCTTCATTGGACTAAAAGCGTGGAAATCAGTAGGGGGGAGTTCTGGTCTGTATGGTGGCTGGTCCAGACTTTCCCAGTAAAATGACCAGAGCTTGTCGGTGGTTATGATTGCCACATGTGGCTTTGCATTGTAGTAGAGGATACCACCATGTTCAACAACTGACAGCTGCGCTGTGCCATGGAGTTACCAGCAGATAATGTCGCACCGGTCCAAGAAAGGTCTACTGCTTGGAATGGATATGTTGACTTCACATTTACAGCTGTAATTTCACTTTAAAAAAAAAAAAGGTGGGGGGAGGAGGGGGCAAAGATTTCTTTATTCACCCTCGTACAATGCTGGTGACTTGGGCAATGCTGTGTGTGAAACTTAAATGCACTCTGTGGTGTTTTTTGCCCAGACTTCTGTTATACCAGTGCCTTCTTAACAAGCATCTGAAAGGGACATGCATAATCCTAGGTGGTTTTTTAGGGTAGTTTTTGCGATGCCTCTTGTCAATGTGGCAAGTTGCACTTTGCGCAGGAAGCAATTTTTCTACACATGATATGATGATGCAGGCAGTTGTTAGGGTGTCATTCATAAGTACGTTTTTCTGTGTAACACTTTAAAACATATATACAGCAGCATAGCATACTGCTGTCTTGCAACCAGCCTGCCAGCTTCATGTTGAGCTTTTTGTTTCAGCTGGTTGTAGCACATCTTAGAAATGAACTTTTGCGTAAACTGAGATTGCCTTGTATTCTTTTGCCCCATGTGATAAAGTGACATGTAAGTATTCTGTGACTGCTCAAGTGCCGTGTTGTTGCGTAAGTATTATCTTAGTCAATCTAATGCACAAAGAATGTGCGTTAGATTGAGCATTGCCTAGCATTGTGATTATCTCGAGAGTGGAATGGTTGACCCTAATAATTGAATATCGTAGTAGCAGCTGTGTTTGCTGTGCTTCCGTGAAGAGCCTTGAAAACCTACCTGTTATGCCCTTTGTACTTTTTCTATAACTGGTACACTATTTCATACCTGTTAAGGGGAGATGCTACTCAAGAAAAAGATTTTATTATTTGTACTACAGATTTCAAATTACGACCATTCATAGAGATTTTATGTATATGTCAAATATGTCAAGAGTTTTTGTGTATCTGCTGTATTTTTTTTAGTCATGTCCTACACAACTGCAAAATATAGTGATGTTTGGAGGCACTTTCTTGTGTATTAATGTTTCACGAAAAGCATTGTACTGTAGCTTATTTAGCTCTTTGTAGACTGCAAAGTGCCGATATCTATGTAAACTACATGTATAATTAGTGGAACTATGCAAGGAAACATAAGAAAACTCGTGAAATATAACCTTGTACTTTCACAGCTACTGCCGAGAGATATTGCAATTTCAAGTAGATATCAGCATTCTGCATATATTGAAGAGTACGTACGCCAAATTTCATTAGTATAAGACAACTATAAGCGCACAAGGTTATTCCCATGGGATTGTGAAAAAAATTTGTTGAAGTTTGCTCTTTTTCTTTTTTTTGCATAGTTGCGCTAGTTATACATGCAGTTTGGATAGATATTGGCACTCTGCAGTCTACAAAGAGCTAAATAAGCTACAACACGATGCTTTTCATGAAAGTTTAATACACAAGAAAGTGCCTCCAAAGATCACCAAATTGACAGTTTTTTTTAAGGCGAAGGCCTTTCTAGGCTCATGGTGAAGTTTGTCAGCAGACCTGACTGCCATATATATATATATATATATATATATATATATATATATATATATATATATATATATATATATATACGCACGCGCACACACACGCACGGGGTGTCTGCCGAAGCGTCATCACGCCATATGAAAACAGATTAAAGAATGAAAAATGATTGATAGTGACAGTTAGTGAATGATAATGTTATAATAGAGATTGGTAGAGGTTAATAACAACTTATAATGACTAGTAATGACTACTAATGACTGAAATGACCAATATGTCTAATGACTGCAATTGATTAGAAATGACTAGAAATGTCTAGTAAGGAGCAGTAATGACTAAAATGACTACTAATGACTTGTAATGACTACAAAATGACCTGTATGTCTAACGACAGCTTGTAATGACCACAATTGATTACAAATGACTAAAAATGCTTACTAGCAAGCAGAAATCACTACTAATGACTTGTAATGACTAGTAATGAGTGAGATGACCAATATGTGTAGCAACTTGTAACGACTACAATTGATTAGGAATGATTAACAATGACCAGTAATGACTAATAATGACTTCAATGACTTGTGATGACTACTAATGACTACGAAATGACCAATATGTCTAACAACGAATTGTAACAGCTACAATTGATAAGAAATGACTGAAAATGCTTAGTAATTACCGGTAATGACTAATAATGAATGAAATGACTTGTGATGGCTAGTGTAGACTATGATATGATCAGCATTTCTAATGACAGCTTGTAATGACCATAATTGATTACAAATGACTAAAAATGCTGAGTAGTGAGCAGTAATGACTAAAAAAAAAAGAAGAGAAAGAGAAGAGGCAAGGAGAAACAGGTGAATGATAAGGGAAGGAAGGAGCAGGCTTTCGCCGTTTGCCTCATAGAAGAGATCATAAGAGACCCTGTAAATTCCTATTCTATTTTATTGCACCCTCAAAACTATAGTAGTTATCTAGAACATACCTAAAAAAGTTATAGCAACTACAAAACTCATGACATATTTGTAATCTACATAATAAACTCTATGGATGGCAATATTTTCATATCTCTAGTACTAACAGATTTTTTTTGAAGTAGCATCTCTCCTTAAAGAAAGAGAATAAACAGATAAACCGAGCGCTTCATAAGAGATAAAAAGCACATAGGTGCTTTTTTCCAGACCTCACTTAAAATAGTGTGACAGTTTTGCCTTCGTTAATTATCTGTTTCTCATGTTACTTCTTACATTTTGTTTCATACATAATAGCTTCTTGACTGCATTGTGTAATTGAAAACTGCATTGTGCATCCCTCAGGCTCAATTACAATAATTACAGGTGTGTACTAATGCTTACATAGGTACATTTTTCACCATGCAGAAGCCGCAAAATATGTCATTTACTAGCAGTTTCAAAGGCAGCCTGAATTTATAGTATGTGCCACCGGTTGCATAGACGAATACGGTGTGTGTGCGTAGGTGTGTGCATGTGTGTGCGTGTTCCCGTTGGGTACTTACTCTTTTTTTGCACATATTGGGTTGCAAGAAATATTGCAAGCAGCCATACACTATTAAACAAAACATTTGCAGGGAACTCGTGCCACATTAATGTATTATTATGTCAGTCTTTGCAGACTATGAATTTTTCCGTTTAGCATAAGCTTCCTGACAGAATGTTTTCTTTTTGTAAATGAGAAGGCTCAGCTTGCTTGACTGTTTTTGTGCAGAAAATCTGCTGCGAGACAGTACAGAACAGGACAGTCGGTTGAGCTGGGACCAAAAGACTGAGAACCGTTCGTCAGCTGTGAAGTTTGTCGAGGAGGCTGTTGAGGAGAAACTAGACAAGGAACTTGAGGTAAAGCCATTTGTTCCTTACTACCACTACTAGGTACGTAATCTTCTGTATTAACCATTGGTGCAGCTTAGCAAAATGCTTTACTGACTGAACTATGGGTACCGCTTAACCTGTTCAATTATAGCTATTTCGTAGGATTATGTGAATGCATGTATCAATTTTCGGTACGAAGTGTAGTCAGAGCAAATAGTAATGAGTGTCAAATAAATTCAGAGCGATTCATTAGAATAGTTGTAACATTTGCATAAAACCTTGGTGTAACAGCCAGATGTTGACAAATCTAAGAAAAGTTGGTTCTCTAGTTGCAAAAAAGAAAACAGGTTTATCTCTGGAGTCCATTATTTCCAAAGTGCCGTTATTCGGATATTTTCATGCAGAAATGCAAGTTTGACATCTCTTACAACTCCAGCAGCGCAAAAAATATGTTTACAGGCACTTGTTCACAGTTGATTAAAATTTTGTGGTGGTTGAGGCGGCAGGACTGTTCCCTGATGACATCATTGGGATGCTGTGAATGCAACCTTGACTGCACGAGCTTAACTCATTCTTTCCTGCAAGTGCACCGACGAACTTAATAGGCTCGCTCGTCGCTTTTGTGGTCCTTAGTCTGGCTCGCACACATGATATAGGGCCCAATCTCCAAGGAGCAGCAAGCTTCCCACAACGATTTTCCGACCACCGCTGCACCCGCCTTGGCTGTTAGACCTAACCAGCACTGTTTTGCCGAGTGTCGACCAACAGAGACGCGGTTTAGTGCCGCGTCGATGCATACCTATTTACAGCAGTTCACAGCAGTCATACAGCTCTCGGGAAGCCACACTTGCAGCAAATAATATATTTGAATAATTGAACCAGTGCAGAAACCAGTAGGCGACTGCAAACGAATTTGTCTTTGTTTTGTCTTCGCTATAAGCAGTGTGATGCAACTTGCTCACTGAAGCCAAAGCCGTCAACCGTACGTGTTTTAAGATTTACTATATTTTTATGCCTATAACTGCACCAAAATTTTTTTAGAATTAGCTACAAAATCGGAGTGGGAGTTATATGCAAATTTCGACTCGAGTTGTGGCTTCATAGCGGCGTTACTTTTGCCTCGGAAGTGTGGTTTCATGGCAGCCTGGTCCACACAACCGTGATGCCACTGTTGTGCGGGACGCGAGCGCGGTTGGGAAGGAGCAGATAGAAGCGAGTAGTGCGTCCCTGAAGAACAAGAAAAAACTCTTTATTTTGTGATCGTCGAGCCTCTACGGCTCAGTTGCGCACCCTCGCACCACGTCCCTTTCTCACACACAAGGCAATAAGATTTTACTGAGTCAAAAAGGGGGAAAGGGTGTCTGGTAGCTGCTGTGCCACCGTGAGGCCGCCACATCACCTTCCCTCCTAGTGAGTTAGCGAATGTTTATAGAAAGACTTAAATTGTTCACATGTCCATACAAACGGGGCGCCCTGGAGACTTGTCCACTGCGTGTCCTTGTGACTTGGCGTGTTTGAACGAGTAGAGCCTTGAAGGGTGGTGTCAGAGATGACTGTGCATGTGAAAGGGTGTCTGCATCTTCAATGTGCGCTGGCTTCAGCCGATCGAGTGACACCACTTCGTGATGACCACGCACGTCAATAGTGAACTGCTTCTTACCTCAATGCAGCACTCGAAATGGCCTGTTATACGGTGGTTGGAGTGGCCGATGAACTGTGTCATGGTGCACAAACACATGCGTGGCGCTGCCCGTCGCGGTGGCGTAGTGCGAAGGTTCTCCATTATGTCTCGTAGCCTAAGTGCATAGGCTGCAGTGGCTGTACAACCGTCTTGCGGACTGCCCGGGAAGAGTTCTCCTGGAAGGCGTAGTGTCGTTACATAGACCAGTTCAGCCACGCTGCAGCCAATGTCTGTCTTGACAGCTGTCCGGATTCCCAAGAGGATGCGTGGTAGTGCCTCCATCCAGCTGCGCTCTTCTGTTGCGGCGAGCTCAGACTTGAGCTGGTGGTGGAAACGCTCTACCAGGCCGTTGCTAATGGGGTGGTAGGCGGTTGCTCTGATGCGAGAAGCACCAATGAAACGTGTAATGCTGGCGAAAAGTGATGATTCGAACTGCCTTCCACGATTCGTTGTTATTATAGATGGTGCACCGAAACGAGCAACCCAGTGGTGCAAAAAGGTGCGGGCAACCGTGTCAGCAGTGATATCCGCTATAGATATGGCCTCTGCCCACCACGCGAATCTGTCAATGCGCGTCAGTAAATAGCCATGCTCTTGGCAAGGCGGCAGAGGTCCAAAAATGTAGAGGTGCATGTAGTCGAAACACGCGTCTGGAGGCACAAACGTTGCCAATGAAGTCACAGTATGTTGCTGAATTTTGGCACGCTGACACGGTATGCATCCTCTTGCCCAGCAACGCACGTCTCAGTTGATACCTGGCCAGATGAACCTTGCTGTGAGCAACTTTTGCGTAGTTTTGATTCCAGGATGCGATAGCTTGTGAACAGAAAGAAAAATGCGGCGATGTAGATTGGCAGGCACGAAGGGGTGTGGGCGGTCCGTGGTGGTGTCACAGCAAATCTGGTCGCCTGATCCCGGAATCTGCATCCACTGTAGCTTGAGGGCCGTTTTTGTTGTTAGGAGGCTTTTTAGCTCTTTGTGTTCTCTTTGGGCTGCTGCCAGTGCATGGAAGTTAACTCCTTCTGCATTGTTGACGGCCTTTATAGCGCTCCGTCACAGGGCATTGGCAACGACGTTGTCGCTCCCATTTACATGCCGGATGTCTGTCATTAACTCGGAGATGTATGCCAGTTGCCGAAGTTTTCGGGCCGTGTGCATGCCACCGTCCAAATGCATAGAGCGAAGAGCCTAGGTCAGCGGCTTATGGTGGGTTAAAATGATGGAACTCGACGCCTTCCAAGAAATGCCGGAAGTTGTGTATACTCGAGTAGACGGTGAGCAGTTCGCGCTTGAAGGTGCTGTAGTGGCGCTCAGTAGGTGTCGGCTTCTTCGAGAAGAATGCAGTTGGGTGCCGTGTGCCGTCGCTCAGCTGTTGCAGCACGGCGCCGATGGCTATGTCTGAGGCATTGACCGTGAAACACTGGGGAATTCCTGGCCGTGGGTATGCCAGGAGAGCCGCATTTGCTAAGGCCTGCTTGCTTTGGTTAAAAGCCCTTTTCGCTTCTTCGCACCAAGGCTGGTCATTCGAAGATCCTTGCGTTGCCTTGAGCAGGTCCGTGAAGAGGTTGTATGATATGGGCACATTCAGGCACAAAGCGGCGGTAGAAGTTTAGCAATCTGAGAAATTCACGTAGTTGGTGCTTCGTGGTTGGCAGTGGAAAATCTTGTATGGCCTGCACTTTAGATGAGTGTGGCCATACTCCCGAGCTCAAAATGATGTGGCCGATAAATGATAACTCAGGCACGCCGAGTTCACTCTTGGCTGCGGTGACGATTGTCTCCTGAGAAACTGTGGAGGCACGACAGGAATTCGACCATATGTTATGCATCCTCCAGCTTTCTTCCAGTCCTTGGGCATCTCCCCTTCACATGGTTCCTAAGTGATCATTGGGTGACTGGCGTCCTTGCGGGGACTATCGTGCGCTGAACAGTGTCACAACGCCCGACAGGTACCCCGTGCCGCATATTCATGACATACTGGCAGGTCTGCATGGGGCCAAACTTTTTTCAAAAATTGATCTCGTGCGGGCATACCACCAGATACCTGTGTCACCAGAAGACGTCCCCATGTCTGCTATCACTACACTCTCCAACGCCTCATAAACGTTGTCTGCTGGTGGGGAAAGCAGCAGGTCTCGAATTTCGCCAGCGGTTGATGGGGGCAGACTGCTCACCACATAATGGCATTACGTGGAATCTGCTGTGATGCGCCATGCAGCGAATTGTGATTCTGCCTGAATGAACCACAATGCAGGATTCGCAGTCCGAAACTGAGGCAGTTTGACGTCGACGCCAGAGAGTGTCGGAATTTCGGTGCCTTGAGGTGTCCATAGCACTTGCTGCTCGTCTGGGTCACCAATGTTGCGCGGGACACAAGCGTGGCTGGAAAGCAGCAGATAGAAGCGAGTAGTGCGTCCCCGAAGAACAAGAAAAACTCCTTATTTTTTTATCGTCCATCCTCTACGGCTCGGTTGCGCACCCTCGCACTACTTCCCTTTCCCGCACACAAGGCGATAAGATTTTACTGAGTCAAAAAGGGGAAAGGGTGTCTGGCTGCTGCTGTGCGACCGTGAGGCCACCACACCACCTTTAAGGCAAAATTGTTCCCCATCAGCGTTGTCGACGAAGCGAGGAAAAGAGCTGCTAGCCAAAGATGTAACATGCATGATTCGTGCATCCATGAATAGAGACTGTTTTACAAAGATTTGGGCGTTTTATGCAGTTATTTCCGCAGGTTACACACACAAACTTTTGTTTTTTCTAGCATGTTGTTATTGCTCTACGGCTTATGTGCAAGAATATACACATATTTATTCGTTTCGAATACTGAAGCTCGAGCCGAACCGTATAGTGAATAGCATAATACAGTCTACGCTCGTTACAACGGACCTCGGTACAACAGACTTTCGTATATAACTGACTATATTTCAGCCTTAGTTTGTTCTACATATTTTATTAATGCAACGAAGTTCGCTATTAACGGACCGTGCTACGACGGACTATCGGCTACAGCGGACGAAATTAGCAGTAATTCTGTCAAAATCAAGCGTATAGAATGGACTTTTGCCGTGTCGACACGGGCTGGCAACTGACTTGCAAGGGCCAGCCGACGAGCGCAGCTCAATATCCTGCGCGTGAGAAAGGCCGAAAGGCGGGGCGGAAGTGCACCGTCTCTCGTGCACGAGGCACGGATGTAGCTTCTGTTAACAGCGCGGGCGCCATATCTTGAAAGCGATCTGTAATGTGGACAATGTGCGTGCGCCCGCACGGGTGCCATATCTTGAAAGTGACCTGCAATGTGAACAAAGTGCGCAGCCTAGCAGGCCTCATCTTCAAAGCGATCTAAGATGTGGACAAAGTGCACTCAGTGCCGGTAGCTTTGTATGTGCTGTGCTTTTGACGTTTAGTTCATGTTGAAGTGAGAGACTGCATGAAGGTCAATTTGCTCACTGCTGCTGCAGCACTTCTCTTGCTTAATTTGCTACCGCAATCGATGCTTCAAGTTTCGGGTGAAACTTCGACTTTTTTTGTTTGTTTCTTTCTTTGGGCGTTCATCACTCACTCTTTGCAATAAAGTTGTTAGACATCGCGATGAAAGTTTCGGAAGTGAGGCATCTGGAATATTACGGACTTCAGGTAAAACTGATGTTGTTTGTCATAGTATCAGCGTCCGTTGTAACGAGAGTAGGCTGTATTCAATTAAATATGCGAAAATATTGAGTATTTGCATGAGCCTACTATTTCATGGGGCTTGGTAAGTCTTTAAATAAATTGCACTGCTTGTATTAGCAAGCATATGGGATCTGGTAATCCGATTAAAGGAAATGGATCACCAGAATAGACAATCACTGATCTGTCGGGATTGTGATTCAAATGCTGAAAGTTGCAGAGTATGAGGTAAATTGGCGAGTTAAGTTATTTAGCTAGGCATACCCCGTTCGAATGAATTCTGGGGATGCACCACTTTAGAGATACACACTCCCAAAACGTGCGATAAAATGCGTTAGTGTTCCAGTAATTTTTGCAGTGCAGTGCATAAAATGCCGTTTTGTTCAAAAAGTAAATGGAACACTACTGCATCTTACTGCGCATTTGACAGCCCTTATCTCAACACTGGTGCTAGCTTCAAGATTAATTCCATGTGGAACTCGTAGTACTTTTAAGACTTTACTAACTTGAGAACCGAGGACCTTGCAAAGGTTTTCTCCTGTGTTACTTGTGTGCAAGGTTCCATACAAGGTATAATACAAGCCCCGTTGGTAAAACTCGCCTTTTTTTTTTTTTTTTTTTTTTCAGACTCAATTTGTTCGTCATGACACTCCTCACCCAAAAGAGCTGAAGGCACGGCACCAGAAGTTTGTACAGAAGGCCAAAAACATTGATGGTCATGTGATGTCACATTCGGATGAGGTAAGGAAGGGCTTGCTTGGCCTTGAGTACTTTCATTGCCCGAAGTCTTTTGCTTGAGTGTCTCCAGGAATATACAGTGTAATATCATATTCTTTATAATGGCACTTCTCAGTTAGTTAAGCCAGAAGAGCAAATTTTTGCTTGGAGCCAACAGGATAGATTATAATGCAAGGAATGCCGAGCTTATTAGTGAACATACCATGTTGGCTACTAGCCTTCTCTCTCACTTTTACATTGTCATTCTTTTATCTCGCACCCTTGATTAACTGTTCCCAAAATTTCAAGGTGTGTTGGACACCAATCCTCCTGCTTTCTGTTCTGTCTGCCCAGGATGGGGAAGTTGGTGTGTACCGACCACATCGAGCCAGCACTGGATCCATGCAATCGGCATCATCCATTGAGACAGCACCTTGCCAGTCACGAGGTAACTTACTATTTCTTTTGTGAATGCTTTGTATTTTCATAACTGTCTTCAAAGGGCCCCTCACCAGGCCCCATAGCAAATTTTGGTTATACGCTGGAAGTTGTTACGGGTCCTCTAGAGAGCATTCTGCCGCAAAAATTTTTCAAATCGGCTCATTAATAGTCGAGATAGAAATATTTCAGTGCCACGAACCCATGATTTCAGAAGACGAGCTCCACTGCATAGCGAGACACTCTCTCCACTCGCCCCGCCTAGCCTCCGCAAGCAAAATTCCTTCCCTGCATTCTCCCATACCGCACCTCGAGGATCGCGTGACGCACACGTCATGGGCCCCGCTTTCATTCTTTTGTCCTCGCTTTTTTTTTCCCTTGGAATGCGCACTTCCGCAGCAGACGTTGCATGCGAGCTCTTGTTATGCCTTGTTTCACACAGCGCACGATTTTGCACACTGTGCACAAGGATACATGACTAGTGGTATAATTCAGCGCTACACGAATACTGAGGCAGAACAAGCGGATTGTGGAGCACGATCATGCGCTGCAACACAGTTGAAAATGGCATAGTTTCGGTACCTGCGCACGTGACTGCACGACCGTGGGAACAAGCAGACGAAGCAAAAGTACATCTCACTTTATTCGGTGCGAAGTAAAGCAAAAAACGCGCAGACACTCCATTTGTGTGTTTTATTATTTCTCTAAACTTCAATTCGTCAATTCAAGCAACAAATCAAACAAATAACAGATGTTGCCTTGAATAATTCTCGAAGTCGCAAGTCAAGTCACCACGAGCGATGTCACACAAGGGCACAACTACGTAGGCACAGGGACATGGCTATGTAACCTTCCAGCTTGGAGCGCGCTGGCCGGGAGAGAAAGGGAAAACGGCGTGCGGATTGAAATTTCAGACCTTGCCGTGGCACGTAGCAATGTAATTCTTTGTAAGCGCGATCGTTAGCACTCATTGTATGCTCTGCGCTTGTCAGCTCAAAATGGCCAGACCTGGTGAGGGGCTCTTTAAGTGGTGTGAAGTAACCATTTCTGTCTCGCTCTCTGTTGCATTACTTCTTTTCATGATGGTTTAATGTCTCGGATGTGGGAAAGCATAGAAAAATAATTGGAGGTATGTAAATATTTGTATTCAATTTGAAAACTTGCTGTTTGAAGTTGTCAAATATTCATTCTGTCCGAATACATGGGATATCAACACTTGTCGGAGTCTACAGGTGGTGTCTCTATATTTACCTTGTTTGTTTGTGAGAAAATATTAACCATTCAATATTAAAGGTAATTTTTCTCAAATATCCGTACTCGTTTCAATTACGAAATCTTTCTATTCAAGCACCTTTAAATATTATGGACTCGCCGTTTCCTGCTTACCTACTACATGTTATGACCTGTATCTGTCGAGGTCATCACACCTCATCGGCTTTAGCCATTCGCGAAGGTTTCTGAATACATTTATAAAGCTGTGCATCCTTTTCTCTCTCCCTCCCACTCACCTTCAGCATTCCTCAACTTCAATTTATGCGTTGATTGCAACAGCAAAATTCTAGAAATGAGCATGGTTTGGGCCTCCTTTTGCTGTGTCGGTGGCTCGTGCCCCGCCCTGAAGTGCAGTGTACCAACCTGTTTGTGCTTAACTCACTTGGAGCAGAAGGGGAGCCCATTGGCCGACCTGGGAGCGTAAGCGACCAGGAACCCGATGGCCGACCCACGTCTGTTTCTGAGGAGGAAGCACAGCACATGGCACGGGTTGCGCACAACGGAATGGCCCCGACGTCCCAGGGTGGCGGCAGCCCCGAGTCTTCAGGGGACGAGGATGACAACGAAAAGGTGAGTCAAAAGGGGCATGGCGCTTGTGTAACCTTACGTAATCTGCAAGTTCACTAAAGCTGCTAGATTAGCTTAGTTCGATTCCATTAGTTCAACATTGATCAGTTTATTGAAGAACTGGATAATGTCAGATCTAATACATGATTTCGAATTACGTAAGTGTGCAAGTTTAGTGGCGAATCAGTTTTTGGGCTTGTTAGTTGCACTTATGTGCGTGCATTGCGTTTACTGTATGTATTTGGCTTTCTTGTTAGTACAGTGAAACCTCGTTAAACCGTAGTTGGCCGGAGCTCGGAAAAAGTACGTACTAAACGGTCGTACTGTTAAACTGGATTAGCATGATATCGCCCACTTACCTGTCAAAAACTGAACTCAGAGAGAGTGCGATGAAAGGGAAAAAACATGCAGTATTTATTCACTTCGTGCGACATAAGTGTTATTTTCGTTTGATGCCACGGCGGCCTAGCATGACGACAGCGACCTGCCATGATGAAGCTGCGTGCCAGCTTTTCAGCCAGCCCCCTCTTCTCTTCAAACACTCGCATGGCAGATTCCTCGTTGGCATTACGTATTCTCCATGCACCCGCGCAGTAGGGCAGCAGAAGTACCGGGACGCCTTTTTCATTGCTGGGTGCCGGAGTTTGCAATACTTTTTGCTTGGAATAGAGTTACGTTATCGCTCCGCTGTTCTCGTCGCGATGATTGCATTCATGAGGCTGGCGTAACGAGCAGCTTCTGCCACTGTCGGGCCTGAATTGCCCGTGCTGTCGCTTTCCGTGTTGTCCTCATCACTGTCGCTAGGCGACACTTCGGCAACAACAGAGGCAACGATGGCGAAAAGTCGAACTTCGTAGCCGACATCTCTTCGCGGTCGCAGCAGCGCTGCCGGGCAGCTTCTTCACATTCCAAATGCCACACACTGTAGTCAACAGCAGATCCCTGTTGCATGCCAGCGCCGACTTCTTCGTGATAGCACAAACAATGTCTATTTTTTCTTCTAAGCTGAGCACCCGGCGTCTTTTCTATCCGAGCTTCGGAACGACGCGAGTCCTCGCTTGCACGACGCTATTACGCTCTCTGGCACAGCGTCAAAATGATGTTGATGTTCATGTGGCTTCACGCACAAACGCACAGGGCGCTTGGAGGCCGTTGTTCCGATCTCTGAGGCTTGTTGTTCTGCCGGGCCGCCCGATGGAGACGGTGCACCGCCGTGTTTGTGCGACGAAAAGTTGAAACGCTACATTTTAACCGATGCGTATGCAATAAGCTGGTACGGTTTATGCGGATACAAAACACATTATCTTCAAGGGTCACTGAGTCGGGGATTTGACTTTACTACTTTTAAAACGAAACTACTGTTTAAGCGGGTACGGTTTAACGAGGTTTTACTGTATTATCGATGACCTTTTGTTTTCTCCATGCAGTGCAGTTCACTTAAACCATATCAAGATGAACGAAAAATTTGTTCATTGTAACCAATCGTTGCTATGTCTGGACTCCCATTAAGATATGAAAAAAAGAAGAACACTACCAAACATACCATGAAGCTTCTAAACCAAATTGGCCCCTTGTGCTAAACATTAACATACAATGTGGGCAGTGAAAAATAACATGTTTGTCTCCAAACAGCGTGTCAAGCATTGTGGGCAGAGATAGCCAGAAATCTGCAATTGCTTTCATGGGAGTTCCAAGTTCACAACCGCCATGTGGATTGCGTCCAGCTGCTGCGCACACACTGGCGGCAATAATTTAGCTTGCATGAAATCAGTGAGCAACTCAGTCAGGGTCAGTGCTAAAGACTGGCCATTGTCAACCTCGTCATCACTGCCGCTGCTGTCATTGCCTCCGTCGAACAACAATCACCCCGTTGGATATCTCTTCGCAGAATGAGGCAGCACTATCTGCACCCAGAAACGTCTCCATTAAAGCACCACCTGTTTCAACGTCAGTAGCAACGTGCTCCCAGAACTCGGCAATGTCAGCGGCTTCCACCGTGTCGGTTTCACTGTCATGGGGTGTTTTGCCTTGGCACATGAAGCCCGCCTTTTCCGTGGATTGGCACGGCCCCTAGTTGCAGCCGTCATAATCGCGGTGCTCTTGCGTGGGCACGCACGCTTCGTCGTCTAGAGCGCAGCTCTTGGGTGACCGTTCCTATGGCAAGTGTTGCCATTGGCGTCCTACCTCATAACCGAGCGAATGAGCACATCGAAAGATGAAATTTAACGCGGAGCGCAGCAGGAAATGAAAGGAGGCGATAGTGAAGACTGTGGGAGGAGGGCATCGCGAAAGCAGGTATGGGAAAGGGAAGAGAGGCTCTGCAGGGCAACGATGGCTACGAGATCGCGCCAGAGTAGCGTGCGTTGTCTGTTCAGCAAAGCGCTGCATGAGCAGAGGTCTGTCTGTGGTGGCTGCTGTGAACTGAGCCCACGCATCGCCCACGCGTTGCCTCTCGCAATCTCCCGCTTAGCGAGGCAGTCGGGCCACATGTTTGGAACGTGCCGTACGAGACAGATTGTCCGCGCCAGCCAATATAATCGCGGAATGAAAACACATATAGAGCTGCGCTCAGATTTCGCATTAGGCAGTATCATAATCATCGGTGATTTTTTGCCTTTCTCTCTTCACGTGTGGAGCGTAGTTCAATAGCATAGCGGAGCACTATCACAGGCGACGCGGACGGGACGTGCACAATGTTGCTGATGCCATCTTGTGGAATGCTGCGTCAACTTGCGATGTTCTCCATGGCTTTCGCAATCGTCGTGAGAGTGGGACGCTCTGCGCAGTAATGGCGGAAGATACGAACTCGTGTAGGGAAACTTTTCACCCCATCTCAGTATCGTTCGTTTAAGGGGAAGTTAGCAACACTAATTTCACAATTATTTTGCGTGAAGAGTGCTCTCCAAAAGGCAAATTTTTATCGTTATATCCAATACGTGGTGGATAAAATATCATTATACAGTCTACGCTCATTACAACGTACCCGAGTACAACATACTTTCGGATATAACGGACTATATTTCAGCCTTAGTTTGTTCTACCTGTTTTATTAATGCAACGAAGTTCGCTTTTAACGGACGGCATTACAAAAGACTATCGGCTACAGCAGACAAAATTAGCAGCAATTTTTATAAAAATCGGGCGTATAAAATGGACTTTTGCCGTATCATATCGACACCGGCTGACAACTGACCTGCGAGGGGCAGCCACCGATCATGGCTCAATATCGTGCACGCGAGGGAGGAGGACGGGGCGAAAGGGCGCTGTCTGCTTTTGCACTCAAGGCACGGGTGGAAGGTGAGGGAGAGGGGTGTACTCCAGCGGCTGCTGCTTATGGCGCGGCCGCGCACACGCCATATCTTGGAAGTGATCTGCAATGTGGACAATGTGCGCCCAGTGCCAGTAGCTTTCGACGTTTAGTTTGCGTTGAAGCGAGAGACAGCACGAAAGTCAATTTGCTTGCTTTTTCTACAGCAGTTTTTCAGTCCAATGTTTTGAAAGCAACTTTCCGTGGTCATCGAGCGAGATATGTTCATGTTTACCTTTGTGTGCATGACACCACGCTTGTTAATTTATTTACTAAATGAATGTTTACAACTTTATACGGCAGATAAAACTATTATCCTTGCTTCGCATAGCAGTCTGCTAATTTGCTATCGCAGTGGATGCTTTTCATCTAGGGTGAAACTGTGACTTTGTTTTTTACTTTGGACATTCGTGACTCACTCTTCGTATAACGTTGTTACACAACGTGACCAAAGTTTCAGAACTAAGGCATTTCGGATATTACAGACTTCGGATAAATCGGACAATTTTTGTTCAATTATCAGGGTCTGTTGTAGGGGAGTCGACTATATATATATATATATATTTTTTTTTCGTGGCCCTTATGCATAAGTCGATATTCTTAAGTTGACTCATCATTATAACTGAATATCATATGTGGTATCGTTATAAGTGGAATGCACTGGATATGCATTTTGTTGCTGGCTGCCTTGTGCTCATATGTAACTTTGGTACTTCAATGGTTTTGTTTTCCTAGTGTGTACACCCATACATAATGCCCACGAGGACATTTAGGGCAGTTAAACAAGAAAAAAAAAAGATGGTGTCCATCTGTCAAGTGGCTGCACTGGATTAGTCATCCCTGAAATGCTGTTCATAATGGAAACAATGAAATTTTTGCTTGGCATTGTCTAGTTGCGCCACCGCAGGAGCAGAAATATGCTGTTCATATACTTTTGAAACTTATGTACTGGTGTTGCATTTTTACACGAGGATATTTCAGACTTCCTGCTACTTGCTGTGCTGTCTCAGGCTTCTCGGCATACTGCATCGCTCTGTACACAACAGATTTAGTCCACTTCAAGTTTTACACACTTTAGTTGCCACAGTTGTGCTGTGTAAGGAGGGCCACAAGTGAAGGTGTGTTTTTACGTTTTGTGCAGGAATCTGACCGACATGTGGCATTCACACATGATGGGCCTGAAGAACCAGGAGATCGACAGAATCGACTTCATAGGCGTGACACTCCTCACCATCTCAAGAACAAGAGGATCCATGTAGGCAGCACTCGTGAGGAGCAGGAGAAGGTGTGTGCCTTACTCTTGTGCCACGTTCCGCACTGCCACAGTGGGAAAGTGGAGCTGTTACACCTGTAAGCAGCATGCAGGTTTAAATCAGCTCGTAGGGCATGACAAACTTGTCACATGGTAGTTTTGTAATCTAGGTGAAAGCATCGTGCCCCTCCCCCCTTTTCTTTTTGTGTGTGTGTGTGTGTCAAAAGAGCTTTAATATGGTTTTTATCGCGGGTCTATTGTGAAGGCAGTGCAATCAAAGACGTAACTGGGTTGATCCCGCTACAGTCAGCTGTAGCATTTGCACCTGGCCTTATAGCTTCTTTGAGTCTCAAAGTATTGGCATTGGTGTCTTGCCAACTAGCTAGTGGGGGTGTATCATACAGCTGAGGCATGGAGAGGGAAAGCACGAAGAACAGCTGACGTTAGTGTCGAGGTGTAAAGGAGGTAGCACTTACTTAGTGGCACTACTTTATACATCACGAGGTATCCGTATATAGCTCAGTGCAATCCTAAAGGACATTTACACAACACACTGATTAAGAGGTGCAGTTGACCATGTCCTTGCAAGGGGGCTGGGGACGCATTAGATGTTGAGAGCTCAATTTCATATTTCTCATTACATAGACCCCTGCTTGTTTATTGCTTCAACATAAGAATCTACATGTTATGTAGTGTTCTTTAATATAGCATCACACATCATCAACACATTCAGCACTTACATAGGCATCTGTATCAAAGAAGCCTCACATCCACCGATTCTCACAGTGCGAGAGATCTGCATGATTGTCTTGTATTTCCGTTGTGAGCCGTAGATGCACTGTCAATATCATAATATGGTTAACATGCTAACTCTGTTTATTGTCATTTGTTAAACATCTTTCCCACTGGTTCATCGACTGGTCGAGCCCGCTGCCAGAGCTGTTGTATCATTATTCTATGAAGCCACTACAAAATATGTGCATGCTAACTCTAAATTTCTAAATGTTATCATGTATGTTAAGAAAATCTAACATACCTTATCGAAAAGTTAGGCCTTACTTTGTTCTTTATGCACAAATTTGTTCGCAAACCTCAATCCATACACAGTTCAGAGCAACAGTACATCAAGTAGCTTGCTGAAGCCTGGGCTCCCAATTGCTCAGGGAAACCTGAGCATAAAAACTTATTTGCTAATAGGCAACATTGCTATCGATCATTAAGAATCTGCCGTGAGACATACATTAATATGTAGTATGAAAATGGTACTGCTGTAAAGCTTATTATGCATATCATCATTTAGTAATTCCTTTTGTCAGTGGCTGCTGTATGCAAGTTCTAGTGTTTGTCGTGCACTTTGCTTGAATAAGCATTTACCTATGTTGAGCTTTATGCATACTGTGCTTTTAGTGTGAGGATGTTGTAAGGGCTCATTGATGTTGAATCTACCATGATGCTCTTCTGACCACAGAAGTGAGAGTTCAAGAGATTCAGCCTGGCTACTAAAACATTCCAGTTTTTTTACAACGAATGCTGTCTTTGAAGAATAAGAAAGTTCTCTTTCGTAGGTGGCATCCATATTGATGCAAGCCCTTCATAGGCCAGAAGGCGAAGAACCGTTGCCACCACCTCCGCCTTCACCACCACGAGAGCGTCAAGCAGTTGACTCTGAATCAGAGATGGACGGGGCAAACACATCGTTTGGAGAAAGTAAGGGCGATGTGCAAGCATTATGTAGTCTTTATGCCATCTTGATGAGGCAATATGTGTGAACATGCTGAATCGCATGCAGGATAAGTGCCAATCAGTGGTTGAACCTCAGTTTAAGGAAATCATATTTGCAGCGAGAAACTTCAATCAATCTAGCCATCGATTGTTTAAACTGTGTAAATAAATTTATAGCATTTTGCCATATCAGTCCTGTTTGCTTACAGGTTGTAATTGAGGAAATTTGAAAGTTTCAATAGGAATTGATGTGTAAACCTTCCATCAAGTTTAAGGTAGTTAGAGGGGGATTTTGTCGTACTGATATGCCACAAGCTGGTGACTGAGAGATGTAAGCAATGCAGGCAACTGAGAGCATTATCCAGCAATTCTTCCTGGTATATACAGTAAACCTTCATTGTAACTTCATTGTAATTGACTTCGTTACTAGCGGCGTTTCGTTAAAAGCGGAAGAGCTGTAGGAGAGTCATAGTAACATGGAAAACCAATAGACTTTGTAAGAGCAATACTTCATACAAAACAAATTTTGTTATAACGAGGGTTTACTGTACTAGAAATGGAAACTGTGGACACAGACACCACCGTTGCTCTTTTCTTTATTATTATTATTTTGCTTCTTGTTTTTTATAAGACTGTTCCTAGGTCATTTCTAGCTGTCGCAATGTTCAATATCCGCATTTACCTAGGTGTGGCACCTGCTGCAGTTGTGGAGGAGCACATGAGGATATGCGTGGAAAGGAATGCTTTGGGTCTTGGGCTGAGTGTGGCTGGTGGGAAAAATTCGACGCCATTCAAGGGGGATGATGAGGTTGGTGTCACAGGTTACTGCTGCCTTTATTTTGAAACTGCACCTTTTTGATGTGCACTTGGAATGTGAATGTCTTGTCTTGCATTTCAGGGTATATTTATTTCTAAGATAACCGAAGGGGGACCAGCGGAACGGGCAGGGCTGAGAGTTGGCGACAAGATTCTCTCTGTAAGTAATGAATTTAATGTAGCGTATGTTGGTGTCTTTGAGAACTGAAGTTGTCACTATTGAAAACAGGAGCTTAGCTAACATATGTGCGGGCCTTGGCAGATAAAGTTGTTCCGACTTTGTAAGTTCAAAGTTATGCTGAGGTCAGTCTTGATAAGTAAAGGAAGCCTTTAAATTGAATCATGAATGTTTTTACAGTGATGCATTTATGTTTTAGCAGTGCAACTAATTTTATATCTTGCTCGCACTTTTTTCATTGGCAAATTTTTTGCATTAAGCATTATGGATTGGAGTATGTGTAGTGATACATTATGCAATTGAATATACTGTCGTCTTATGTGGCTGCACAGGCTGCTTGTATTATTAATGAGTGGGAAACTACTAAAGCGTGAAGCACAGAAGTTTGACGAAAGATTTGTGCTATCCAAGTTCAATCTAAACAATGACTGTTATTGCCTTTTTGGTGCACATTTGTGGAGTAATATGAATCTATTAGTCATCAATTAACAAGTGTGTTACTAACATGCACGCAAGGTGGTTACTGACAGTTCTTTGACATTTTGCTTGTTATTTAGAACACCTGCAGTGGCTGACATTATGTCATTTTTCTTGTACACTTAGGTGAACAATGCATCTGTGGTGGACATTGATCATTACGAGGCTGTGAACACACTCAAGGCAGCAGGAAACAAGATCTCCCTGCTTATAGCACGAGAAGTTCAGCGACCCACATCTTCCTTGGCGGTAAGAAATAGTTTTCCTAGTGCACGCGTCTAACAGCGCTCTAAAGGAAATGCACTACTACATGCCTGTGAGCAGATATATGAAATATGTATAAAATTGTGTGGTGTTCATGAAGAATTGTGTATCCAATCTTCCTTGCCGTAGATAGGTCACAAATGGATTGAATGTCATTCGCATGCCCTACTTCGTTTCCAACGAAAGCAGTGCTCATGTTCAAAAGTCTAGGCTTATACGAGCTCACTGTGATTTGCGCCTCATGCTTCCCGTTTTTCATGTGCTCCTTCTACCAGAGGGAGCCAGTGACAGCTGCAGCAGTACCGTCTAAGGTGCCACTGCAGCAGGTGCACTCTGAGCCTCTTCGTACTTTGGAGGAAGAGCCCCTTCCTTCTTCGAGAACGTCTCCTGTATCAGTGCCCCAGCAGAGGGTGCGACAGCCTGCTGCCAGTGGAGGACCCCAGAACCTGCTGGCTCCCTTGCCGCAGGGAGACGGTGACCTGCGCTCGCTCCCTACGACACCAGAGCCACGCACACCTGAGCCGGACTTTGAGACCAAACGAGAGGTAGGGGCGATGCCTGAGTAGTGCATGAACAGTTGCAGACATCTTGCTTGGATGTCTCGTGCTGCTGACTGTTGGAAAAACCTTGCTGTCTTCGTGCATATGATCCTAAAGAGCGTTAGAGAGGCTGTATGTATGGTGCCGTATTTCGAAAGTGATCTGTGACATAGTCACAGTGCGCGTATTGCCGGTAGCTTCGTATGCGCTGTGCTTTCGACGTTTCGTTTGCGTTGTAGCGAGAGATGCATGAAGGTCAATTCGATCGCTGCTGCTACCGCGATTCCTCACTCCAGCATTGTGACAGTGAGTTTCCGTGCTCATCGAGCGAGATGTGTTCATGTTTACCTGTGCGCGCATGACATCATTTTTGCTAATTTAATTAAAACACATTGGCGGGCTAGTTGCTTGTTGGTTTGAATCCATGATAGAATGTGTAAGCACGACTGAACAAGGACGTAGGAAGAAAAAGACGTGTGTATGTTTCTTTCTATATCCTCATTCAATCGTGCTTACACGTTATATCATCTTTAGTTTAGTTAGTAAGCAAATGTTTACACGTTTATACCGCTGATAAGACTACTATCCTTACTTCGTAGAGCTATCTACTAATTTGTTATCGCAATCAGTGCTTCGCCTTTTGGGTGAAACTGCGACACACTCTCTCTCTCTCTCTCTCTCTCTCTCTCTCTCTATATATATATATATATATATATATATATATAAACTTTTGCGGAACTGTGCATCAGACTTGTCAAAGTATGCATTCAACAGCATTCCTGGCATTGTGTGCAGATAGCGAGCATGGCACGGCGTCAAAAATGCTGGCGGCTGATTACACCAGTGCATCCATTGCCGAATCGTGCGAAATCTCACGAAAGTGATAGTATTTCCGAAAGTTATTGGCTGAAAATACCACTCAAGATCGTAGTCAAGCGCAAAATGAACCGACAGCAATAGAGTTAGTATGCTAAATCTGGAGGAAAAGCTGAGAGAATTAAGTGGCAATCTCTAAGCTGCCGCCATGTTGCTACTAGTCATTATTGTAATGCTAAAAATACTCGAAATATTATGCACAAATAAGCAATAATACATAGCATGCACATATGGACAACATGTAAAGTTTGTTCTATATAATTTTCAGAAAGTTAGATAGCTATTTAGAAAAATTCTATGTAAAATTTACGGTGCATGAAAGGATGCGTTTTTAGGCACCTGAACTAGATGGCGCTACCATACTGATAGAGGCTTGAGATTGCATTGATGTGCATCTCGTCTGGATCGAATCTCGTCGTCTGTGCCTGCGCATCTGCACAGAGTAGCAACATGGCGGTGCTCTTGTGGTTGCCAATTTCAATGCATGGCCACTAACTATGGGGAGCTTTTCCTCTTGAGTTGTTCATATTAACTCTATGGCGACAGCAACCTTCACAAAATCTTGCTCTGTCGGCATTTTCTGATGGTGATGACCCTGAATCTGACGGCTCTAATGCTATAATGTTGCCCGCATTGTGACCGTGGTTTTGGTTTCATATCAGATTGTAACGCACAGGCAATATCCAGACTTATTTTCTATGAAAAATGGTGCACATTACATTCAGGTAAATACAGTACGAATCAAATATGGATGCTTAGCTTCGGATATTTAATAGAGTATTGAATAATGGTTTGCACATAGATTTATTATCAAGTTGCGTTTTCTTAACATCGTGGAACGTCGCAATTACACTGTCTGTGGTAAAAGAATTAGACTAGTAAGCTGTTATACTGAAAGATTTCACTCGTGTTAACTTGAAAAATTGAGTAATTCCCACAAGCTTTTCGTTCTCGCCAACCTGTGACTTATCATGCCACATCAAATGTGTGTAAACTCATAGGCATTTGATCGAGTGCCAGCCGTCACTCATCGAATTTGCTTTCAAGAAATAAGCTCAGGATTGTGGGTGGCTCTGGAAGAGAGTGCACCCTCACTATCGGAAAACCCGTGGTCTTTGCTATTGAGAGGCTGGCTTTCCCGCAAAGCTGTGACATCCGGTGGCTAAGCGTGCTTTACAGGCGAAATTTTGCGAGCAGCACGAAATTATCACAAAATTCAGTACAAAATCAGGTGCATATTCTTAGATTAGATAGAAACAAACGCTAAGAACCGTGTTCGATTTCTTTATAATAATTGTATTCCACTGAATATTCGACAGTTTTAGAATACTTAGGTTTCGAATCAAATAATATTCGATGATATTCGAAATTTTTGAATATTCGCACACCCCTAGAAAGAAATTATCTGGCAGCTGCCTTGTGATGAGGCCTTTGTAGTCTTTTTTTTTTTTTTCTCTCTGGAATGTTTGTCATTGTATGCTATGCTGTGACACACTGTGTTCTACTCTAGAAGACAAGCATGAAATATTAATTTTTTGCCTTTCTTGCAGATCATCTATACTACATTAATTAGGGACCACAATGGCCTGGGGTTCAGCATAGCTGGAGGCAAAGGAGGAACACCATACAAAGACGGAAGCCAAGTGTGTTTTCAACGTCATTTCTTCGCTGCACCGTTGTCAGGCCAGATCAGGGGGTTGCTGATATTATGCATTAATCTGGTTTTCATCTTTGTCGTACATTAGCAGAACTCATTCTAATTCTCAAGCATAAAGCAAAAGAACTGCTGACATTGTAAAAACTTTTGTGTTATTTTCTTCAGTAGATAAAATGTATAGAAATGCACCTGTACAGAGTTGTCATCTTTGATCAGGGGGCCTTATAGACAGTCTGCTTGGTGTTGAGCATGATTGGTGCTATTAATTTCTTACCTTGATTTCTTTATCAGTATTAGGCAAGCTATGCCATGCGTTATAAAATAATGTGTGAAGGCAAGTAAAAGGAATTCGGAAGTAAAATTTAATGGTCCAACTGTTTATCATTCAGTGAAAGTTTAATACTACTCGCTCAAATATATTAGAATACTTGCACAATACCATTTTATACATTTCACATGGCATTACAGTGGTTGCTTACAGTCAAGTTTCACTCACCTTCAGGGCATCTTCATATCACGGATAGCAGAGGGGGGAGCGGCAGCGCGAGATGGCAAGCTGCGTGTGGGCGACCGTGTTCTCTCCATCAACGGCATTGACATGGACGGAGTGCGGCATGATCAGGCCGTGGCCATGCTTACGGGGCTTGAACGCTTTGTACGACTGGTTGTGCAAAGAGAGGAACTGGTGCTGAGGGACCCCAACGCTAGGTCCCAGCAGCAGCCATCACCGCCCACTGCTACGACCCTGACGACATCTGCAACGACGACAACTAGTAGGCCTTACGGTGGTAGTCTGTACTCCTCCTCGTCGTACATGGCCAACCGGCCATCATATCTGGGTGGATACAAGAGGCCCGGACCCATCAGCAGTGTGGGAAGTGCTGGTGATGACGCAGCTGCTGGTGACAAGCAGCCAGCAGGCACAAAGGTAAATGGGGTGGCATAAGAAGAAAACAGTGCAATGCTGCTCATGGTTGCCATGTGGTTAAGCTGCCTGTGCTGTATAGTACCCCGTTGATACATTCCCAGATACATGTATTGTGCTTTCCTGTCTGGCTGCTTTGGTGGTTTCCATGATGATATGGGTCCAAAGCCTGTATGCTCCCATGTGCTTTATGACTTGATATATCGTCGTTCCATTAAGTTCCTGCATCGTATGTTGCATTTTGATCAAGGTGGTGACTGTGTGTATAGTAAATACGTGCTCATACCAAGGTGTCTACCAACCAGGAAAACCGGGAATTCTCAGGGATTTTGCATAGTCTGAAATTACTCAGGGAAAACTCAAGAGAACGAAAGTTCCGCTAATGCTGGCTCGAGTTACAGAGAGGAATCGTAATGAATTGTCTTTGATGCCATGTAGTCGGCTGAAGGAGTCGCCAGAGTACAGTCAACGACCGGTTTTCCGGACACCCAATTTTTGGCACATGCCCGATAATTCGGATGGCTTCGCGGCGGCACCCCGTACCCACTTCGAGCCGCCAGACAATTTGATCAATTTCGTCGGTCTCGTCAGGGTCAAACTAAATACTGTCAACTGTACTTAGATTTAGGTGCACATTGAAGCACCCCAGGTGGTCAAAATTAATTCGGTGTCCCCCACTAAGACGTGCCTCATAATCAGATTGTAGTTTTAGTTTCTCGAACCGCGAGAATTTTTTATTATTATTATTTTTCCTCTCTTTTTTTACAATCTCAGCAATTGCAGCTCTACTATAGCCTGTTTCATACATAGCAGGCAAAACTGCAGAAGCTATGCAAGTAGTGTGATCATAGAGGTCTCGCTCCATGAGTGTCGCACTGCAGTTGTTTGTAGTGCGTGACACATTCTGTGGAAAAACTATTTCATATATTATGAGCACAAGTTGTTAGACGGGAGGTTTACATCGAATCATGCATTATTTGTGAACCTTCATGCTTCCAGGATGCGATTTACTACGTTTTAGTCGTGAGGGCAAGCAGTGATGCTGTGGCTGTTGGTTGAGATGTGTGTCACTCCGCTCGTTTGTCTGGTAAATAGGTTCACACCTGCAGCACATTCCTCGTAATATTTGCAATATTTCATTTTACGTCTAATTACATGACGCATACCATATTTACACGATTGTAAGTCGACCCCCCCATATCGCGTGACAGAAAAAAAAGAAGAAGAAAAGAGAGAGCATACCCGAGGGCGCATTCGATAACGAAAATTTATTAGTAGCTGACATAGTCACTGGACTACTGGTCTTCACTAGTGCTGCCATCGTCATCGTTGCTGCGGTCCCACAGCGCGTCGTAGTCCAGCGAAATTTCACATTTGGCAAACAACCGCACCACGACATCTTGTGAACAGCAGCCCACGCCGAATGCACCCAACCACACACGGCTGTCAGAGAGGCTCTTTTGACAGGTCCGGTTGGCGTAATTTCGCGGTCTTCTGCCGCCAGCAACGCGTACTCACGGCGGAACAAGGCCTTAAAATTAAGGCTAATGTCCGGGCTTGTTTCATGACCATGTCACACTTCACTGGCAGGGACCGATCACGCATTTCAGCGACGTACGCCACAAGCTTAGCCTACAGCTCTGGAAAGTGTCCAGACTTCGGCACGTGGAAAATTTCTCACTTGCCGTCACAGGTGAAAATTTCGCTTCGCTGCAGTTGCCACTCTCGCACCACCCATTCAAAAACATTTAAATTGCGGCCCGCTGCGCAGTGATTTGTTTCTTCGGCGTAAAGGATGGCAGCCCTCTTGAACGCTGCTGTGTACGAGTGCCGAACGATTAGTGGGCCTGGAGCACTCATGACGACTGGGGAAGCATAGAAGTAGCACGTAGTCGGCAGTCAAGTGGAACGCGTCAAACCAATGCGAATACCTTTCAACAGAGAAAGAGAAACCCACGAGCGGTGTCTGCTCTTCCATGAACTACCGATACTCCCCGCAAGCGCCGCCGTTCTGAGGGTGCCGCCGCAAATAAGAACAGCGGCGCTTCCATCAACTATCGACACCACCCCATGAGTATTGCATGCACTGTAAAACTATCAAAAATGCTGCAAAACCCTTCCGAAAAGCGAACAAACACGCGGGATAGCGAAAAGATACGGGTAAGATCATAGAGCAAACATAAAATTGTAACTACGTTGTAGCTCCCGTTGGTCTCGCTTTTTTTGGCTCTCTAGCTTTTGTAGTGTTGCCTGCTTTGTATGAAGCAGAGTTTGGGTCTAGTAATCTTGAAGTTCATACTAAAGAGGGTACCTTGATTGAATGAGTCTTTCATCCAGTGTTCCGGCGGCAGGTCCCACAGTAGGCTGACGTTTAGCTGTGTGGAGGGGGGAGCCTCTACAGTGAGCCCCCTTTTTCTTTTTGTGCAGACCACATACTCCATCTACACCAAACTCCCAGGGCTGAGGAACGACACGACCACCTTGACGGGGAGTGTGCCACACCCAGTCCTCTCGCACCAGCCATATTCCTTTCCCAGTGCACAGAGAGATCCACCCCTGCCTGCAGCACACCCTTCAGAGCCCATCTATGCCAATAGTGGAGAGCATGGCGGGCTTGGCACCTCATTGTCATCATTTCGTCCTGCTCGTGTCATGCCGAATGTAAGTCATCTGGTTCCTCCTCTAGTGCCCTTCCTTTGCGTAGGTCAGCAATCCTTTGCCATCATTGCCCTGGGAAGCTCTTGTGTCAAGTATGTATAGTCATCATTCATTACAGTGGGCTGTAATAAGCCAGCGAAAAAGATCCATTACAATAGACTTCCGTTAATCTTGGTAAATTTCTGGTAAATTCTGGTAAATTCTGGTAATTCTGGTAAATTTGATTTTTCGGTTATTTTGATCCCAAGCAAGCTTCCCGGCTTGCCCATGCATATATATAGGCCCAAACTTTCGTCATTACGATCCTGAAATGGGCCTTCACCGTATAATACAAAGTAGTTGGATCAATCAGCCTGCACGTGCCTGACCTCTGTGGTGACACGAGGAGCTACCGCTTTAGTGGCTATGTGTGTCTTGGCGGAGGTTAGGGGACAGTGAACACATCATTTCCTATTGAAAACGCCTATGTTTTCGTTGCCCTAAGAAGGTTTTTCAAGCAATAACTGTAGCTCGCAATGTCTGATGACGGTAGTTATGTGATTCTCACACCTTTATTGCTAAAATATCGGGTGCACATTAGCTTTTTACTTTGTTCAGGAGCTTTAATGTAATTTCTACATTAATTTTCTGCTTTAGACACTTAGAAAGTGAGTGTGCATCTGATTCGGAGGCATGCTGATTCTGGAAAATACAGCGAAATGAATCGGTGTTTTGTTTTTAATTTTTTCTGCAGCTTGTTTAACCCTTTGAGGTTCGATTTCTTTCACCATATGCGACAGCCCAGGGTCGAGTTTTTTCATTGCAGGTTCCAATACTTCTTAGGGACTAAAAGGAAATAAACTTATAAGAATTAAAAATTTGATGCATTGTTATACACATAGTTCAATACATAGTTCAAAGCTTTGAAAATTTGCGCACGAGAATATTTTGCAACTCTCACCTGTTCCTTCTCTTACACTAATATTTACGTCCATAGCGTAATCGAACTGCGTAGGTTTGCGCACTCAAGAAAACTGTGTGGTTGTGTGCCTATCAAAAAAGCAAAATGTGTGACAAACTTCCGCTAATCTTCATCTTATCACCAACCAGAAGCAGTTAGTTTTCTCGAGTATCCCACACTCCCCACCCCAAAAGAAAGCAACGGAAACGCATGCACGGTGGCATCCTTCCTGTGCACACCCTTGTGAGCACTAAACGAGTGAGAAACAAGCAGCAGCCCTTTGAGAATCAGTAACGAGATCGCCATCAGTCTTGCAAGGAAAAGAAGCCAAAACCACCCGCAGAACAAAACCCAAACCGCCGCCCGCCCGCCCACGCGCCAATGCGCAAGCGGTAGTATATATAGACACGCGGGAGCAAACTAGCTCTAAAACAAACCATGCAACGAAAACCAAGAGAGGAAGGCGCATGAAAAAAATTCCCTGTATTCCCACATAGTGGCAGCACATGATAGAAAAGAAAAAGTTTGGAAATCGGTGCGCTTTTTAAATGTACAGGCGGTGCCGGAAATATACGGCATCGACCATTTTTGGACTTGATCGCCGCGCCGTATATTTTCGTCATTGACCCTCAAAGGGTTAATTCAGCCCACCAGATAATTCGATCGATTTTGTTTATTCTCTCATGGTCAAACAGAAGTCAACTGTATATCCGAAGTCCGTTCTATCCAAAATTAGAGTTGCAGTATGTTGTGAAATGGCAGTGCTTCGCAAATACTGCAGCCTAGTGTTTGGTTAATGGAACCTGGAGGTGATTGCAAAAATGATTAAAAAACCGAAGTTAAAATATATATGCCATAATCGTACAACCATACTAGCAGTATGGTGCCTTGCTGTTTGCCGTTCTTCAGACGCTGACTGCTGACAAATGGCATTTTCCCCACACTACAGCGTACAGTCGAACATCATTATAGCAAAGTGCTTGGGGCCTCCAAAATAATTTGTTATACAAGTCCCGTTATACAAATCCCATACACAATAGAACCAGGGCAGAATTATTCCTTCGTTATACAGGTCATTTTATTGTAGAGGCGTTCAGTTGTATACAATAACTTTACCCCGCACAATGGGAAGATTTTCCTCTTGGCAGAAGAATGGTTCAAGTGATGTTTTTGCCGTTGGCGCTAGCACCCCATCGTGCTCGCTGCCTGGCCAGAGCGCTTCGCCGCCGCCGATGACACAAGCACCGACTGCAGTTTATTTTTCATGCAAAATAATGGTCGGTGAATGAACTGATGTCTTCATTTTATCTTTCGTGACTAGTGACGACTACCACTGTCAGGCTTGTAGCACGAATGAGAGCTGCAATACAAGGCAAGCCCAGCTCGGAGGTCGGGTCCTGGCGTTGCTGCACTGCATGCGAGGCGACTCAACTGCATCATGCGCTTCACAGTCTGGATGCCGCAAATAGCAGCCTATGTTATGTTTTTGTACAAATTGAGGCGATGAGAAATAAAGCGTTTTAAAAACAATGCAGTTTGCAATTGTTGGAAGTGGTTATTGAAGTGCTGTATGCTACAAAATTGATGCAAAGCAGGTTAGGCTTAACCCGCTTTGTGTTTGAGGTGCTCCACAGGTAACAGCACAGCCGATTTGTTTAAGTCTTCAGCATTATCCTTTGCGGTGGCTCTTTCCAGGCCATTGGCAATGGCTTCCCACCAGCAGCAGGGGGCGTGCAGACAGTCACTCCAAACCCATCATCATCACCGTCAACCCAACGGTTGAAAGGTCCCCTGGTGACAGTGACGATTCAGCAGCCAGATCCCTACTTGCCTCTGGCCACTGAGTTCCCCCCAGCACCAAAGACCCTGGGACGCACGACTGAGGTGATCACACGAACGACTTTAACCGAGACGACAACAACGCGGGTCACCAACAATGTCCTGTCACTCACACCTGGCTCAGAAGAGGTGAGGATAGTTCAGCAGGATAGGTGGTAGTTTTGGAATTCCTATCGCTTGATTCTATTCCTTTCTTCTTATTTGCTGTTTCCAACCAGCCAGTCGAGGTGATAACATAAGCGATGACGCACTGCTTGGACCAATGACAAAGTATGAAGAGGGAAGAAAAAATAGGACTAGAGTTGTTGCAATGTCCTGGCCCTGATTTGTGTAAATCCATGTGTCACTGTTTTGTTCTTCTCTCTGTGTAATCGTCAATTTATCTTTCTTGAAATTTTCTTGAGATTCTCTTGAGGTATTAGAGGGATAAATGTTACGGGATGCTCCCTGGCTCAAGTTAATGTGCATCATTCGGTGCAACTGATATCAGCCATGAACTGAAAAGAAAAAGAAACTTTTTGCTCACCTTTTACCGGATACCGGATTAGCTATGCTATTCCAGGGCTACAATGGCTGTTTCATACATACTACACAGTACCGTGTAGCACACGGGCATTCCCGAGTTTACGAGATAAATTTGGGGGGGAAAACAATGTTATCGTTATTCACATCTCATGGTGTACTGAATGCAAAACACAATGACTCAGAGAAAAGGATGCATTATCATCGCATTTTCCTTTTTTCTGCATTTCTAGCTTCTATGCTAGTTTAGGAAGGTGTTTAAGGTCCGAAGTCAGCGCCCCTCGATGACCCGAGCACACGGTGGCAGCGCGAAGGAAGAGCTGTTGTCCGGAAAAGAGACGCTTTAATCAAACGCCAAGGCGTCTGT
Organism: Dermacentor andersoni; assembly: GCF_023375885.2. Lineage (NCBI taxonomy): Eukaryota > Metazoa > Arthropoda > Arachnida > Ixodida > Ixodidae > Dermacentor > Dermacentor andersoni. Next base: position 66,117,516 of record NC_092817.1, on the reverse strand, counting down.
CCGGGTCCAAGTCCCAACCTCTGCTCCCTCACACAACCAAAACATGACATCTTAAAGCCTCAGTTGCACAAAAAAAGTCACAAACCAGCCAATCAGGTTCACACCATTGCAACCAATAGCACAAAAACTTTCGTGACAGATGCGACATTGGTGGAAATAGTGGCGCTGGTTGTTGCTCTTCCGTCTTCATCTTTTTCTCCCCACATCCCTTCCCCGTGCAGTGCTGTCGAGGTGTCTTCCTCTGAGAGACAGTTACAGCACTGCACTTGTCTCTTCCATTTCTTCTTCAAAGTCACTACACACACAGCGGCACACTTTACAACGCACAAGAGGATGGGTTTGCTCAAAGACGCATGGTCATCTTATCGGCCTTGATGTCCTCCTCTTTTCTCTTGCAAGAAGCTGCCACGCAAGCTGCGAGAATGTTACCAAGAAACCACAGCTTATTGACGGTATGTCTACCGGACAGTGGGCAGCCCTGCCAGTACTAAGAAAACTCGGCCCCCCATGCAGCTGTGGGCCGTTTCCCTTGAACGCTCCAAGCACCATAATTGGGATTCAATGATGATTGCACCCAAAAGCATTCATCGGTTGTAGCCGGCTAAGGGGTTGTAAAAATACCGCTGTTTTCACAAGGCATTCTCAAAAGGCGCGGGGATGCCAAACAGTGACGCTCAAACCGGATGGGCATGTGTGGCTGCACCTACTTTCCGTGATTACGCTTCCCCGTCTAGCGGCGAGGACCACAAACAAAGCGGTCATGACCAAGAAGGTCAATGGGACATGTGGGGAGCGCATGGGCATTAGCGGTGGCGGTGAGCTCAAGCACCCCCTACCTTTTATCATCATGGCTGCCTCCCCGAAGGCTCCCGTTCAGCTCAGACCTTCTTCCCATTTGTTCCAAGCGAGGGTGCAGACTTGGCGGCTCTTCTTTCCTCACATGTGTGTCTCCCGCGTCCCCTCTTCGCGGAACCAACCCACGTCCTTCCTTTCCGGTCATTGGCCAACATAGCAGCATGTGAAATCGTCCTGCACTTTGCTGTACTCGACTAAACTGGGCCACACAGCAACAGCAAGACCAACTTCATAACCTCAAACTGACTCCAACTGTAAAAGACTTGAGAGCCTGTTAGACAATGTTTCTGGTCTAATGCGTTGTGTCTGTCCTCAACTGGCTGGCCCCTCCCTTGAAACAAACACCTTCTGTATAAATGGCAAATAAATGGGATCAAGTTATTTATTTATTTATTTATTTATTTATTTATTTAAAATGTCCTTACAGGCCTCGTATGAGGCATTGGGTAAGGGGGGCGTTACAGAAGGATTAAAAGGAGTACCGTATTTACTCGCATAATGATCGCACCCCAAACTTGCCGCAGCAATATGTCGTGTGCCAAGTCTAGCTAATATTGATCGCGCTTACCATCTGTCAAATGCTACGCGAACAACTCTTCAAGACAAACCAAGCAGTCTGCTCGCACCAAACATTCTTAAGTAGATGCCTCATTTCATTACTTTCATCACTTTCCGCACTTCCATGACTAAAAAAAAAGCTGCAGCCAAACTTGCCTTTATTATGTGAAGGCTTTTTAATGGTTGTGGTCAACAACAACAAAAAAGGCACCTTTTGATTCTTCTCATCTGCACTCGTGGGCACGCAACAAATCGCAAGGGGCAACGATAGTAGCCACGTTTACACTGATACGGTAAAAGTGTACCCTATTCATATGCCGATGCTTGTAACACAGCTAAGATATTCACCCACCCTTAGTGGACACGTGCCGTATTAGAATAGTAGTGAAGACAGGTGCCGTAGTTTCTGCAGCATGCCGGCCATGTGTTTCTGTCACTGGCAGCTAAGCGCACCCATCTGTTTCTGTCCCCTCAAAGTGGACATGGCTACATTATTGCCGCAAAATTGCCGATATTAACGATATGATTCATTACTGATACGGAAGAAACTGTTTCAATGCACGTAATGTACTCGCAAGAAGAAAATAAAATCGCGTTCGGCTTGCTCCACCGGCCGCCATTTTGGTTTTGGTGTCCCGCAGCAAATGCGGGACGAAAAAATTTTTTTCCCGTTTCGCGGGAAATTTAACCCACGTAATGATTGCACCCCTGATTTTGTGTCAATTTTTCTGACAAGAAAGTGCAATCATTATGCGAGTAAATACGGTATATAGGGCATATAAAAGAACATAATAGGCATACATTATTTATAGGCAGTGGAAAAATGTATAGACATCTTATACAAGCATTAAAGCATTGTACAAAAATAACAGGGTCGGTAATGTACACATTAGGGAAAAAAAAATACAAATGATACAGTTCTTTCAATAAACAATGAGAAAAAGAAATGTAGCCACTCCAGTACAAATACTAAACAGTACTAAAAGAATACAAGAATAATATGCAATATAATGAGCTCATAAACAAGAGAGCACATAACTGGACATCTGAATACATGGGAAAGGAGAAATTGTTTTTCTTGGCAACCACTGCACCAAGTTTGACGAGATTTGTTGCATTTAAAAGAAAAACTTAAAATCTAGTTAGTGAGTGTTGGTTGTGAATTATTGAGTTAACTCACCGACTTTTTTAATAAATATTGTTAGAAATCACAAATCTTCAGAAAAATGAAACTATCATGTTTAGAACTCTGTAACTTGGTAATTAAAAATTATATTACAATTCTGTAAATTGCACCGAATAGTACATCTAAAGCGCACAAAATTAATATATCATACATGCCTCTCAACTAAATCACTAATATTTGACTAGAACTTTTGCAAAAACCTTGTAAACAATATAACCAATTCAGGTAAGATATAAATTGAAATTTAAAAATTGTCCACTTTGGGTGCAAAAACAGATGCAGTTTACAGAACTGCAATATCTGTTCTTAGTGTACAGCCACAACATTGTAAACTTCGTGCTGCTATTTTGTTCAAGCTTACCAATTTTGTAAAATTCCTTTTAAACATTTTAGGCCCTGAATCAGAATTTCACATCTAACAGTCACTAGAATTTAACGTTAATTAAGATCGGCCTAGTGATTATCTCATAAAAGTGTTTATGCATTTTACATGTACATACTTGAATAGGCAGCATCGGAGTTGGGCCTGAGCTAAAGCTTCCTCTTAAGTGGATTTTCAACTTGGCCAAAACATTTTTTAGTCTGCAAATAGAAGGGCAAGTTTCCCCAACACAAGCGTGTCCCATTTATTTTCTACGTAGCAGGACTACTTGAAGTAATAATTGATGTTGGATTGTTTGGTAGGGTAGTTTACTACAAGGTCACTGTCTCTAGCCCACTAACCATGCGCAGTGTCTCACAGTCACCACCGCTACCCAGCAGAGCTGCTGATGAATTTCAGGAACTCGATAATCATCATCAAAGTAGGTGCCCAAGTTGGCTCATTATCGTCTCTGCTAGCACCTATTCCTACACTGTCGGTGCTGACGGCAACTTCGTCTTCCACATTAGCGTACCGGCAGGAGAGAAAACATCACACATGCGACAACGCATGTAACACAGCTTGTATGGTATTTGCAGCGGTAGAACCAGAAACGAAAAAGCAAAAGCAGCACGTTTATTGATGATGATGATGATGGTGATGATGATGATGATCCGACTCTCTTCATTGCAGCAGGCGGAAATGCATAAAATTAACACTCACCACCACACAGCATAACCACTTCGCAAAGCTGCATAGCACCAACATTGTAGAATCTAGTGCTTGCTCAACTAGTGGTGTCTGATTCTTGCCATCTTGTAACGTTGATTGTTTCTGTAGCTTGCAGAGCATATATGCATGGCTTTTTGAGATTGGACTCCGAGAGAGCCATCGCTGCTGCAATTCAGATGCATGTGAAATGTCTTGCAGAAAGCGATTGCAGGAGCTGGAAACATGTTACAACTCCCATACTATTTGTGACAGCTCCTCCTAGATATGCAGAGCCAGAAGTGTGTTGCAGCATGCCGGTCTCGGAGGCCACAACCAGAAACTAAGAATTATCCAAATGGACACGTGCCGGCTTTTCAAGTTATCTGGTATATTTCACGTTAAAAATTACAAGACTGCACAAATTCTACGAAGTAGCCGAATTTTCAAATAAAATGAGATCAAGTTATCAAGGTTTTACTTTAATTCAGTATCAATCAGGCATTTGGCTGTTCTTTTCATGTTTACTGCTTTCTGTGGGAACCTTGCAGTGCACAGAATTGAGCTTGCATCCCGTGTCCACTGTACTAAATTGGCCTCTGCCTTTTCTTTCTATAGGATGTTACACTTGTGAAAGCTGGTGGTCCTTTGGGCTTGAGCATTATTGGTGGCACGGATCACCCTTGCCATCCATTCGGTGCTGATGAGTCTGGTATCTTTGTGTCTAAGGTGAGCTGACTTCATACACTTGCATGTGCGGAAACATTATTGTACAGGGCCTGTCTGGCTGTGTATGTGTGATGCTTCTAGTTTTAAAAAAAGTTTCACTATTCAATAATTGAAGGATTATTAACATGACATATGGTGTTGCTGGCCTTTTTGCTTCCGCTGTAGATTGTGCCAGAAGGAGCAGCGTCGAAGTGTGCAAGGCTACGAGTAGGTGACCGCCTGCTCAAGGTGAGCAGAGGGCCTCCATTGTGAAACTCGTTAGTAGGAAGGTTTATTGGTCATTAAAGGTGGTTAAATCACACAAGGCCAGATTGCAACTGTTATCAGCGCAGCCCTGCACTGTTGAAAAGCATCTTCTGGTGCTTTTTGCAATTCACTTATGCGTACCTGCCAACCTTTACGATTTTATTGTAATATGCCAGATTTCTAGAGCTTGTTTACGTATGTCCTATTTACACCAATAATTCTACGATTTTTCGTGTGCCTCAAATTTAGGGCTGAATTTATCTCAACAGAATGCACATACTCTGTACAGTCGACTGTCATTACAGCAGACCCTGATAATCTCACAAAAAATGGACGTTTTATCTGAAGTCCGTAACATCCGAAATGCCTCACTTCCGAAACTTCGGTCACAATGTATAACAACGTTATTACAAAGAGTGAATGACGGATGTTCTAAAAAAAAAAAAAATGAGTCGCAGTTTCACCCAAGAGGCAAAGCATCACTTGCGATAGAATATTAGTAGACAGCTATACGAAGTAAGGATAGTAGATTTATCGGCCGTGTAAAGTTTAAATGAGGACCAGCGGAAGCGACACATAATACACCACAAGCACAGACTGCCAACTGTTTAACAGTTTGCAGTCTGTGCTCGTGGTGTATTGTGTGTGTTCCTTCTGCGTGTCCCTTTTTTTCCCCCACGCAGTGTTAACCTTCTTTAAGACTTTAAGAAAAAGCTTATTGTGACAGGTTCTGTCAGAGGCTTTTGCAAGTCAATGAAGATGGCATCAATTCAGGCCTGGTCAATTTATGTGGAAACTGAGAACTGAAAAACTTAATCAGGTTGAGTCAATATAATAACTGCACAGTAGAATCTCGTTAAACGGAACCTTAGAGGACTGGAGAAATAGGTTCCCATTAACAGGAGTTCCGTTTACTCAGAGAGATGTGCACAGTTGTAGCACTATATGTCAGATGCCCCCTTAACACTGTTTGATTTGTTAAGAATGGAGAAGAGAATGTAGCAGCTAGTTTGTCCCGTGGTTTTGCTGGTATTGCTACGCTTCACCAGTTTCGATTTATGGGAGGCACCAGCAACTTATCAAAGCAAAAAACATCACTATTAATGCTTGACTTGGTGGCTGAATTAGCACGAAGTCGTGCTAGTGGAATCCAAATTATCAAATGTCCTGTAAGGCATCACGAAATTTCAGTCATTCTTATTTCGGTTGTCCAAGGTGACTGGCAGAGTCGCAAAAGTGCCCGAACTGCGCATGCTATGCATTAAATATCTATCACATTTTTGCTTGCTTGAGTCTTTGCCACTGCACTTTAAGGGTGGCTTCTTGCATGGAAGACGGGCATTTCAAGATAAAAAATGAGATTTTTGCTTTCTATGAAAAAAAAAATACTTGAGAGCTTGCTTTTGTTTTTCCATTTCCTAAGGATTCTGAAAACTTAAGTTCAAATTTACGAGAGGCTTTTTTTTTGCATTATTCGAGTAGAAAACCAACCAACGTATAAAGGCTTTTGTTTCGTTTAACCAGCAATACCGCTTAACACTTTCCTGTCCGTGGGAAAATAAGCAGTTTTGGCGTAGTCTACGAAATGATTTTTTTAGCGCTACAGCAAATGCTTTATATTAGAATGTATGATATCAATTTGTAGAAGAAGGAATGTGCTTTTTAATGGTATTCTGTTCAAGCGAACATCTATTAATAAATCATTGAAAAAAATTATTTAATAAAAAGATTTGTTACAAGCACGAGGACACTCCGTAACATCGATACTGCTTTGCACCAAGAGTACATTTAAAAAAAATTTGAGATATGCATTTTAAACAAAAAGGCTATATATTCAACATTCCTGCAAATATAAGCTTTCTATCTGTGGCCGTTCTTTGTATACAAAGGAAAATGTCAGTCCTAGTGGCTATCTGGGTCTTACAAACCGCCACGCAGCACTGCAGAGCACAATAATTGCGCAATGCCGTGATCCACTCCCAGCCGCCTTTTTGCGCAAAACTACATCCTTTGCGCTGCCAAACGGCACTGACACCCTGCAAATAAGAACTGTGACCTTTAGGAGTTTGGAGAGTTTCGAAGGTTCGGAGTTGAAAATGAAACCTGTCAGCAGATACTTGTTGACATTCCGGGGCTATTTGATGTGCTTTTGCCGTCTGTGCTGAAGTCCGATGAATCAAAATCGTCTTCCGAGTCTGTGCTACTAGCACCATAAAAAAATTCTGACTCGGACTCGTTGGAATCCGTCGAAATTTGCTGTTTCCGAAGGGTATCTGCGCGTGACATCAGTACAGTACCCTGATGTAAGCTATGACCGCTTGTCATGCCCGACTATAAGGCGCTTTAAAAATCGCCCTGCAGTGAAAAAAAGAAACACGAAAGCACAACTAGAAAAATAGTTCCTCTTTTATACGCTGGATTACGCTAGCTCTCCGAAAGCACTCTGAGCACGTCAAAATTCGGAATGGGCTATCGATAGGTACAGGCGTGGACAGGGAAGCGTTAAGCGATTTCCGTTTACCGAGTTTCTACTGTACACATGATTGTCAGTCGGAGGCCCACAGACCTCCACACTGTTGTCTGAACAGACAAAATCCTCAAGAGAGACATCGCTCAGGGCACAACACAAGTTGTCATCATCAGTGCAGGTCAGGATACTTACTGCTGTAACCACCGTCACCTAGGGAAGCAGTAGCCCCCTCTGCTGAATTTTCAAGCTTTTAATGACCGCTACGCACATAGTGGGGCACCTATGGGGATCGAACACAACAAAGTGGCGTGCTTTTGCATTCAAAATGAATTATTTTTCCTTCCGTAACAATGTATGTTTCTCTCCAAAACATTCCAAAGTACTTGAATTGAGTGAAGTAAAATGAACCAAGGTCCAATTAACGGTAATCGGCTGTAATAACTTTTTGTCACATGCATACTGTTCCAGTAAGTATATTTTATCAGTCTGTATTTTGATTTCTTTGGCCACTGCATCACTTAAGTGTTGCTGCTTCATCAGCAAAAGCGGATGTGCTGCCATCTCTGCAAAAACGGGTACACACGACAAATGCATGGTGAACACAGACAAAGAATTTATGCTTTGTCTTTGTTCGCATATTTCTACTGAGTATACTTGTCTTGAGGGTAGGTGGGGAGGGAAGCAAAGCAATCTCCCTTGCCTATCGCTATGATGCTGTGATGCAAGTGGCCTGCGCTTGCCGATGCAGGTCAACGGTATGGACGTGACCAAGTGCACACACCAGGATGCGGTGATGGCCTTGCTGGACCCATCGTACCAGGTGGTCCTCACCGTCCGCCACGACCCACTCCCAACGGGCTGGCAGGTAGGCCTTGCCGACGACTCAGTGGTGATATGATGGTCGTGATTGATGACTGCCGCTGCCATCCGCACCGCAGCTGTTGCTGCTGCTACTGTTGTCCAAGTTATAAGCAACGTGGCCGTCCAAACCTCGTCGCCGCTTTTGCTTGCATTTCAAGTGTGTTTATGTTCTTTTGTGTTCATGAAAGCGACATGAGCAGTAAGGGCTGTATATCTTGCTATGTCTACTTGACTTTAAGGTGCACCCCCGAGTCACTTTCTAAATGTAAATTTGCACAAGACAAGCGTGCACCAGTGTTGGTTGTTGCTGCTCTCCTCCAGTCTGCTGCTTGTATGTATTTAGAATGTATCCAGAATGACAACAGTAGACATGTCATTGATGAACTGTGAAAAATTGGCATTCTTGAACTGTAGCACACTGGCTCTGGGCTTGAAGTTGATGTTGAAAAAGGAGTTTCTTCTTGAGAACCTCCTTGAGAAGAAAAAGCAGGTGTGGAGGGTGCACATTACAGTCAAGTAATTACAGCGCTGCTTGTTTTGCTGTTAAACCACTGTGATGCACTGTTGGCTTTGTTGTAGCACTTGTGGAAAAAGTGTGGGTGCTTTACGTGGATGTTTTATCTTTTTTTTTTTTTTTGCATGTGAGAATAGAGACACTGATTTTAGTTTACAGTTTACGGTCTTACGCTTGGAGTCATCTAGAAATAGGGCATTTAGCAATGGATTGTCAAAAAAGAAAGATTTTTCAAAGAATTGTTGAAAGTGCATTGAATTACTGCCAAAATTATTATTATTATTATTGACTTCACGCTGAACTTGTCCAGTATGGGCTAATAGGAGGTTCTTTAGTCATTTGCTTTTGTGTGCCAATTTTGTTTGTGTACATATATGTTTTGTGTCTTGTTGGACACACTGCTAAAGCACTAAGACAAAGAGTACACAACTATCTAAGGAAACAAACTTTATACTTAGTAAGCCAAAGGTCGCCACATTGTATGAATTTTGGCATAATTGTTTTATAGAGCATTTTGTTTGTACACTTGCCATGAGGCTTTGTATTCATCTACTAGGCTATGCATGGTGAAATGTGTGAGTCATCACCATTGCATTTATCGACAAGCACTCGTGTTCTGCCTGGATCATTGACGCAGTAGTTCTTTCTTATAATTTTTTTTTCTTTTTCTTTATCCCTTTCCTTGACTGGCAAATTTACGTCATTCATTTCCAAGCAAAAAGTTTATTCCCTCCCCCCCCCCCCCTTATAATTATTGCCTGCTACAATTTTATAAATTGACAGGACTTTCTTTTATATATTGGTACATTAGGCCAATCTCACATTAATTTCATTATGCCATCTGGACACGTTACACTGGCCTGAAATTTTAAAATTCTTTTTACTGTCCTGTCCCCTGGTATGGAGTATGTTAATTAGTGGTTTAACAGCACTGTTCACTATGCTGGTGTTACTTTCTTAGCATCGGCCAATACTCTTCACGGAGCATTTAACCTTAATTTTATTTGACGCAGCAGTTTGATTTTAGCCTGCAAGTGATTGGCCATGCTTCATGCTCCAAGTTCAGTTTTGACCTAGATTACCTCTTCCTTATTTCATTTTCATTGATAGACTCTCGTTTGCCAAAGCATTTATACCCTTGTTTCAGGACTCTTAAGTGCAGTATATAGTCTCAGATGTTTAAAGGACTTCTGTTTTGTACTAAACATGATGTGAGCTTGATGCTTATGACCTTTCTTGGCTTCAGGCAGTCCTTTATTTGATACACTGGCAAGTGTTTTTGTGAAGTCATGTGTCATGCCAGCATTATGCTTCCTAGCTCTCTAGAATTTTTACCTGTGTTAATGTGCTGTAAGCAATTTATATTTTGCTTTCTTTCTGTTCCATTTCTGACATCTGTCGCGAGGCGTGAAATGAGAAATAAAGATATTTTAACAGGATACTCACAGTAAGTTTGTTTTGCTGAACTAATTTTGATTATCCCCTGATAATGTGGTCTTCAGTGCTCACAGAAAAATGTATTATTCAATTTTTCTTAAATTTTACAGTCGAACCTCGTTATATCTCATATTTGTTACAAGCATACACGTAGATATCTGTGAGAAAAGAAAATACGAGATTGTGTTTCTGCAAGATAAATGCAAGCGGGCTGCCTACAACAGGCCAGCAGAAAAAGTATCCTGCAGATTTTGATGGCCCGTCAGCATCTTGCCAAAAATAGTCTATTTTTCCACGTATAACCCATGCCCTCGTATAATGTGCACCCCCAATTACATTACCTGGCAAGCAAAAGAAGAAAAGATGACCCGAGTTCTGCTTTGCCGTCGCGCTATTCACCAACTGCAAACTCAGCGAAAACGCAAAATGGCAGTCTGTAAAGAAGAGAAGAATGGCCAACTATGAAAGAGGGAAGAGCAAGCTGCAGCACGCAGGGATGGGATTCCCCAAGAAATAACGAAACTTTATATGGCAGCGTGGTAATGTGAAGTCGCACCTCAAAGCAAGATTTGTATATAATCCACACCCTAACATTACTTTTAAATTTGTCAAAATTTTTTATGTCGTATGTATGCTCAAAAGTACAGTACGTACAAGCACTCTGCGTCGCCACTAATACGCAACTGTGTGGCCAGACTTGTAATGTGGGATAGGCACATTGTCTTGCCAACTGCGGTCCAGCCTGCCAAGCCGCCAGCTAAAACATGTACACGCATCAAGTGTGTGTCATTTGAAGTTGCTATTGCCGAGTTTTGACGCCAGCAGACTTTTTTGACACTGAGGAGGCTGCACATGGATCCGTACTCCACTACTGCGACCATCTGTCTAGCCTGTGCATCTGATCTTGCGCCTGGTCGCGAATAAGGGCTTCCAAGGTGAACATATTGATGGCAAGCTTGCTGCAACATCTTGTCACCAGCCACTCTGCCAGCGCTGTTTTTTGGGAGTCAGCAACCAAAGTTCCATCCAGTTATGTGCCATTCGGTATGATGGCAACTTTCTTCATGGCCATCATATGTGCGGCGTCGTGCCCGCGGTTCATGCCCAAAACATTGTGCAGAGTCCGTATTTTCTGTTAGTATTTTAGGGCTAAGGGTAGGTGGTGGTGCTGCAGGGAAGTCCGAATAATCGTGATAAAAATTGGTCAGTGACTGTATTTTACATTTTTGTTACAAAACATATATCGTGTGGCATCTGTAGACAAAAAAGTTGCTTCAGTATAACCGATGCGCAGTTGGACACCACATTTCTGATTTCATTATATCAGTATCAACTATTATAGCCCCATTGAAATAAAGCATGGCCAACCAAATTTGATATGTACTTATATACAATTATTGGTTATATCAATGTTTGTTATATCGAGGTTCGACTGTAGTTGCTTGTTTGTTTGTGCAGCACTATTATGATTATGCCTGCTTTTAGGGTGCGAGATGTGTCAGGCTCACCATATTCATTCGATCCATTGAATGCAGTGGCAGCATCATGCTATGTTTAAGCAATCTGAAGGAAATATTTGCAGGATATAGTCTCTTCATGTTCAGGCATGTGAACATGACGTGGCAAATCCTGCTGGGGGGGGGGGGGGGGTGGGGTCTGTGCTGCTGCAGTTCCAAGGATTCTGACTTGCAGTTGTGCTCTCGGAATGAACAACAGCAATATTGTAGCAAGCCCCATGGGGAGATCTCTTCTTATATATATTAGCCAGCATATATATTGACTATGCACACATAAGGGGCTGTAGCTATACTATCTCTTCAGTAAATTGCATCTCTGTGATTTGAGGGTGTTCTTTAAAATCCTAGGTTTGGAAATCCTAAAAAAATAGAAAAAAGAATATTTTTGGCAAATTTGCAAACAAAGAAAAATATAGTAGGTATTGTAATGCTTTTAGATGTAAAATGGCACCTCTATACATCATTACAGAGTTTTAGAGTAGGGTGCCCAAGCCAGACCCAAGTGTTTGGGGATGCGAAATTCATTGTGGACCCTTTGCGCTTTCTTGTTTATACTCCCGGCAGTTTGCAGCCCCTAATGCTTGCTCACCCTAATCTAAAGCTCTCTCCTGACCTGACACAGCTTCTGTGCAACTACTGCTGGTGGTAAATGGTAACTACACTTTACTGAACAGAAGCGACCCAAGAGCACAGCTTGTACAAGTTAATGTGAATGTTATTAAGTACAGTCCCATAAAGCCATTAAATACATGTAATTTTACATGTAAATCAGCACATTGACACTGAGGTGTGAAAGAAATGAACATCTAAGCAAGCTTTTTCAGAGTTGAACATATCTTGAGTTGCACTTTTATTTCAACTCAGCAGAACTAAGACATGATTGCTGCTGTGCTACAAATTTGCACTAGTTCGTTTTAAGGTTGTTATTCACACGCACTGCAGGAATCGACGGAGTACAATTTCAGCAATGCACCCGTATTCTTGGTTCGAGTTTGCGTTTAAAGTGTTCGGTTAGCAAATTCAGTTGTCGGAAGCAGCAAAGCTAGTTGGTAACCATGCCATGTAATGACATAGGGAAGTTTTTCAGTAAAGCTGGCAAAGGGATTTCTGCAACAGCTTCTGTGCAGCAAAGTCCAGCATGCAGTGGTGCGGTCAATATCAAGCATTAATGCAGTACAGCATGTGTCACGGCACCGAACTGGTTTTGAAAGGTAATAACCAGTGATAACAAAATAAGTTACCTTAAGTATGACTCATTCGAATAAACAACAACTTATATGCACGCTTCTTTTAGCCAGTAATCCACGATTTTTTTCTCGTGTTGCGTTATACAAGTTCCACGTGGGAGGTCAGCTAGAAGCTCATATGGCTGTGCAGGTGAAAGCATACGCCAGGGAGCTTAAAGGGCCCCTCACCAGGCCCCATAGCAAATTTTGGTTATATGCTGGAAGTCGTTACGTGTCCTCTAGGGAGCGTTCTGCTGCAAAAATCAAATCGCCTCATTAATAGCCGAGATAGAAATATTTCAGTGCTGCGAACCCATGATTTCAGTAGGCGCAATAGACACTCTCTCCGCTCACCCCGTCTAGCCTACGCAAGGGAAATTCCTTCCCTGTGTTCTCCCACACCAGACCTCAAGGATCACGTGACGCATACGTCACAGGCCCTACCTCCTTCAATCCCCTCCCCCCCCACCCTCGGCGCTACACACTTTCGCCAATAGCATTGTGCGCGAGCTGTTGTCTCGTTCGCACAGCTCTAGATTTTGCACGCTGTGCATAAGGAAACATGACTAGCAGTATAATTCAGTGTTACACGAATACTGAGGCAGAACAAGCAGATGAAGCGGAAGTACATCTCTCTTGCTTCGGTGCGAAGTAAAAAAAAAAACACGCAGACATTCTGTTTGTGTGTTGTATTATTTCTCAAACTTCAATTCGTCAATTCAAGCAACAGATAGCTCAGATAACAGATGTTGTCTTGAATAAATTTCGAAGTCGTGTCACCACGAGCGACGTCACACTGCAGACACGATTACGTAGGCGCAGGGGCATGATTACATCACCGTCCGGCTTGGAGCGCGGCGGCCGCGAGGAGAAGCAAAAACGGCATTTGGCTTGCAATTTCAGATCTGTCCACAGCACGTAGCAATGTAATACTTTGGAGACACAATCGTTATCGCGCAATGTATGCTCTGCGCTTGTCAGCTCAAAATGGCCAGACCTGGTGAGGGGCCCTTTAAACGAAGTGTGCATTGGAGCCATCACTAAGGAACAACTGCTGCTGTGTTTGAGCGAGGCCGGCACAGACCCCTAGTACTTCTAAAAGGGTGCAAGAGCTTGCTTATACAGCTTCACTGCCATCGATGTACCATTTGTCGGATTGGCATACATCTGCAAAGGATTTCTTTCAACACTCATACTTAATAAATTACCTGCATTGCCTTTGCATAAGATACAGTTGCTCTTCTTCCCTTCCTTATTTGTGATATTGGTGCCTTTCCTTTTGTGGTTCTAGCACTACCTTATTTGAACCAAAGTAGTTGCACAGAAATCCGCAAAGTGGAGAAAGATTTGCGAAGGGAAAGAAAGGTGCATCCAGCTTTCAAGTTGATTCCAAATTTTCCTTTTCTGAACATCATTATCGGATCCTTCTGAATTTTCCTATCTGATTAGAAGCTCTATGAATGTGTGGTGTGCTAACGATGACTCTTTCATTCATAATTAAAGGCCATGTCAGACAAGTTTATTCTTGCAGGCTCTTGATTGCTACATTTAAAGTAAGTCTTCATTTACTAAAAGTAGCACATACTGTGTAGTTGTACTAAAATGAGCACAATAATGAATTGTCAAAAGGCATTGTCTTGGGTTAGTTACCAAATTGTGCTGGTGTTGGTACTTCTATTTGCTGCCATATTTTTTGTGCCTTTAAGAAATTGAGTGATTGCCTTTATCTTGAACTTTTCTTGCTGCCGGTACTCTAAAAGGCTGAGCCACTAGCTGTAACTGTAAGTACAAAAAGTGAATTGCATTTGCATATTCCCTCTTTGTTATCAAAGCACAACTGTTGTTTTGTTCTGACCTAATCCATCAGCTAACGTAATCAAGCATTCCTACAAATGCCACTGCTGTGCCATATTCTGTTTGCATCGTGTTGTTTAACCCATTATTGTGCCTTTTATGACTTCTCTAAGCTGGGCGTCCAAGGTAACATAAGGACTGTACTTTTCTAAGGGTCTTATTTCAGTTTTCCTGCTAAACAAAATTGTACTGGTGATTGCAGCTCCATAAAATGTAATCTTACTCTCAGCAAACTAAACAAGGGAACATTTATTTTCTTCAGCATCACTGTACATTTTCAGCCATTTCTTGCTTTTAAATTAGCGATAATGCTGTACCATGTATATCAGCAGGCACTTAGTGCTATGCGGAATAGCGCACAGACATTTAGCTTAAGTGTTCTGGCTGATTCAGTGAACCACTTACTTTGCTTGAAGACAGGCATTGAATAGATGTGGAAAACAAATGGGAAGAGAGATACCTTTTTAAATATTTTAACATGTCATTATTTGCTTTCTTGCAAGAGTCCTTATGCTTCCTTCTGTTCCTTTATTATTTGTTTGTGGTTTACTTGGTTTTTATTGCTGATTACAGATGTTTTTTTTTGTCCTTTTCCACCTAACTCTGTAAGAGTTCAGTGCTTGTGTTTTTTTACATCGCCACTGCTGATTGACCTACTTGAATGTTTCCTGTGCCTGTTAAGGTTGCAAAGAAAGGATACAGCACTATCTTGCTTGTAATGTCATGTTAATAGTTGCGCTGAGTTTAAGTGCATTTTATTTGCGATTTGATGCTCCTATTCACATTTTGAACTCAGATGCTGAAGGCTTCTACCCGCCTGTGCATGGAGATGAAATCAGAGCAATATTGTTGGGCATTTTAATTATTAACAGTGTTTCTCAGAAGGCTTGGGAAACTGTGCAAGAAAATGGGGGCAAAGTCTAGAAAGAAGCAACATGAGTTCTGAGTATCAACTGTCAGCTGAACCAACTATCCCTACGTTGCACCCTTATCGAGTGTGTGTCCTTTGAGCATTCAACTAATCAGTGTTAGTTGTCCCTTCAACTAGCTAAGATATATGGACGAAAAAAGAAACACTTGATGTCATTATTTCCATGAAAGCATTGAAGTCTATAATTCAATACAAATTTATAACCTATTCACTTTTTTTTTTTTTTCTGCTCAAAACAAGGTACCTACAGAGAGCAGCTGAGGTCAGTTGTGTACATCGTGCGAGGGTTTCAACTCAGGCAAATGAAACTGATGCATTGTATGTCGTCCTGAAACACTGTAGCCATAACATGAAATATTATCATCTGCTTCTTTTTCTTCCTTTTAGTTTATAAAAACATGATCGAAGTGTTTCTTTACAGTAAGGCCACAGGTGCTTCATTCAGCATTAGTAACAATATTTACTGAGTAGTTTAACATGTCTGCAAATATGTAAATGTTATTTGCTATTTAATGCTACTATTTTGCTGACTACTCAATGTGGCATACACGTTTATTTACACATGACTGTAGCCAACAATGTTGTAGGTAAAGCAGAGTAGATGATATACTGAAAGCATAATGCTACTGTTATGGCACACCCTTCTAAAATAACAAAATTCTTAACATCATTACATGTGCTTTGAAGCTTAGAAAAAGGTATCTCTTGAGCTTTCAATCAGACGAAGTTCAAGTTAAGTCACGTCCAGATTTTTTTGTTCCTATTGCTACTGCCAAAACTATGCTTTCATTCACTTGTATCAGTGTAAAAAATACAATGCTCATCACACCTGTGGAGATGACCCACACTTGGTTCTCTAGCTCAGACTACAGTTCAGGTTGAATATGAAGGCCTGCAAACTGGTATTCCAGTTTAGCCAGGTGGATCTGGGTTGACAAGTGGAAAGAAATTTTTGAAGAAGGCAAAAGGAGCAACACAGCTTCTTCTGAAGTGTCAAAAGACAAGTGGAATATTTTATCAAATCTGTTTGAAAATCTTGTTTGTGTAAAAAGAAAAAAGATGTATTGCTCATGCTCTGATACATGGCTTGGGATATAGCGAATTTTGACAAAAGCATGTATTTGAAATGGCCAAAAACTGGATGCCATCATTGATTTGGTGCTTTTACTCTGCTAATGGGAGTTAGGAAATTAAAATGAATCTGGCCACCCAGAAATTTGAATGAACAAAAGGACTGTCAAGTGCTGGAATATGCACCAAGCTACAAAATTTCGAAGGGCTAGTGCCAACAAATCTTGATAAGTGATGAGAGAATTTTATTAGTAGTTTGGTGGTAGCAACAAAACCCCACACAGCTTCTAGTAAGTGGAAATGGCGATCCTAGTTTTTCATGGATGTTTCTCTAATGCATTACAGTCGCCACTTTTCTTTTAAAAGAAGCATGTAGGAAGGATAGGTGGGGAAGCAATGTAGGAGACAATTTTATCTCATTCTTCATCGGGTGACCTCTGTGAGGTTGACATGCACTGTACAACATTGTCTGTTGTGATTGACTGCATGCATGTTTTGTACCTGCAAAAATGTTTCTTTGTTGTGCAGGTTGAGTCTTTGTCGAGAAACCTCTCGCAGGCCGGTGTTTCATATGATTGTGTCCACTCCTTTTTTTGTGTGAATTTGAGCATGGTTTCAGTTCTTGTCTGCTGGCCTTGCACTTGTGTTGCATGGTGCCTGTTGCATGAACACATTTTCCCATTGCCATGCTTTTTCTTTCACGGTGAACCAAAAGAGTCCTTTGAAACTCGCAGGAGCTTGTGATTCAGCGAGAACCAGGAGAGAAGCTGGGGATGAACATCAAGGGAGGTGTTCAAGGGCACTCTGGGAACCCGGCCGATCCGACCGATGAAAGCATCTTTATTTCAAAGGTGATACTGCAAATAAAATGTTTGCCACTTCGCATGTTTCTACTGCGCATATCAGAGAATTGCGCAGTGATATGAGATGCCAGTAATTGCGTTAGGTATTGTCTTAGAAAATCCGGCCGCAGTAGGTGTTTGCATTTATATAGCTGTACATTGTTTCATTTGTTTTATTTATTAGATGCATTATTGTTGCACTGCTATTTGTTTCCTGTTCTGAAATTTCAATTGCTGCTTATTGCCTTTCTTAACGTGATTAGCATCCCTAGCTTACTTTGCCCATATCGGCATGCTGCTGCTTTCTAGCATTTGAAACATCTCTCTTTCGCTTACAAAAAAAAAAATTATATGTCCGAATGATAAAAGTGATAATGCACACTCTTCTAGTTGGCAAAGAAAATTAAATTGTTTTACACCTGAAAAAAGCACCTGTGCAATTGCACTGTACTTTATTCGAAGTCAGATATGCTGAACCCCAATTCCACAGTGTCAACGGGATAAAATTGGCTGCAGTTAGAAGACCACATTTAATGAAGCTTTCACTGTGGCGTCCAAAGGTGTTTAGTGCTCCTAATAGGTGGCAGCGCAAAATCCACAGCACAGCTCCACCAGCAGGAGTGATTTTATTCTTGCTAGGGAGGTAAGAAATTTTGGCACCTGGAGTCATAAATAATTTGGCCATTTTCGGTCAGAATTCAGGCTGATAGCATGCCCCTGAAGAGGTTTGAAGTACATGCTTGAAATGGCTAAAAGCTTCATTAAATCGAAACCAGGCCACAAAGTTACTTTGTTTAATCGTAAGATGACACAGTTTTGAGTGGAACCAATATCAGGAAATGAAAATTGAAGCAAGGTTCGTTATATCGAGGTTTGACTTCTCTAACTTTCTCGTGACTTCCTGGTGGTGAGTAACAGGAAACTTTTCTCTCTCTCTCTCTCTCTCTCTCTCTCTCTCTCTCTCTCTCTTTGTTGTACTGGAGTTGAAGCATAGTGGCATTGACATTCCTCCATGCCATCTTCTGCAGATCAACACGAATGGTGCAGCACTTAGGGATGGCAGGCTCAAGCCGGGAATGCGGATTATTGAGGTATGTATTGTGATGTTCTCGACTGTGTAGCTCTTTCCTTGCCTGAATATTTTTTAAGGAAGCAAACATGTTATCTTACGTCCATCTGATTCACAAAAGACTTGGGAAAATAAAGAAGTTCCCACTGAAGTTTATAGCAGTGAATTGAAGGTTTTTATCATAAACCACCAATAACTCAAGGTGTTGCAAACAGTGTTTGGTTCTTTATACTTCCTCATTCACCATCATAACAGCGTGAAATATCACCACAGAATATTTGAAGGCCATTTTTGTGCCACTCAAGGCAGGTGATACACATTAGGCAGCAGGCTCCAAAGAAATAGCACAGAGACCTAACGTCATTGTGACGTAACACATGGTTGTTATCTCAGCTCTTACGTCTTTTTCCCACAGGCCTTTAAGAAACACATTGACACTGTCCTACTTCACTCGCTTTGCGCAGGTGAATGGCCTGTCTCTGCTGGGAGCTACACACCAGGAGGCTGTGAACATTCTGAGGACTGCCGGCGACACCATACGACTCGTGGTCTGTGACGGCTACAATGCTGCCACGACTCCGGGTGGTGACTCTCCTAGCCAGGGAGGCTCGCTGAAGACTGCCGCCTCTGTGTCCTCCATCGATCACGAGGATGAGGTGACACTTGCCCTGAGGGAGGTGAGCACTGGAGGCTGTCGTAGAGTCACCATTTGTTGCTGAAAATGGGATACGCTGAGGTTTTGAAGGTTTCCATTGCAACAGGGCTTCCTACCCTCTGCAAGTGCAAGCCTAAATTCTTAAAGAGTGGCCGTGTGCCTTTTATTTCAGTCAAGTGTCATTCATATGATAAAAAGCATGTAATTTGTAACGTTCTCAACAGTAAGTGTCACGTGGATGCGAGTTCAGCAAGGTTTCTTATTTAGCACTCAGCATCGGCCTGCCTAACAGCTAAGGTACACTTACCGTAACAGTAGAGTAGTTTTTTCAGGTTCTGACAGGCTGATAACATTTTTACATGTGGGAATGGGCTTAGGGGTAGCTGTCAATTACACCCGTGCTAAATTGAACCACACAGTACAGCTTGTAGAGAATTATGGCCTTTGAGAAGTTGTGCATGGTGCTGCATGCCACTAGTTTGTGCCATGTGACCATGACTGGCTGCCACTACTTTTATTTAGCTCTAAATTGAACTGCAGAAATGCAAGGTAAACAAATGCATACATAGCTTCAAAGTTCCATGCTTCGAGCGGAGTATAGTATGGGTAATGAGCAGACAGTTCGCCCTGTTGAACTGCTGGGCCTGCAGTGTTGTAACTGAATTGAGTAGCTTGTATTTTGTCCTTGCACCCAGTTTACCTGCAGAGTTTTTTTTATGCCTTGTGACAGTGATTGTTGTGCATGTATGCATCTGTATTTGCCCCTTTAAAGTTTTTTTTCCCTCCAAATGTACTAGTCCACAGCATGCAGTTTCTTTTTTTTGTTTTTTTTTGTGACGTTCACTGTAACTGGTGAAGGCAGCTTAATGTTGTGCTTTTGTTTGAAGTGAGCTGCACACTTGCTGTAGAGCTGTAACATGGGTTCTTTTGGTTTATGCCTTTTTGTTGCTGCTTTTTGTAACTGCTACCAGGAGCAAAGTGCACTCAGAGAAACAGCCCAGTGGGAAAAAGAGGACCGCGATACCATAGTGAGTTTAGCATGCACACCTGTTTCTCCTATCTCTCTCTCTCTCTTGGCATGTTTCCGTTGGCAGGAAAGTACAACTTAGAGGCCACCTGCAACGAAATTTCACTTGGGCTAAATTGCCTATAAATGCTTAACATATACTAATCAGTGTAGTCTTGCCAAAGCCGCAGGGCTTGTAATTGTCTAATTTTCTTGTTAGACGCCTTTAAATAGTGCCTCAGCAGACGACGCATGCACCTGGTGTTGAGCGGTAATGATGTGGATATGACGAAAGTTTCAGAACCGTACACGACTGTCGATCTCTCAGTTGCACCTAGGCACCCAGGCGCGTCGCTTGCTCAACTTTGTGGGTTGATGGGTGTCTCTCTCGCCGTGCTTTCTCATTGTGCACATGATTTGAGCTGTTTCAAGAATGCCTACGTATTGTGGGGCCATCGGGTGCTCAAACACATACTCAAACAAGTATTCGAACACTTACTCGAACACGAGTGATGGCTGTGCAGTACACAACGCTGCACAGAGGAAGGCCGAACACATCTTTGCTGTCCCGGTTTTCAAAGTGCAAGTGTACACAGAGTGCCACAGCAGGCAAGTGCGACACCAATCAGCCAATGCGCTCAAAGCATGTAAACTGCACTTGACGAAGCTGCACAAGCTACATTTCATCAGCACAGTCAGTCGCCTATGCTAGATCTGCTTGCCAAACGCTTTCTCGGGATGACTATAAGTACTAATATAAGCTGTGACGGCGCATGAAAAGCAAAGGTAAATTGTATTCAGGGGCGATATTCTCAAGCAATCATTTCCAGTAGTGCATCACCTTGGAGACATTTGGCACATCTCTACATTGGACACGTCGAAGCAGACGAATGAAAGCATTTCTGAAACAGCACCATAAATGCTGTCAGCAGGAGCCGCATGCTGCGTTTGTCACAAAGGAGAACGCGACGCATCGGCCATGGTGCAGATGCCGCAGCAACCCATGCAGGAATGTGATGCCACCAGAGCGAATTGGGTGAAAGTTTACTATGGCCGGAGTCCAGCCTGTCTGGCCGTTACTCTACGAGCACTTTGCGCCAAGCCCATGGCCGTACTCTGCTACTTCTCATCCATTGCTAGAGATGGCAGTAGTAGTCTAATCGACCGATGAGTCTGGCGTTTCCAGTGTGTCAGGCAGCAACCGGTGAACTCAGAGTCGTGCCGGAGACACTAAGATTTATAAAATCTTATCCTGCATTAAATGTGACCCGCAGCAGCGTGGCGATCAGTTATTCTTGTGGTGCAAGTGCACAAGTTCGTGGCGAGTGAGTGTTTTGTTGTTTGTCAAAGGCGCAAACTCAACACACTCTCACATCAGTGAACCTGAACTGTATCAATAGGTCAGCATTCTGCTGGTCAGCCAAGCCAGCACACAATGCACTCTGCTCCATCGGCTCCGGCATGACATGGGACAGCTTCTATTCTCGCGCCAGCCACACTAGACTGTAGAGCGTCCAATTTTCGCCAACGTAGCGTATCTGTGCTGCGTGTGAATCGCGTATGCATTACGCCAGGCTATATCTGTGGCTTTAGCTTGGTTACCCCAGTACGCATCGAGGCTTTGCTCGTTGAACGTTGACAACCAGATACAGAAAACCGGCTTGCCTTGTATGATATTTCACATTAAAAGAACATTACTGTCGCGTATCGGTGTGGGCACAGTGCACGAAGCCGCTTGCAGAGAACTGTGTGGCTGGCAGACGTGTGGAACCTGTTCGCTGATGCACGGGAATGGTGTACAAGCAAGGGAAGCAGACGACCCAAGCACTGGTTCTCTGCAGTCTACATATTTAGTATGTCACTTCTGGTGAGCAGTAATGGCGGCGTCTTTTTCAGTTTTGATTGGAAAAACACAGACTTTTGTGAGCATTTTGTGAAGCACCCACTCGCATTTGAAGTGTAGACTTTTCCAAAGAGGCTACTGTATGTCTAAATTATCTGAATGGGGCTTTTTACACAGTCCAGAGTTTCATTGCAGTTGGCCTTTAAGAGTGTTGTCGTTGCCAGAAGTTTCGAGCACCATCATCTTAAAAGGGCACTGAAGCACTTTTTGAAGATGGCAACAAAACGTTCCCGAGCTTAAACAATGCTGCCACAAACATGCGAGCCAATTATTGCTATGCTGCAGACAGCAAGGAGCCTAAAATCTTGCAAAATAGATTGCTTGCCTTCTCACAAGTTTTATGCACCGTATGTTACGTCAACAAAGACATTGGATGGATGTTCATGAGCATGAATTACTTGCAGACAAAAGCTTGCACACGCATGCCTGGCCTTTCACATCTAAGAAAGGGGAAGTTTTCATATTCTGCTTGTCGTGTCACCACACCTTTGTGAGACGTCAACATCAAAAGGTTGCCATAAGCACACTGGAGAAAGAAGATAAAAGGAAGGCACAGTAGGCAGTGTACTACTTATCAACGGTGGCCCACTTGAGAGGAACGAATGAATTCAGAGTGAATTAGAAAAGTAAACATTGTGCTCGTTGTATTGCCATGGATTTTCATTAAAAAATTTTGGGCGTATTCATATCCATTGAAAGCCATCACACTTATGTCTCAAATTTCAAGAAAGTTGTTTCAGTGCCCCTTTAAAGAGGTATGCGCATTTGAAATGTTGCGTCTCTAAAGCCTTCGCTTGCCAAGCTTGCATGTTTAAATCTGTAATTCTTTCGCCTTAACTGTGCACATTCTCTTTAGAGGCAGTCAACTAACTGAGCATTATTTAATATGAAAATCGGCTACATGTTGGCGGTTAGGTATTTCTGCATGCATTTACCACATTCCGCAGCCTTGCTTAGAGTGCATGAGAATGTTACTGTTGGTAAGTGACATTAATTAAAATATGTTCTTTCGTGAAAACAGCTTTTTTCTCAATTTTCAGCTATGAGGTAAACTAGTTCAATATTTTTCACTATTATAGTTAAGGTCAAAGTCTCTTTGTAGCCTAATGCAAGTCAAGAAGTCAATTTGTATATCCAGTCAATTTGGGCCAGCTGTGCATGCATAGAAAGCAAACAGCATAAATAAAGCTGCTAAACAAAATTATTTCATTTGCAAGTTCATTCAGAACTTAAAACAACACTAAGTACGGCTTAGTAAGTTCTTTTTGTTTTGGCAACTCTTAGCAAGAACAAGCTTTGCAAGAACTGCTTGCAAAGCAGTAGGTGTGTGCAAATAGTGATTTTCAAAACTGAATCTAATGTGAATCGAATAGTGCCAGAAGCGAATCAAATTGAATAGCTTTTGAATAATGAACAGCCGTTATCACAATTAGTATAAAATGATGTTGACATCCTAGTATTCTTAAAGATAGCAAGTTTCTGTCATTACATAGTACGTTATGAAGAGCTGTTTATTAAGAACACAAATGGAGCATTAAGAGCAAACAAGTAGTTTCTTTGTATGCGCAGGGCTCTTCAGAGCGTGCAAATGATCTCTGTGCAGTCTTTTAAGTATGGCTACCTAGGTGACGTAGCCTGCTCCACTATACAAGTTGTCACGTTTTATATCTATACTATGCCC
This sequence comes from Dermacentor andersoni, assembly GCF_023375885.2. NCBI lineage: Eukaryota > Metazoa > Arthropoda > Arachnida > Ixodida > Ixodidae > Dermacentor > Dermacentor andersoni. The sequence goes on along the minus strand of NC_092817.1, from coordinate 66,093,836 downwards.
ACAGCGGTTAAAATTTTCTGTACTTTTGCTCCAATCTTATGTTTATTTGGGCATAGTTGATGTTTTGAAATATTAGAAACGTATTTGAAAAATATTTACACTTACGGATAGTGGCTATTCAATTTGTTATATGAAAGTTTCGAATATTCACACACCTCTGCAAAGCAGTGCTAGTTCTATCTTATATTTGCTGTCTGTACTATATGTTCTTCCTTTCATTTTTGTCTATTTTGCTTTCTTTGAGCTATCATTGGTTGCTGTATCATATAGAGTGCTTTATTACTGTTCTTTTTAATACTGCATGTGTTAAAATTCTTTGACGGTAGTGAGCTGAAAAGTAATTTTTCTCTTGCAGGTGCTAATATTTTATATATATATATATTGCATTTGGAGGCAGGGTTACTGCAAATCATAATGAATCGTTGTTAGTGCACTTCCTTGTCTGCTGTTCTTAATTCTTATTTTTCTGTTATGCTCACTGCATTGTACCATAATAGTTTCAGCAGTGATTGTTACTTCTTATTTTATTTCGCAAGCAGCCTGGAGGTACAGAGGAGTACTGGTTATAGTTCATTATTGTGCACATCTAATACTCTGTCTCACTAATTCTGCACAGTCCAGCAAAAGCTTGTGTCAGCCAATCAGTAACAACTCGTAAGAGCCAGCTGCATGCTCCAAGAAGGGAGGAGGGCTAGCCTATTGTGCACCTCTAATCGTTCCATGAAACTTCATTCAGTTGACACTACATGGAGGGCATTCAGAGGTGGAACAACGGAGGCGCCTTTCTCGTGGTTTTGTTCTCTGATTGGCTTACATGACCCACAGGTTTCACAGCACTGTCCGCAGTTAGCGAGACAGGGTCGATGTAGTGTGTGCTGTTGTTGCCCTCTTCCTCTCTTTCTTTATAACCCCACCTTCTCCCCGCTTCTTTTTTGATCTTTATGGTTGAGCTAAATGGCTGCTTGGATCAAATTCAGGTCATCTTGGAGCAATATTAGGTAGTTAACAACATTTTCTGCATTTTCTGCATTTTCTTTAAGTTTGTAAAAGCACGCATATTTAGGTATGCAGCATGCGTAAACTCGCTCACCCACACGCCCCTTCTCACCTCCTTGTTGCCAAATTCAGGAGAGGCTGAAGAAGGAGAGGGATGCAGACACACACAGCTTGCACAGCTTCACCTCTGTCTCCTCACAGCACTCGGGCAAAGCACTGGCCACCCTGCCCACTGACGTAGGTACCTCCCTCCCTCGTAGCAGCCCTTTCCTCCTCCGCCTCATCACCCTCGGGGCAAGACGCCCTCGGGAAGAGAAACTCTGCCCTGGCACCAGCATGATCGTATGACTGTGGGCTGTATACTTTTAATCGATCGCTCTAGCTGATTTATTCAAGCTTGAATTTAACATACAGGTAGCATCTTGTAATGCAGCAGCTTCCTGACACCGTAACTGGATTTAGCACTTGTCTGTTTCACCTGGTAATAGATAGCTAGTATGCATTTCCCATGATAATTCTGGATGAAGAATGTAGATTCTTTTTTTTTTTGCAATAGAATGATGGTGCTGTCTGTTGCTCTTTCAGCGAAACATTGCACATCCTGTGTTATTGGACTGGAAGGCATGCATTCGTTTGGCTTTAAAATACTTCAGGACAGCTCCCACACCCACTCCCTAACAAAGTTTGCAGCCGAAACAACCTTGATGCGCATCCTTAGAACAAAGTGCATTTACACGACTGCAAGGAGCAGTTGTACATAAAATCACTGCCGCAACAATTTGTGCAACAGTCATTGATCACAGATACTGCCTGCAAACAGCTTGACATAAAAGAGGAGATAAGGACCGTAGATGTAGTAGAGTTGCTAAGTGGTGTCTGGCAACGTGAAAAAGAAGCATGCTTGGTAGTCTGCACAATCATGATAGCGTAAGGTAGAAGAATACTCATCCTTAAAACCACCACCTATGCTCGACGCTTGACACTGTCAAAGTTACCAGTGCGATTGTGAAATTTTTCTCGCTCTTCCAAAGAGCGAAGCTTCTTCTATTGCGTGTTTCTCAGACCAACTGTCACAGCAGTTACCCTCTTTGCCAGCTATATATATATATATATATATATATATATATATATATATATATATATATATATATATATATATATATGTACACAAACATACACATGCACTTTTTTCATCCCTTGATGTCCTCACATTCTTGCAACAACCAATGCACTAATTGCCAAAAATACTGGCTTTAAAAAAAGGAATAAGGACCCTCTTCCATGCATGTTTCTGTTCTGCAGAGAAAGTGAGAGTTATGTAAGTATCCATTGCCCATTTTCATACATTTCATACAACCAGTTATGCTGGCGTGTAAAATGCAGCATCACATTTTATGTATTGCTTACGTGGCTGTGAAAATTTCTTAATTACAAATGGGGTATGAAACAAATTAACGAGAATTATCAATGCAGTTACAGTGCTATTTTTAGCTTACACACATCGGTTGCAACCCTTGCTCTAAAGCTTTCTCTTTGTTTTTGTTGAAGACAATGAACAAAAAGGTATAGCACATGCCAGGTAAGTATAGTGTTATTGTGCCAAGGCATTGTTAAACACTTTCAATCGCATTTTCAGATTTATTTGAATGAAAGCTGCAGTCAGCTTATTATAGGCAGTAAATGGGAGGCTTTAAGTTTTAATACTTTGTAATGTGACCAGTTTCTGCATACAGAATCAGAGTCTGAATCATTGTCATTATGCGTAGGATATGTTATATGTACATGGTTTGCAGGGGGTGTGATTTTAGCTGCGCCAACTTTTTAAAAATTGCCTGTGGCAGACAGCACAATTCTAACACTTAATCTAAACTACTTGATATAGGCGGTTATTATTTCTACAAGAAATCAAAATGCTTAAAAAATTGCATAATTATGCTAATTACTTTTCTAATTAATCATTTTATTTTATTTTATTAATAAAAAATGTAACTGTGGTAATCTGTGGTCAAGATAACAAAAAAGAAAGATAAGAACATGTCAGTGCATCATGGGGACCTAGAATTGGGTAGCTGGTTTTCCTCAATTAGATTTTTTTCATTCAAGAATTTGTGCATCAAGTTACCTAGTGAGTATTTGTGAAGCTTTTGAACAGATAATACATTGCATGTAGAAGTGAGGAGACATTAGTCGTCAGACTGCTTAAAGTTGTGATGCACAGTGCTTGGTTTTGAATATGTTGCAATGAGCATAAGTGTGATGCATATGTGATACCCCAGGAGGAAATGCAATAATTAGTATGACTGTGAAAAAAGCATAGTAAAGAGAGATGACTGGTCAATGTAAAGTGTGAGCAAACTTTAACAAGTACCCTAATGCCAAACACTACTTTTTTTGTTAATGTGGAAATATGTATATGTATAAAACTTTAAACGTTTGTCTGGTTCGATGCCTGAGTACTTAGCATAGTCAGGTGCAACAAGAGCAATGTTTCCAATACGTATAGAAAGACTTCCAGAGACTTTTCTTTGTGGAGATGTGAAAATTACAAAGCAGAATTTTTTAGCTTAAAGGGACACTAAAGTGAAAAATTATTTCTTATGCATCAGTAAACTACCATTCTACAACACCAAAAACACCATTCTTACAACGATAAGACGTTTGGTAAGCCAGAAATAGCGCAAAAGCGAAATACGGGTGGCGACGCCTACTTAAGCTAGTTCCCACACCTGGTGGCTGTGACGTCTTGAATTTTGATGGCATCTTCTAGGGCCTACTAATTATATATAGCGGTACAGATTGACTACATTGTGTTCTTATATAGGTTCATCCCTTTGACACCAGTTTAATGTATTTGCTGCATTAATATTCAGTTTGGATAACAAAATATCTATGGGTCTATCAGAAGAAAGAATGGTAGAGTCATCAGCATAGAGTATACAGTTAGAAGATGTTAAACACAGGGGTAAGTTGTTAATATAAATTAAAAATAAACTTGGTCCGAGTATTAAACCTTGTGGGGCACCAGTGTCAGCTTTAATAGGCTCAGAATAACTTCGAGAATAACTTGCAATTTGTTCCCAATCAAGTAATCTTAAGGCTGGACCAGTGATCTCAGTGGCATTTAATTTGTTAAAGCAGTATTTTGTGGACAATAGAGTCAAATGCTTTCATTAAACCAATACGTAACGTGCCAACAAAATTGCCCGTGTCAACAGCAACTTTAATTTTGTCAGTTAAAGCTGTTAATGTGAGTTCAGTAGGAAGTCCTTGTCTGAAACCAAATTGCTGTGAAGATGAAATGTTGAATTTGCAAAGATAATTTGAGTGCCGTTAGATGAATAATTTCTCAAATATTTTACTAAAAAAACGAAATAAAGCTATAGGTGGCTAGCTCGATGTTAGTCATTTATCACTACTCTTGAACACTGCAACTACTTTAGATTTTTTTAGAGCTGTCGGGAATATGCCCCTCTTAAACGTTTTGTTGATGATGTGGGAAAAAGGATCGCGTATCACGTGAGCTATCAGTTTTATTTGAGAAGAGTGAAAATTGTCAGGGCGAAGGCTTGTGCTCTTTAAATTGTGGATGAGTGCACATACATAATCAGGCAATTCAGGATAAAGAAAATGGTTGTGATGTGCACGAGGGTATGCGTGATGAAGTGTAACAGTGTCAACATTCCAGTCAGCACTGAAAGATTTGCAAAACACGTTGGCTATGACGATTGGTTTATCGCAGCTGCTGTTCTCAAACCGATGTGATGGCAGTGTGTGTACTAGACTGACCTAACATGGAATTTATGACGAACTGTGCTTTCTAACACATACTACCAGTTTGTGTTTCTCCTCTATGGTCTCTCATGTAAGCGCTTTTCAGAGTGCAGAAAAAAAAGGGGCATGTAGCTTTCTGGTAACTGCATTTTTAAATTGTAGAACACTTTTGTTCGATGGCTAGATAAAATAAAGAAGATAGTCCTACTTATCACAACGAACTGTGGACATACTCACATACTTAATTTGTAAGCATAATGTGTGTAAGCTTATGCCATATTGTTCTTAAAAGATATCATTTTTCTGTGTTTTTTATGAGTTGCACTTTGTTGTTTTTTCTTCATTTTGTTGCTTTCCTTTTTCTGTTTGTAAAGCAGTGTTCTGGCTTGAAAGCACTGAACATTAGAATTTAGACAAGTATTGACATCCATTCTATTTTTGATTCAATGCCAGGAGCAAACTTTCAGTAGCTATATGGTTTATAAAAACAACTTTTTTCGTCCCACTCGCATTTCATCCTGTGCATCACTATGCCTCATCTTGTGGAGACAGTTTCACGAATTCTGTCTGTCTTAATGAATCCACACAGCAGGGTTTCCCAAATATTTTATAGTGGTAGCGGTCATGAGTTCTTTCAGCTCTCAGTGTATTTGTACATATTTCCGTCCATAGGCTGCCTAGCTACTTAGCACAACCTTCGTAGTTACTTCGGGTATCCTCTTGAAGGTTGGCTAAATGGCTCTTCAATAGTCCATACAGTTGTAGAGCAGTGACTGTAGCAATACGTAATTTCTTCTTTTAGCCTAATATGGCCATTTTAATGAAGCTTGGTTTTATGTTCTATATTGTAAGCAGTATCATCATAGCTAAAGAGATTCTGAGAGGGCAATATTCGTTGACATTGCTACACTGAAAAAGAAGGGCACACTTACGACACGCATGCACTGTTTAAAAACCAGATTGGGGGAAAAATTATTAAGGACGACTGAAGCAGGCCCCTTCATTAAAGGAGCTCTAAAGAGCAACAATATATCAAAATAGGATTGTAAGACATTCTTTAAAAATTCTGTTTTCATTCATTAGATGAAAAGAAAAATTTTTTAAACTGGTCATGAATATTAAGTTCTAACTTGCCTTTCTTGAGTCTTGCACTGAAACCGCAATGCAGGCACATCATTGTGACATCGTTAATTTCAGAGTAACTCTTTTCTTATTTGGTTAGTTGTGGTGAGGGAAAGCCCTCCAGACTTGCTAGGCAGAATCTCTTGTTCGTTTAGAATGCAACTTAATTAGTCTGTTTCGATTAACACCTAACTGAATTGAGTAAATGCTGCCGAGGTCCATGACACGATGGGGAGCTAATGGGGGGACTTTGAGGTGGCGTCGTCACTTGGCTTTTGTTTTTGCATCTTTTCTGGCTTGGCAAGCCTTCTCCTATGGTAAGAATGGCCTTTTTCTTTTGCCATTGTAGAAGCGTAATCAACTAGTACAGCCTCACTTTATTTTTTTTCTCTAATGTCTCTTTAGCAGTGGCGGCTGTTTTGTCATCTGCTTTCGAGCTATGTGTAAGGCCACTGTGCCTAATCTTAGCTACAAGTCATATCTCAAAAAGCCATAAAAAGTTGCCGTTGAACAAGCCAAGCAGGGCCAACCTGTTAACATTAGCGCCTAGGTTCTGCGTCAATTCCCTTTGCAAATTTTTTTTTAGTAAGTGCTAAAGAACCAGGAAGGGCATTCCATAAGCAAACAGTTTACTGCTGCATTGACAGGGGCAGACATTTACACTCTGGGCACTGTTTGTCGGGGCACTTTGGTTTGGCAGGGCAAGGCAGTGGCGTTGCCTGCAGACAGTAAGTCGGTGGAGCAGCGTGTCATGGAAGTGGTCCGAGCCGCTGAGCAGCTTGTGAGTCCTGCCCTGGCCGCAGCTGCTACTTCAGTGACGCCACCAGCCACTTCGGTGCCTGCAGGCGAGCAGAAGACTACAACCGTTATCATGACCAAGAAGTCAGTCAGCCACCCACCAGCTTCAGCAACAGCCACGGTAAGCAGCAGAGACGAGTAACTTGGAGCTGGTGCATGCAGCATACCTGCCCTCTAACACGATAGGAGGGAAGATGCTAAAATTATGGTCACCTTTATATATAGCTCAGCACAGGCCACATTTACAAAAGACAGGTTGGATTTTCTGCCTTGACTCATAGCCCAGGATATGCTGCCAAGCATAATTCATTCACTGCACTGTGCAATCTTGTATTGGTTGGGCTGTGTAATTTGAGCTGTAGCATTATATTATTATTTTTCCCAGTTATGGGATTATTGTGATTTCACTTGAGTTCAACAGCAATAGCAGTGGCTCCTAAGCCAGCACAGGTATTATACGAGGTGTGTGATTGTATATTGTAGCAGCACAAGAAAATCTGCATTATCTGGAATGAAATTAGGCAAGTTGTACTGATATGTACTTGTATGAATATAACACTAGCTTCACACACCCCTTCAGGATAGATCAACCTGATAAAGTTGAGAATGCTATTGAGAGACAGGCTTCAGTAGCCTGCTCATTGTTGCCGGAAAATCAGCTAGACGCCGCACTTGACACAATGTTTGTTCACAGCAGCTGTTATCACCGCAGTGGCTCGTTTCAGTATCATTTTGACATTGTGGCTCAGCAGAAAAGCCAGAAGCAAACGAGCATAAAATAAACACAATCCTTTGTTTTAGTACATTGTTTTACTTGCTCCAGCGTGAAAAAAGGCATACTTTCTTTATTTTTTTGCTGAAAGTGTAGTTATTTAGCTATAGTGACACCACAGCCAGCCGGTGTGAAGATTGATGCTTTTCCACTCCGTTCTAAAACTTGCTTGCTACAATAAATGATAAGCTGGCAAGCCCAAAGGGCTTGACATGCATTACGTAATTAGCCCCCTATCTTAGGCCTTAAAGTTTCGCTTTTAAAGGGGCCCTGAACTACTTTTTATCAAAGTTGAGATATCCATTCGAAGTTAAACTAGACTATTTCAGAAAAAATTTGCAGCAGAAAGTACTTCAATGTGTTCAGCAGAAACAAAGTTATTGGCAATCAATGATCACCTTTGAAAATCCTCTTCGTGCTGCTTCTGCTTCTTCTTCAATACATTGCATTGCAAAGGCTATGCTGGAGCGGGGCATGCCTACAATGCTCCGCCTACTGAATGTCACCATGGCGCGCAGTTCAAGTTTGATTTTGGACGTTTGCGTAAACTTCACTATTTGCGATTTTGGCACTTGCTATGTGCCAAAAGTGGCTATCCTCAGTGTGCCGCAATGCGCCCCATTGAGCGGGCTCGTTGCAGCACCCCACGGCGGCTGCAGTATCTATGCTACATAGAAGACGCAGCCGCTTGTCAACCGTAGTGTGTGCACAAAGCATTTACTTTGTGCATGACAGAACTGGATTGTGCACTCACGCTCCTGTGCTCCAGTCTGGCCATGCTAAATGGTGCTTACTGGCTTTGTCCTGCACCAGCTTGACCGACAGATAGTAGCCACATCCAGCTAGTGCATTTTGTAGCTCTGTCAACAGCTCATTACAAAGCAATGTCTGCCAAGGCATCTAGCCAGAAGAGACCAGGAGCGACCAGGAGTGAGTGCGCGCTGGCAAACGTATATGTGGTCTGACCTTAAGTTGCGCATTGTTCGAGGCCAGTTGAGTGTTCAAAACTAATAGAAATTAGCAAGACCTAATGGCTATTACACCGATAAGCAGTGTGGCCAAAGTTTAATTTCTAGGCAGGTGGCCGCTTCCAAGCATCAGCAGACGATAGTCGGCATCGTCTGGAAATAGTTAATTCTTTTCGAAACTTGAAAGCAGATTTTCGCTTGTTCGGCCTTTTTAGTAAACTGCGTCAATAAATATACGCAGTAACACAGTAAGAAGAAATGCGTTGATCAAAAAACAATTCTTTGTTAATGTTGGCTGTCAGCAGATAGCAGCCGTCTATGGGAATCTGCTAAATGGCGAGATATGGCCGCCGCCAGCAACCTCGAAGCAGGTGAGGAGAAGGCCTCGTTTGAAAAGTGTGTGTGAAAAAAAGGTGATTTCGCGCTTCACTTGTGAGCTCCACATGCCGCGCACGACTCGAAAGTTTAGCTCAAATGTTCACAGCAGCGTATGCTATTCATAGACTGTTTTTGCACCAAGCCCAAGGGGTGGTGCAGGACCCCTTTAAGCAGCAGGTTTTATGTTCTGCACTCCTACTTACCGACAAGTTTAAAAATTAGATTGCTATGAGCCATGCTGCAAAGCTCAACAACTGTTGTCGTTAAAATTGAAGAGACTTGTTCAAAACTACCATACCTGCTCTATCGCAAAGCCATCTTCACACTGTTTTGCTGAATATCGAGTTGGGTGAAAGAAAACTCCCAAATCATCACCCTTCCCCCCCCATTTGCAGTAACCTGCAAGAATGAAAAGGGGTGTGGACAACATAACTTCGCAAGAGCTGAATACCCGTGTCACTATCGAACATTAGCTTTGAAGAAGAGTTTCGACAAGTGAACCATAAAATGCAGCCTGCGATCACTTCAAGCATCGCAGTCAGCTTTTGTATGCTGTGGTACTGTGTGGCCTTTGCAAGGCTCTTGCAGGGAAGGAGGACCTGCTGTATTTTCTATGACATAGCTACACCAGATACCCTATTATTTGGCACTCTTTGGCTAGAACTGGCCCTTGTGCCATTAAAACCCACTAATCAGTCAACCTCATTATTATTGCAGACCGATGAGCAAGCAGGAGAGGCTCAAAGAACAATACATTTTGCCAGCTGTTTCATTTCATTTCTGTTCTACTTCCATTTATCAGCACCATCTGCCATGAATACAATTTCCAGCTTACGCTAACAACCACGAAGCTGTATTTTAAAAGTCACTGAACAGAGAAGTAAGTTTAGCTGTATTTGTAAATTACCCTTCTACAGTACCAAATCAAGGCACTCTCACCTTGTGAGGGGGCTTGATAAGCAAGAAAAGTAACAAAAGCGAAACAAGTGCTGATGCTGCCTTGAAGTTCTCACGCAAGTCAACCGGGATATCATGAATTTTGATGCCATCTGCTCGGGCCTAGTTAGTTCTTCATGGTAGAGATAGACAGTGTTATATTCTAAAGGAGCCAAAGACTGAGCTTGGCAAGTTGCCGTAACTTTACTGTGTCACAACAGTTCCTATATAAAATAATACTTTAAACTTTTCAGGATGTCACACTGAAGCACTGGCACTAGGATATTTACACTAAATTCAGAAAATTGAACTTTAGCCTTAATTTTCTCTTTTAATAATAATAACCATGATATTAACAAAAACGCAGGCTTTACATAATACCTTATCACTGTAGACTGATTAAGCATTTCTCTTTAGTATCCCTTTAATATATTGACTCCTAGGAAAAAAGTTTGTTGGGAGTGGCAGGGTGTCAGGATTGGGTGATGATGCAGACTGTTGTGACATCGTGCATTCCCTTGCAAATCCTTGTGAGACGCAAAATCAACTTGTGTCACTGTACGGAGTACCCATTGAAATAGAGGTACAGTCGAATCTCGATAATTCGATCTCGAAGGGGTCCGAAAATTTGTTAGAATTAAAAGAAGTTCGAATTTAAGGAAGCTAATTTAATGGAGGACCTACCTGCAGTGGCGCATGTGCACTGAGCTAACACATGAGTAGGAAGTTCTACAATACTTATTCACACGTCTTTAGAAATTACAGTCGATTATTAGGCGTATTGGTGTTCGTACTGTGACAGGAGACGGCGGGTGCACGCGTGCATAATTAAAGGAAACCTACCACGTCCCGTGACAATTGCCCCTTCAAACTTTTGGTATGCTTCACCGCGTAAAACTGCTGTAGTGGGGCGAAGTTGACTTTCGGAAACCCGCATTATGCAACGCGCCATGCTTTCCGCGCTCCGAAGCCATTGGTGAGGATTACAAAGGCGTAGTCGGCGCCATTGCTAACAGCGGCGAATTGTTTCATTGAAAAACACCACACCGAACAGCAAGAAGCTTGGTAGCGAACGTCGAAGTAGCTAGGCCTAGTGTTGCCGCACGTGTGGCTACGGCTGCATGCGGATCTGCGTGCGAGAGCGGCGACTCGAGGCGGTGCGATAATCAAAATGGTGGTGATTGGAGCTTCGATTAATGCCGTTTCGGGCTTGCGGTCATGGCAAAAAGACTGGGAAGTCAGACGGCGAAGGTTTTTTTGCGTCCAAAATTTCAGACGTTCTTTGCGTTCACTCTATGGGGTACATGGCGGTGCCGCAACGTTAACATTAGTCACTAACCCGTCACTAACAGAAGTAATCGGTGATGCGTGCCTGCACACGCCTGCACACAAATTTCCGCTACTTTTTTTTTTTTTTTTTTTTTTTTTTTTTTTTTTTTTTTTTTTGCACGCGGCATTGAGGATCGAGGCTCACCTAAGCTCTTCCTCCATGGTGGTGTCACAGGAATGCTGGTTGGAGGCGCCGCCGCGTGATTTGGCGCACTGCTGAGAGCATTGTTGGAGCGCAGTATGTTCAAATTAGCCATTGCAAATTTTCGCACGTTCGAATTATCGGATGTTTTCGCTCATTGGAATACACATAACTTTGACGGGACCACAGCGTCAGTTTGAATAAACTGAATGTTCGAATTAACGAGATTTGAATATTTCAGAGGCATCAGAATTGCTTGAGCAGAGTCAGCATAACAGGCACAAATCCACTTTTCTACACGGTTGGGTTCTCTTCGTTTGGGCAATTTTCAATGTCAGAGTATAAATCTACAAGCCCAGTAGTGAATTGTTAAATATTTCTGGCACATTAAGCATGTGAGAATGCTGTAGACTGGCTTATGTGCATGCCAGCGAGCACTTTAGCGGCCGTGTTTCATGCATCTTCCTAGATTTAGTCCCCTGCTCGGATTTCTTCTTTTTCCCTCGCTTGGCTTAGCATGAGCTTATTGAAAATGAGACAGATTGCATCACATTCTGTTGTACAGATCCAGCTTTCTTTCTTTCCTTTTTTTGTCAGGCTTTCTCTTTAAGGCAACACCACTACACAGATCGTGTTAGTAACTGTGCTAATATGGGGGGTGATCATTTTTCAAATATTACGGAATTTTAAAAATCACTTGTTGCAGATAATATAATTATAGTCCTTGAGCTCAATTATTCAGAGAAGTGGAAATTACTTGCAAGAGAAATCGAAGCACATATTCAACTAATTAAGAAAAAAGTTAATTTACTTAGTTAATTACTTTACAGTGTATTTGCAATTTACAAATTGTAGCCGGTGAGTTTCCAAGGTGCATCCACGTGGAATGGATTTTCAGAAGGACACCAGTTTGGAGATATGCCCCCTCAATCTGGTTGTAAAAATGCACTGTTCCACTTTTTGACGAAACACTGTGTTTCACGCATTGAAGCACAGAATTAACTGGAACGCCCATGTATATTTCATCCTACATTTTGGGAAATAATATCTCAAAACTAGTGTCCTCCTGGAAATTCATTTCATGTGGATATGTCTCGCAAGCTCACTAGCTACAATATGAAAATTGCAATATGTGCCGTAAATTAATTAATTAAGAAGTTAAATAGTGAATTTCTAATAATTAGTTAAATACAGGTTTCGATTTCTCGTGCTAGTAATGTCCACCTCTTTGAATAAGCCAGCTCAAGGAAAAGAATTACGCTATCTGCCACACAGGCGATTTTTGGAAATGCTGCAGAACTCAAAAATAATTGCCCCATGCGTGTACTTGTGTTGTATATATATATATACTATACATATATATTTCACTTTCTGTGTTGAACATTTCTCATGTTGCAGACTTTGTTATAAAAAAATGTTTCTTATTGGCTTTTTCTTATGTTTCTATTACGTAGGTTAAATGATCAGCAAACTTAAATATAGTCACTCGCATTGTATTCCCCTATAGCATATTATACAGACAAGGAGCTGCTGTGTAAAACTTAAAGAGGGACTTGTCTATTGGTTCAAATCCAGATGAGACAAGCTTCATGCAGTTTCAGGGTTTAAAGAATTGTTTGCCACATATAAGTGAACTGATAGGAAATCACATTTGTTCAAGGAAATCACTAAGGTTGCATTTCAAAATGTTTGTGGTAGATGGATGCCTAAGATTTGATTATGGGAAATCCAGAAACATCTAGCATAGAAATTACTAGTGAACTTTCATAGAGCTTTGCACTTGGGGGCAGTAATTAGCTAATGCAAATTGATAAAGTAGAAGCTTGGGCGAGTTGGTGATTCAATGTCGACATGTCTGCACAGCGCAAACGACGAAGACAGAAGAAAGGGCACACACAAGCGCTGACTTCAACTAAGCTTTATTTGCTAAACCACCAGAACTATCACGACTATATCATTTAGACATGAGCATAAAGTAATAAAAACTTTTGCTTGATGTCACACATCTCATGAACCTATCATAAGAAGCCAACAAGCACTGACACCAAGGAAAACATAGGGGAAATTACTTGTGCTTAATGAATGAACTAAAGAAACGATGAATGAATGGAAATTAAAGTGGATGAAAAAAGAACTTGCTGTAGGTGGGAACCGAACCCACAACCTTTGCATTCTGTTCGGTTCCCACCTGCGGCAAGTTGTTTTTTCATCCACTTTAACTTCCATTAATTCATAGTTTCTTTAATTCATTTATTAAGCACAAGTAATTTCCCCTATGTTGTCCTTGGTGCCAGTGTTTGTTGGCTTCTTATGATATGACTAATAAAAATTGGGCCCCTCGGTTAACCCCCTTTCTTATCGTTTATCTCATGAACCTGTATCACATCACAGCCAGATGCTTAATTTCGTTTTTAGTGAGGGCAATAGATGGCATGCTGATGCAAAGGCTACCCAGCCACTGTATCTTGTCAGCCTTTATGATTTCATGGGTAAGTTACTCTCAGTGTTTGGAGATTTGGAGATGAGCCCCGAGGGAACAAGCAACTTTTGTCTTATCTGTCAGCCCATTCCAAGCTGGTTAAACGGGGCATTGTATCTTTGCTTCACAAATGCCCTAAATAAGTCTTGCTGCCACTCTTTAATGCGCAGCCTCCTTGCACAGGCCTCCCACCTTACATGTGCTAGGTACCCTGAGCTTCTGTTAGTTTCGGTAGCAGAAAAGATGTTAAACAAAATCAAGCTGGGAGACAAAGCACTAGTAGACTGTGCTGCAAGAGACAACAAGTGAGTTACAGTGCTCTCTTACTTGCACAAGATATCGCACTGCTTGAAGAAGACAGGAAATAAAGTTGATGTTAAAGTTGTTTTTTCCGCTCCAGAAAAATTATCAGTGCTCTGCAGGCGTCCGATTCCTCATGCAACATGACAAAGTATTTGTACTACTAACCATACAAATCGTTTTGGAGCATGCGCATTGGGTGTTGTTTACATGATTCCCCTGACTTACAGAAAGATGTACTTTGGCCAAACGGGCAAATGTTTAAATGAGAGGCTGAAAGAGCATTTTTACAATGTTTACACAACCGTTCAAGGTCATCTTGACATTCACTGCAGAGACTGCCATTGTGTGCCTGAATTTGAAAGATGCGCCGTAATCTCCAAACACCGAGAACATCTTACCCGTGAAATCATAAAGGATGACAAGATACAGCGGCTGGGTGGCCTTTGCATCAGCATGCTGTCTATTGCCCTCACCAAAAACGAAATCAAGTATCTGGCTGTGATGCTATAGGGCTTCATGAGATGTGTGACATCATGCAAAAGTCTTTATTGCTTTATGCTCATGTCTAAAATATATCGTTCTGGCAGCCTTGTAAGTGAAGCTTAGTTGAAGCCAGCACCTGTGATGTGTCCTTTTTTCTGTCCTTTTCTTTTGTGCTGTGCAAACATGTCAATGTAGCTAATGCAAGCAGTGCTGGTGTATCAGAAATTTCAGGCATTCTTACTAGTCTAGGTATACATTTTGACCTTTCCAGCATTTGATGGATGTGTATCCGACTTTGCTAACCATGTGTAAGAAACTGTACCTTGTTATAGGGGGTTAGGGTACCTTGAGTCTCCAGTTAAATAGCGATCTATTATGATGACAAATGGCTGCTGTCACTCTCTAGTATGTGCTTCCGTAATATGCACGGTTTAATATGTGTTTGCCAGCCAAAAGTGGGCTTTAATGTTCGCAGTCATTCATTGTTCTTAGATGAGTTCAGAGGCACCGTTACGCGCTGATCTTGAAAAAATTGCAGCCATCTGATGTTCTTATTGTGCCTTTGCTATTGTAATACTGTTATCTATGCCCCAAATTGGATGATGACATTTAGTCATTTTGCATCTCGTTCCACTTCAGCCTGTTTTGTTTTGAGTCTGTACAGTAAGGTGCATAGCTGCCCAAAAGGTTGCTTCGATCTCTCATTGTGTTGCTGCCATTATTTTCTATAAACCAAAGCTAAGAAGCAAAAACATTTTTGAGTTTTTCTGCTCTCGACTAACACTTCCTTCTTGGATTATCAAGAGTTTAAGTTAAGAGGTACTTTCAGCCCTGTTGTCTGATTTTCTTGAAATGTTGATTTGATTTTGTTAGGGTTACCCAGTGTACGTACTATACTCCTTTTCATACCTTAGCAGGCAATGTTGTGGAAGCTAGAGAGACTTCTTGCACTGCCTGCACTTGTGCACAAAATGAATAGCGTGTCACCTACTAGGAATGGAAAAGAAAGGAATACGTGATGACATGTTACGTTAACTATATGTGTTATGGCCATAATGATAGCATCATCCCACTGTAAGCAACGCTGTCAGCCACGAATTCAGAGTAAACGCAAGAACTTTGCAGGCTTCGTTTCATACTGTCTACGTAAAGATATCCTCTACATGGCATGAAGCCGTATCTTTGGTCACAGACTTTCAAATTCAATTTGCTCAGTGAGATTGTTTTTCTTTCTTCCTAACGCATGATAATTCGAAAAGTCCTTACGGCCCCCATGAAAAAAAAAAATGTCAGCGACTGTACTTATTTGCACAAAAGGTCCAATTTCAATGTAAAGATATCTTGATATGACTAAGTAAAGTGCTGATTTTACCGACTTCATTTTTCTAAGTTTAACTATAGTGTTTTAGAAATGTTGGAATAGCAAAAAAATTGCTACATCGGATGCCGCTCTGCACTCTTAAAAAAACTTTGATGGGGCCTTGAACATCCTTGAATATTCTTGAATTTTTTACTCTAAGACCTGTACGACCCTGGAAGAGTGAAAACATTATGTGATCTAACGTAGCATACCTTCCTATCCTGAAGCTGTAATATGCGATAACTAACATCTAAAAGATGTACACATGTACACGGAGTAATATGCATTTGTGACTTCTTTACTTCTCACTTCTTGTAATGTTGCCTGCTAACTACGGCAGAAAGTAAAGGTATGATGTTTGCTCATCAGAGGCCTGGTCGCTTAATCTAGGCTGGTAGTACCAGGCTCCTAAGATATAGTTTCCTGTAAAGAGAATTTTGTTTAAAATTGAAGCATTAAGAGTTCTTAGAGAAAAGAGTAGTTAAACATAAATTTCTTGAAAATATCTAAACTGAATTGGTGCACTCTGTCACCTTGGATCTCTAGCATGTTTCTTTGTACATGGAATAGGCTTGGAAGCATAAGTTTACAAGGTTTCCAAAGCTTCCAATGATTCCAGAAGTTCTTGAGCAAGAGCATTGCTAAAGTGCAATAAGACAGTATCTTGTTAAGATATTTGTTATTGCTTAAGCATCCAAGGTACTATCTTTTTCTTAGCATCTGGAATGTTCTAGTTACTTCATGGTCAGTCCTTTTTAGTTCTGTTGTCTCTTTTAATACTATTCTCTCTGAAATATAACAGTGTGGTGCTGCTTACCAAACTTTTTTTATTTTTCCTACTTTGATCTTCGATGAGGACACAGGTTGAGCAAATCTGTCTTCTTCTACATGTTCTTTTTCTCTTTTATTCCGCCTTCACATCTTACTCCCTCCCGCCCACCTCCTTTCCTGAAACCGTTATCATCACAACATTTGCTCCACCTTCTGCTTTTTTTATTGACCCGGAACTTAATTTTGTTTCATGCAGTGATCGCACTCTTTGGTTGCTTTGCTGGCACCCTGAACTGCTTGTGTTTTTTGTTCCCTTGTGTCAGTTTGATGTGGCTTTGTGCAATGCTGGACTCTTATCGAATGGACTGCTATGACGAGATAAAGAAATGGAATAGGCTTAGGTGTACACCTGCAATGCACATCATCTTGCCAAGTTTTGACCGTCTGCTACCGCCTCCTCTATTTCACGTGGAAGAAGAAAACAACATTCACGCTTGTGCACGCGCACCTTTGTGGTTCCAAGTCTCTGTCCAGTTCGGTTGCGCCCGGTGCCACAGCAACAACCTCAGTGCCTTTGCAAAGTGAAAGCTTTGCCTAATGAGGGTGTAGCTTTTTTTGGAAGCGTGACTGTACATATCAGTTCCCTCAGCCCCCTCTTTGCATTCTCCCCGTCTGTCCGCTGGTACATCTCCTTAAGGTTTACATCAGAGCACTCTCTTTTTCAGATGCATGTGAAATGCAGAAATGCTGTCTCCTGACCACCACTGAAGCTGTTTGGGTGAAGGTGATTGACTTTAGGAGAAACAGTTAAATTCTACACTCTGTTGGGAGCATATTTTTGGTTTGGTTCATGGAATTGTAACTCGAAAAGGGTAAAATTGCAGCATCAAGTGTTTACAATGCTGCTACTCTGTTGCAATTTCATTGTAAATTGCCTTTATTAGGACAGGGTGTCAAAAGTGGACAAAATTGGTATATTATAGATGGAAATGGGACTTCTGCAAGACTCATGCAAGCAATGTAAAAGGCCTCACATAAGGTGTGAAGTAATCATATTTGTCCCCTCTGAACACTAATAAGTACAGTTAGAAGAATTACAATATCTAAGTTTAGTATTCAGTTCTAAACTTGGTGCCCCAACTCCTTTCTTTATTCCAGTTTTTTCTAACTTTTGTAAAAAGCTTCCGGTAGTAAATGACCATTCTGTACTTATCAGTAGAAATTGGCCTTCTCTATTAAGTTCAGTGGATTTCGCTGATATTGGTTCAGCAGTTGCCTGAGAGGAGCACTTCTGCAGTTCACGTGTATTTGAGTAAAGAAATTGCAGTTGATGCCAAGCTGAAGGTGTCCTCTTAATGCACAGTCACTCCTTTGGTCACTGCTTTAGGCTGAAATGGCATTGAATAGATATGCAATGGCGGTCCCTTATATCTACTGAGGACAGCTTTACATGTAGCCAGCAGGTGAAAACAGCAGTGAAAAGGTTTCACTACCGAAAGCAGTACTTTGGCACATAAAAGGAGGTGTACATTTCAAATAACTAGTATCTAAGAATGTCTGCCAAGCTATAATACCAAGTACAGTATTCCTTGGTGAACTGCGATACATTGTTCTTAGTGTTTTTGAGCTGTAAATGCTATATATTATATATATATAAATATGTAATATCTTGTTGGTTCATTCTTTACTTGTAAGTACCTAAATTCCCAACCCAAATATATTTCTGGGTAGTTTCTGGACATTACATTTTAAATGGTGTACCTGAGCAATTGTGCTGCTTATTCAAAGAACTGCCTATTCTGCAACGGTCTTAGTACGCTTTACAGAGGAGGCTCACATTTTCAAACTGCTTATTTCCAGCACCTTCTATGTAACCTTATGCTTTAGCTCTAGATGACGCGACGTTCTTGCTTGGCTGCTCTGTTCTTTTTTTGTAATCTTGGAAGGACATCATTCTTCAATGCAGCGGAGCTCTTTTGCTTTTCGGAGATCAGTCTTGCTGCGGAAATAATCTGATAATGAGAGGTGCGCATCTGAATGATTAAGAGGACTTGATCTTTTCCGTATCTCGGCGCGAAGTACTTTATGAAAGGAATGACGATATAGCTGTAATTTTGCTCACTTATGCGCAAGCTGCTGTGTCCTTGCGGCCAGCCCTTGTGTCCTGCAGAGAAGGTGTTTTTTTTTTTCCCCCATCTGCCACTGTGCTGTGGTGCTGTTTTCCCTCCTCCTAATTCTGCTCCTGCTTATTTATATGTCCACATTGTTGTTGTCGTGCACTCTGAGAGTTCTGTATTGTGCCTAACTTTTTCAGAGAACTCTTGACAAGGAATTTTTGCATGTTCTATTGGTTTCTTGTGAGCTAGTGTGGTAGCCCAGTTGATTGTTTGCTGTGAGCAGGAAGGTTACGTACTCTTTTGTTGTCTGCCACCCTTAAGTTATGACGTGATTAAAAATGTCATTTTAGTAGAACATCTGGCTTTATTTGTTGTGAAACAGTGCACTTGGAGGTGTCAGGGTTCTGTGGCAAATAAATGTACTTGCAATTTTTTTCTTGTGAGGTCAGTTTGGCTCAATTTTGAGTCGGCATTAGTATTTGTCTTATCACTTTATTGCAATGGTTTAGTTTATGTCTCCTAATTTTATTGATGGAGGGCTTTCTTCAATGCTCAAAGGCCAGGGCTTCTGCAACAGGCTGCATTTGGTGCTTGCAATGAATAAGTAATGGCGCCACTGGTAATGCTGAGCTGGAGGTGATAAGATTTGATGCATTTGGGACCGAGTGTCATAGCTACTTGAGAAATGAGACTGTTGTGAGAGAGCTTAGGCAAGCACAATGCGTTGGCGAGCTAGTTGGTGCGGATCCATAAATACTTTGTTTAGCGCAATACAACGGACACAAGAAAGGCGACGGGACAAGGCGCTACACTCAACTGAGAGTTGAGTTGACAGTTGAGAGTAGCGCCTTGTCCTGGGGGGGGGGGGGGGGGGGGGGGGGGTCGTCTTTCTTGTGTCCATTGTATTGCGCTAAACAAAGTATTTATGGAGCTTAGGCAAGGTTTACGGTGATCACTGCTGATTGGAAATAATGCATGATTTACAGCTGCCTGTAAACTAAATGGGTTTCGCTGATATCTCTATCTTTTGGAGATCATTGCACATATATATGAGAATTCAAAGACATTCTATTCTCAGTTTAGTCATTTGCGTTAATGCAAGTTAAAATGACAGGCTACATACTGCAGTTGAAGTTTGTCTCTGGTTTTTTTTTTAAGACTGCATGACTGAAAAATGCTGCTGTAATTTATTCTAACAAGTGATAAGAAAGCATTCATGCCAAAGAAGCCAACCGATATTGTTATAAAAGTGCAATTAACCTTGAGGCACTTCATGCATCACAACTTAATACCTCCTGTTTGTGTTTTGGAGCATGCTCTTTGTTGGCCGTGCTGTTTACCCTTTATAGAGTGTGGTGCTTCTACTGCATGCATATAATTTCTCCCTCACCCTGCTGAGCAACTGCTTGGCATGCTGGCTTTCTTGAATTTTATAGTCCAATTTTTTATATCCCTATTTTGCTTGGACAATGTTGTCTTTTTCTTTCGCTCTCTCTTGTTATGTTTTGGGGTTGGGCACCCATTGACACTGGACTGCACACACAAAAGCATCCTTTATTTCATTTTTTTGTTCCTTTCCTAATCCTTTTTTACAATCTCACCCTTCTTTTCGCCTACCTCCTTGGTTACCCCCATGCCCATCCCTTCTTTTTCTTTTCCCTCGTGCGGCATGGCGATTACGAGGACAGCTCACCAGGAGTGACCGGCCGCAGGTATCGCCTCCTCCTCCTCCCCCACCTGCAACAACCTCCTCTGCCCCCTCAACCCTACAGCACCGCCCCCCTCCCACTCACTCTGGAGATGACATCTTCCTCCCCCCTTCCCCACCTCGGGACGATCACAATGGTGGTGGTGGTGGTGGCGGCAGCCCTGTGGAGAACGGTGGGACGCTCCCTCCTTGCGCCTCTTCTCTCCTGCCGGAGCCCTCTCGGCCCAGCAAACCTTCCAAACTTAGCCTGGGTCCTAAGCCTGTTCCCCCTCCCAAGCCCAGAAAGGTAGGCGGGCCCACTTCAGCCTCTCTTTCATGTTCTTCGGTGGGACTGATCCCGCTTTTCCTTCTTCACTACTATTTCTTCTTTCTTGTTTTTCACTTAATGTGTCTGCATTTTCTATTCTTTATCTCTTGGGTACAATGCAGATGTTCCTTTGGGTGCCTCCATGGTGCCTCAAGTGGCACTTTGCCCGTTGCACTCAAATACATTAGCGTTCATGTTGAAAAAGTCAGAAATTCAATTAGACAGCTATCACTTATGTAAGACTAAATTTTATCTTTGTAGTTCATATAGGCAGTTTTGTCATTGGCACAGTGTGCAGTGGGACTATGTTATTTCAATATGCTTTTGTTTTATTGTGAGCTAAGAAAAAAAAATCGGACTTAAACTTAACATTCACATTATTTAGCAGTGCATGTCCATGCTTTGTGGCACACTGTCTTTCTTCAAGGAACCCTATCTAAACTCTTGTAGTTATGGCAGTGCGGTTGCGGAGGGGTTTTTCTTTATATCGACACCATTATAAGCATTTCCTCTTCCTTGTATACACCCCCCAAAAAAATATAAAGGCACATTTTTCGGATTTATTTATTTCTGCTCAAAAACCTACAGCACCCATTGGGCATTAAGATTCATGTTCCATTTCATTTCTCATTCTTTTTTTTTTTTTTTTTTGGTATCACATGTCACATCAAGTGTCCAGTCTCAGCGGTAACAGCGACGCAGTGGCGTGCAAGCCAATAATGAAGATTGAAATGAATGAAAAATGAAATGAATCTTTAAAAAATAAGGCACTAGAAGAAGGTGACTCAGTTCAAGCTAAAGACCATTCCAATAAGAGCTTGCTCAACATTGGCACATTGTCATCTGAACTTTTTTAAGCCGATGTGAGCACCTGCTCAAAATTTGAGCACTACGCACAGCAGCAGCACGTGTGGTTTGTACCCACACACAACAGTCCAAACAGTGCGTGCTCTAGCACCCTGATGGAAAGGTCTACAGAAAAGCACAGTGAAGAGCCGAACTAGAGCAACTAGATTCACCACTGATTCATCGGTTGTGCCTGCTGATAATAGGGGGGAAATTGAGAAATTTAGGTGAAGGGATCTGATCCTTTCCCTTTAATCATGGTTTCCTGTGTCAAAACTACTGTAAATACAGTATCTCTTTGCTATTTTCTACGTCAGCTGTTATGTTTATTGTTGACATCTCACCGGAACAAATTTTTCTTGTCTACTCTCGATTTAAGGGAAAATGCTGCTTTAACAACATTGGAGCTATGCGGCTCAACCTTTTGTGCAAAAAAATGAAACGCTTGTCTTCATACGAGATAAGACCTTTTGTAATACATGTCAGTGCTACTTGTCAGAGGATTTATAAAAAAAACAAGTGTTGGGCACTTTGGCACGATAGTATTTCATGTAGTGGGGTTCTCATATAATACTGCATTGCTACAGTGTAGTGCCAACAGAACCATACTTGGTGCCATCTGAAGAATTCAGCACAAGATGCACCCACAAAACCACACAGCGCCTGCCTTCTATGCATCTGCACTCGAAGACGTAGTTCCCAGTGCTTGATGGCACCAATATTGAAAGTAGCTCGTTCCCCGTGTGCAAACAGAGCCAAGACACAAGGCTAGTGCCCATTTACCACACCACCAAAGGGACACTAAAGAAAACAAATAATTTTAGCTGTATCAGTAAATTACCCTCCTACAATACCAAAAAGCCACTCTTACCAATAGAAGAGGCCTGGTCAGCCATAAAAGGCGCAAAAATAAAAGACAGGTGGCGATTTCATCTTGAAGTTCACTCATTAACTCACTGTGACATCGTTGTTTTTTGCGATGGCTCCTCAGACACAGCTAAACTTTTAACGGTGAAGATGGACTAAATTGTATTCTGCCAATGCCAAACACTAAACATAGCAAGCTTCAAGAATTTTTGATACTTTAAAAGTGCTTTAAGAAAAATATAATCCCAAAATTCGTAACATTACACTGACCTACTTACTGACAGTATGCTTTTGGTGTAAAATTCAGAAGATGGAACTTTGACATTAACTTTTTTCTTCTAGTTATCAACGTATTACCGCCGAATTAATTAAAATAAATTGAAAGTATACTTGGCCAGTCTAAACTGATTTAGTGTTTGTCCTTAGTGCAACATGTCTGTAGAGGTGACTTCCATTAATTCGACCATGAGGCCACCGACAAAATTGTGTTATACGGTGGGTTTGATTAAACAAGAGGAAACACAGACCAAATCAAATGTATGCCCACTTTCTATGTGTCCAAAGTAGGAAACTTTGTAAGAAATGACATTAGAGCTCCTAAACAAAGTAGAAATTTTGCACGCACCTGATGTTTTAGCAAGAAAAAAAAATGGTCATGGGTCAATATGTGTTGCACAATGGCGGCCGGCTTCCTAATGTCAGCTTTGCCGTGATACAACCATGTTATGCGGTAAAGCGTATAACCCCTTAAAGGTGGTTTTGTTATTGTTCCTGATCGCATGATGCAAGCAAGTTTCAGCCCAATTTTATCGAAGAAGGACAAAGAAGGTGCATGTTAGGATCTGGTTAATACCGCAGTCAGACATTGTGAGTGAGCTACATTTATTGCTTAAATCTATTCCATAGGCAGACTGATAATAAGCGTTTTCAACGGGTGATCTTTACGGTAATGTGTGTGCAGTTCATTCACTGTCCCCTAAGCTCAGCCGAGACAGACACTGCCACTAAAAAAGTCGCTTTTGAGGTCACTGTAGCCACATGCATGCTCACTGGCCACATTCGAATCGTCCGGCGAAGACCAATTTTAGGATCGAAATAAGGAAAGTTTGAGCCCATAGGAATGCATAGGCACTGGCTGGGACCATCGATCGGGATCGAATTAAACAAAACAAGTTAATATAACCGGAATCAAAACAATGGAAGTCTGCTGTATTTGTGTTTTAGGTGGTGCTGTGTGTGTGTGCTTTTCTTGTGCCCTAGTTTTCTTTGGACTATGCTGTTGTACTGTGGAATGATGTACCAACAGGCCCATCTTCCAATCCTAGCCTCCTGCAATATAGAGGCAGACTTCTTGCTGACGTGCAAATGTGTTTTACCTGCTTTGGCCTTTCCTTTCTGCCTCCTGGCACAGCTTCAGGGCTTGCTGACTGAGCCCGAGTCGCTGACCTTCATTGAGAAGAAGCACCACTTTGAAAGCATGCAGCAGCAGCAACAGCAGGGCTCATTTCATGGCGCCCAGGCATCAGAGGCAAAGCGCTTCAGCTTCTTGTCCGAAAGTGAACTGCAGAAACTGCGTGAGGAGCAGGAGAGTAAGTCCTTGCTTTCTTTTGTTCCCCCCACTCTGACCCCCCCTTTTTTAAGCACCTAGAGCAGTATGTTATAGCCGTTCCTATTTTTGTGCCTATTCCTCTGCTGGCAGCGGCATGGCAGCATGCAAACTAATGACAAAGGGCAAAAAGAGATGGAGAGATAACAAAGGGGAAAATAAAAAAGAGTCGTTGCAAGCTCGGGAAGCCTGTGTCGATCTTGCCATTGTATACCAACATAACTACATTCGCTCAAACCTAAGCACTCTTTTTTACCTGGAGGTGGAAGGGATGTGCGTGTAGGGGGGGGGGGGGGGGGGGGGGGGGTTAGGCTTAGGTTCAGGGGCGCTTAAATTTTAGAATATGTGGGAAATGTTGTGACCCAGTGGCTGCCATGCAGAGGACTAAAATCAAACACGGTAAACTTTTTTTTAGATGCTTTCGCAGATAATCTGAAAATTTAGTGCCCTGCATTCTTTTATTCTAACTTTTACAAAATTTAATTTACCTCTGCTTTCTTTCCATTCAAATTTAGTAACAAGATCACATTTTCTTGTATGTATCATTCAGTTAAGTTTTAGCGCTACAAATAAGGGGTTAGGTGACATCACATGCATACTTTGCTCCCTGAAAAAGCAAGCCATTGTACAAAACATATGAACTAGTTTTGCTGCTATCAGCAGCTAAAAGTCCAAACAAATATTTTTAACAATGTGGACAAAAATGCCATCATGTTGCCAAATTCGAGTTAATTCTGCAGAGAGCCATAAATCTTCTTTCAGTGTTGTAACCTAGTTTCGACGCTAAGAAGGCAAGTTCAGTGTAATTGCATGCGAAATACAATACGACTAAGACATGATATGAGTGAATAATGAAAATGAAAAGGAGACAGAATAGAGATATATAATCAACTTTAATTATGGAATCATTTGAACCACTGTGTTCATCAACCTTGCCTTCTTTAGCATCAATACTTTTTTTTTCCTTTATTTTCTTCCCCCCCCCCCCCCAAATGGACTCAGCATAAGCTTTCTATTTCGCTTCATATAAAAATAAAAATTTGTGCGGAAACCATAGACAGTGATTGTCATTGTAAGCTAATAGCCAAATGCTTCAAGAAAGCTATTTGCATTACTAAACGAATGGTGCACTTACAGCATGTGTTTGTTACAGTGAGGACATTTGTTGCTTAATTGTGTAATTCCGTCGGGTACAGGGCCATTAACCAGCACATATGTAGCATTAGTATAGGTGGAGGGCATATGTGTCTCAAAGAGCTACAATACTAGTTGGCGTTTGGCCACGAATGCACCCCATAACTCAATTGTGCAAGCATGCACACGCTTTGTGTTGCCACCTTTGTATTGAAAGCCAACGTCCGACCACCAACCACAGACAACGAAAATGGCTGCAAGAGCCAAAGAAAGCAATTTTCCTTAAATTATTCTATATTTGATTCAATGTTTGGTGACTTTATTTGAATGTTCCTTCTTGATTTGGAAGTTCCACTTCTCAAACACCCCTGGATTTTGGTGCATAGTACCTACTAGTAGCGTGAGAACATGATGTGCCAATTCATGTTTCACTCTACCATGCTGTTGCACTAATCTTCTTTCTTTTTTTTTCTTTTTTTCCTCTCTCTACTAACCTTCCAGGCAAGCGTGAGGGCAGGTGGTCTCGCCAGGAGGAAAGTTGTGAAGAGGAGGAGGGCGATGAGGACGAAGTTGATGATGTTGACATGCCTCCCGCAGGTGCACAACATCTGGCTGAAACGTGAGGGACACTTGCCTAGCCAGTTGAAATTGAAATGCATGTGAAACACACTGTTACACATGGGACTTGAAAAGGCATGATGCGACTTTGCTTTGTATCCAGTTATTGGACACTTTTTTGTCCCAAAGCAGCATCCAAGCTGTACCATGTGAACTCGATTAAATCCACGACTCACTGCCTACTTTTAAATAATGACGCAAAATAAGTTTGCACGTGATGACATGGGACCCTTAAGACGAGAACGACGAAGTTCGTGGTTACGCGCGCACTCTCCGAGGACCAGCCATCGCTAGAGGCAGACGTTTTTTTTGCCAATCTGTAAGTGGTAAACTGTTTTAGTTGTAATAGCTCGGTGACATCTGCTCTAGCGATGGCTGGTCCTCGGAGAACGCGCCCACAACCACGAACTTCGTCGTTCTCGCCTTAAGGGTCCCGTGTCATCACATGCAAACTTATTTCGCTTCAATATTCGTTGCAGCACTCTTTGACAAGCTGCTTTAGCCACTGAATAGCTTGGCTACTACACGGCATAGATAAAATGATTTCAATTAATCTTATGTATGACATGGATTTCAGGTAAACAAATGAGGCGCGCCATATTTGTGAACATATTCTTATGTGCATATTTTCAATGAGCGCAAGCTGTTGTTGAAAAATCTGTTCATTCTTAACCAAAATCTACTCACGTGAGTTGTCCGCCAGGCGTACATTGTGGTTTGGGAATTGTGTTTGTTTCCTGTGCCTCACAGGATTTCTGCACATTTTGCAACATTGTGCTGCTGTCACCTTCGCTAGGTTTAGCAGTCTCGTAAGCTGGAACCAAATCGTAAAATGTTCTGGTAATAAATTTATTTTCTTGTCAAATTTTGTGTTAAAAGTCGTCATGAGTGTTCATGATGACTATTACTACTGCTATTACTACTGCATCACTACTGCATGCCTCATATTCACATTGTGGTTTTGGCATGTGAAACTCCATAATTTCATTTCAACTTGAAGATGGCTTTTGGCAGCACCATACCTCTGCAAGGCAGCCAACTATAAGAACTCTGAAGGTCTACTGTAGATTGTTTGCCTGTTGATGTTTTGAGGAGAACTGGATGCTAAATTTTTATAACATTGTGTCTCAGTGAAGTGGACAGCCCCATGTCAGTGGAGACTGAGCTCGTGCGGCAAGTGCCCATACCAGCAGTGCGCACCCTGAAGGCTGAGCGGCGCCTACAGGAGCGCCAACTGCAGCAACCTGATGAGGATGAGGACAAGGAGGTCCATCCTGTAGGCCTCATGGATGCTGAGCAAAGGGCACTAGAGGCCGAAAAGAGGGCAGCATGGCGACAGGCCAGGTGCGCATCCGGAATATTTCCTGTAACAACAGCTTTAGGCAGTAGGATGTAAAATGTGAAGAGAAAGAAAGAAAGGTATACACACGTGCAAAGTAGCAAAATGAGACCCTGTTTCCTTCATCCTTGTGTGCTATGTGTGCTGAGTGCTTTTGTTAAGATGTGGCACCAACTATGACATTCTCTGATTGGCTGTGTGGACAGCACGATATTTCTAGCATTCTCAAGTTGAGGCAAGAATGGTCTAATCTCAAGTTACGTTACTGCTTGAAAGGTGGTTATACTAGCAGTAAAATTTTGTCACAATATTTGGCATTACATGGACATCATGTAATGAAAATTACAATGATTCATTACATCAAGGATTTCATTACAAAAAAGATCATAATTTGAAAGTTTAACTAAATGAAATCCCCAATTTGTATTTTTCTCTGTTGGACTCATTTTGTGTATGTGTGTGTGCCTGTGTTGGAGTGCATGTACATGTATGCACGTGTGTGTGTGTATTGCTTTTTGTATTCAGCAGTGCTATATGTTAATTAGTGTCTTTTTATTATGTTGAGTTCTTTCTTGTGCTTACGTATCAGTTTCGAAGCATAGTTTCACTGTTTCTTAATTTTTTTATTGTTAACCTTTCGCATTTTATATATTCTGAACCACATGTCCTGTTTATTGAGTATTGTTTATGACCTAATATTATTAATGGTTTTTATTTACCACACTTTAATTTACAAATTGTCATGCCCGCACCCAAGGGTCCTTAAAGAAGTAAATCTAAAATTTGGTTGGTCATGCTTTAATTCAGTGGAGTGTTGTTTTGCTGTAAGTAAATAAAGAAACGCAGGATCCAACATGGTATCAGTTATGGCGAAGCAAGTTTTTGTTTGCACATCCCTTAAAATATATATTCTGGTAGCAAAAATGCCAAGTACAGCCGCCGACAAATTTTTCAGACCTGCGCAATTACTGACTTCCCTGCAGTATTGCCGCCTACCCCTAGCACCAATGTATAATGGCAATGGCCAACATTTCAGATGCCGCACAGTGTTTTGGCCGTGAACCATAAGCGCAATGAAGCACACATGGCAGCCATGAACAAAGTTGCCATTATGTTTGCTAGGAATAAAATTTGGAGGTCGCTTAAGCTTCTCCTTTAAGAGTGAACTGCGATAGCATTCAAAGATCCCCGACTGCTTCTGATGCTTCCGTGCAACTGCAGCTTATGTAACCATAAAGTGGGAAATGGTGGTGGCGAACGCTATGCACAAAGGCAAGTTTTCTGGTGGAAATGTGGCCTCTTGTGCGGCCGGCGATGCGGAAGCGGGGAGCGCCATCTACAGGTGTTACAAGGAACCAGGTGCGCTACTCCGTGGTGTGCGAGATTTGCCCGCGTCGGCGCACGCAAGTCTCAGACACCATGGCCAGTCTAAGAATGGTAGAAATGCTGGAAAAGAGGCTTTTTGACCTTCCGTGCAACAGAATTATGTTTTCTCGTATATTCAGATTACAATCCGCTGCAATCACGTCTGTAGGTTGTGTGTAAGTCATACTTCACGATTTTTCTGACATATTTTACTTTGAGAAATTCAATTATTTCAGTAACTTCTTTGCACCAGACGGAGGGTCTGCATGGTTTGGCATGCGTTGTTGGGTTTGAAGGGTTCGGAATCATTTTTGCTGAAACGACAGGCAACACTGGATGCGGGACGCCGACGCCGGATTTCTTGCGACAAGGGGTCCTTAATGCTCTCACGATAAAAAGTGCAACTTTGGTTTCCAACTACCAACAAAGCAGCGCTGGCTAGGCATAGCAGCCGAAGTAGTGTGGCTGGCGGATGCATTGCTTCGATTGGTTTGAGGGGAGTGAAGAGGTCAAATAAATGTCTTTGGCTCTTCCAGAATGAAGTCACTGGAAGAAGATGCAGTCCAGGCTCAGGCCATGCTGGCTCGAATGACAGAGGGCATAGAGGCCAGGCCTGCGTCACCCATTTTTAAGGCTGTCAACATCAACATCGATGAAGCAGCGGAGCAGCAGATACCAAGGGAGCAGACAAGGAGAGGTGACGATGGTGAGAATGATTATGGTGTCAGAAGTTTTGTGGGCTTGCCATCCTCTGCCACTCCGTGCTCCTTTTCACGTTTCTGGCCGTCCATGATACTTCTGTCTAATGCAGTCTTGTTCATTTTTTTTCCTTTCCTGCGACTTTTTTCAGGACATTAAAAACAAAAGTACACAGCCCACTATAACGAGCACCTAGAGCAGCTTAAGCTGGTGCATTTCAGAAAACATCACGCACACTTTATAATAGTGCTTATAATTATTATCATAGCAAGGCACATGTACGTGTTGTGTTGACAAGCTTCATTCATCATTGTCCCACTGAGTTTTTAAATGACATTGAATGATTGCACTTGCAAGAAAGAATGGGCATGGTGGTCTAGATTCTGTTTTCCTTTTTAATAGTGTACAGGTTTTCTAAATATTGCCTGCAGTGGAAAATTAAATGTTGAATGTTGATATGGTCACTTTTATGTTGGCCTCGTGAACATGTTAACTGCTTGGCCCAATCTTTCTGGCGTCGCTTCTCGTAGTAAAGTTAATTGCAGCATGCTGTTGGCTTACAGGGTCCCTATTTATTTCTGCTTTTGACTTAGAGCCTCTTTGTTTTGGTTAGCATATTACTGTACATTTGTGGTCCTGTCTGTTGTGTTTATAGAAAATAGCAACAACCTGGAACATCCAGGACTTGACTCCGACAGGGAGCAAAGCTTGGGGCACAAGGTAAGTTGAGTCACTGTGCCTCTCATCCCACCCTTGCATTTGTAAAGCTGTAATGAGAAAGAAAGGTAACACTGTCTTGTGACACCATTTTCTTTTACAAAACTGTTTTTGTAAAGCCAAGCAAGTTTAAGTATTTGTAAAAGACAGTGATGCAAAAGCACAAATAGATTATTGGGTAATTCAGTGAGCCAGCCTTATTGGCAAATAATTGAATATGTCTTGTCTCATCATAAAGTAGCCACCTATGCTCAACCGTCAAGAAACTGATATTATAGAACAAGGGTATTTACAGAATAGAGACACAAGATCTCAGAATTGTATCTTTCACAGGACTGTCTGCATCTTAGTCATGCTTTGTGAGCTTTTTTTGCCATGATCACAGCAGAGATTAGCTGAACTTGGCACCAGCAGCCACTAGAACCACAAAATTTAGTAGCTGTTAATCTGCAGAAAATGCATATTTTCCAAAATACTTGGGCTGCAACATCATAGGACATAGTGAAACTTACTTTTTGTTCTTGATAGTTCTTTCACTTCGACGTGAAGTCCTAATAGCAAAATTCACTCGACTGTTTATGCCTATATTACTCAGAGAAGTACCAGTGATTGCGACCAACACTGACAAATTGCTGTTTACACCAGTTGATACCGCAAGTGCTTGCCTTTCATCTGTGCTCCATAAAATGTAAAAGTCAGTTTAATTTAAGTCACCATGCCCAACACTAAAGTCAAAAGGCACTCACCTCGGCTAATTTGCTTAATGCATGCTACACAACCTGACTTCTGTTTGCATATAAACTCAAACTCTGTGGCTGAACTTATGCTGACGACGAGTACTAGAGTTTCTGTATTCAAGTTTGAGAGCATAGCTTTTGTTTTGAGCACAACTAGAAAGAAAAGTGCTTCTGCTTTCATGCGTTACAGTTTTATGTTTGGTTTTATATTTATTTGTTTATATTCTAATTTACCAATATTCGACATGTGAAAGTTGTATCAACGAGCTTTTATGCATGCTTTTATATGAGGTAGAGGGATATGGGAAAGGCAGGGAGGTTAACAAGGACTGATCCTGTCTGACTACACTGTGCTGGGGGAAAGGAAAAGATAAATAGTAAGGATAGGACAGATTTCAAGCAATCTGAAGGCAGAAAAAAGAAAAGGACGTTCGGTAAACCAGCATCGAATTAATGAAAGTCGACTGTACAGCTTGAGGAAAATCATATCGATGTGATCACATGGTTGGGTTGCAGCAGATGTTCACACATTGGGTTGTTATCGAAAAGGCTGCTGTCTAAATTTACACTCGGGGTAGTCATTGCTTTGGCTCATGTTCTTGACATGCTATGTTTACGGGGTTGTCCACTGTTAGCAAAAACATGTCGTTGATACTCAAGGCAGTGTAAGTTCGAAGTCATCTATTTTAGCGGGAACGAGTGGCCAGTGTTATGCCTTGAGCAGAGCAGATGTATATTAATGAAAGATTTATCCACCAACTATCCTGTCACTCATTTCTCCTAAGAATGGATGAACCTGTAGGTGGTGGTTGTTTTAGCTCTGTTCTGTTTGCAGTGTTGTGTGTTGTGTGTCAGTGCTTGCTGTCATGCCTATTGTATTAATGACAACTGTGTTGGCTGCCTCTGTTTGTCCTTGCATGTGTCCTACATTTCGTGCAATATGTGTGGACATTCCTGACACTGCTGATCAGTCACCTGTGTTTGTATGTGGGAAACTATGGTAACTGGGCTGTGTGACAACTTATGCTGTCCTCTTAAACCCTGTGCTCGGAATGAAGTAACTCTTTTCACTTTTCATTTGTTGAATGATGAGAAGCTACAGATGGAGCTTGCACTTTCATTTCTTCATTGAGAGATTTGCGAAAGCGAATTACTGCTCTGGATGAAAATGTGTTTTAGTCTTCATACAAGCAAGAAGCATTCTGCATGTTTCTTGATCTCGCATAATTTAGGTCCCTAAAAGGTTAGCACGAGCATGGTTGATTTAGCTTGCTTTTCTTTCTTTATTTACATATCAGTTGAGACTTTTTTACACGTGCAGTCTTGTATTCTATAACTAACAGCCTTGTAAAAAAACATTAAAGGAAATGTTGAGAAACTGGAAGACTCCAATTTTTTTTTACAGTAGGAAGAATGTTTAGTTCTTTTTAGAGGATTGCTTGCTTTAAGAATATTCGCTGGCTGTAACGAAGAGTGTGACAAGTTCAAGTGTAGTTTAGCAGCTTCTCTATTGAAAACAGTGCCATCACTAAGGTAGCTTTTAATTTTTTGGTAGGGGCATGTGAATGGTGAAATTTTCTTGCCAAATTGTGTAAGAACATTCACAAAGAGTCGTCTTCAAAAGTTAAATCAAATACGGCATATTTTTCATTCTTTTAAGTTCAGAAAAATTAGCAGAGGTGTAAATAGGTTAGGGGAAAGTTTATCTTTACCCTTCCATGACCTTATTGTAGTTTGTGAGTGAAAGTTCAGTAAAATGCAGAACTTGAAAAATGAGGCAGCAACTGAAATGTCATCACAATTCTTATGATCATGGCAATGACATTGATGAAGCAGTGGAAATAGAACGCCATGTGATAGGTGTACAAGGTTCAATTTAAAAGCACCATCACGAATGATAATTCCTGTGGTGCAGTCGGGAAAGAGCTAAAGACAATGACTACGATTACAAAAGCTTGAGTTCTGTGATTGATTTCTATAATTGACCAGCATTTGAGCCTTTTGTTGAATTCATTTAGAGTGCAGCTGTGTAACTCGCACACATGCTGTCATCATTGCCTTCAACACCAGTGGTTTTTCAAAGTACTCAAAGGAGGCAACAGGATGCTGCTCGAACATCGGAACCTTTCTTGAGGTTCAACAGATGTTAGACGCTTTTCTTTTTACTGAATTAGGGGCCAGGTTTCCTGTAGTTTTGAATTTCATTGGTGGCATTAAAGGGCCCCTCACCAGGTTTGGGCATTGCAAACAGACAAGCCCGGCTCGTAGGCCACGCTGTGGCAGTCGTGTTTGTAAAGCATCATCAAGCAGCTGTGTGGTGGAAAAGAGCTGAAATTTCAAGCAGAAGCCTGTGCGCACCTCCCTCGAGAGAGAGCCGCCATTTCAGCCAGAGTCAATGTCACACGCACAAATGCGTATACATAAAACGCACTGCCTGTAATATCTACGATTACGGCATGCGACCTCGGTAAATTGTCCAATGCAGAATGTGCAATGCTGCCTCTGGGAGTGTGCTGCGCTGCTAAAAGAAGAAGGGAAGAAGAGAAAAGAGAGAGAGAGAGAGACTGGACTCACGACATATATGTGATGCAATCCCTCGGCTCCAGTATTCAAGAAGACAGGCAAGAAAATGGCACTTGCATATGCTAGTTGAGGCAGAAGAGAGTATCTACATTGGCAGTGAAGCTTGCCTCCTGGCAGCATAGCAACTAAACATTCGATTTTTCCAATCTTCTCAAATAATAAAGCAATATGAAAAATTCTTGCGATACGACGCTCCCTAGACAGCACCCTAGAACTTCTAGTACATAACCAAAATTTGCAATTGAGCCTGGTGAGGGGCCCTTTAATGTAGTCCGGAAGTACGGGTGGGTTAGAGGAGAGATGTCTGAGCATCATGGCTCGCCCTGCTGCCGTGCAAAGGCGCTGCTCGGCGACGAAGAGCTGCCTCGGCTGGTGCTGACGCTGCGCGACGGGCAGACATGCACGGTGGAGCGGGAGCACGTCGTGGACGAGACGGTGTCCCGCCGCATTGAGCGAGTCATCGATCCCCACACTGGGGAGGCCCGCCTGCGCACGCTCGAGTTTGTTGAGAAAGTGGTCGAGAAAGAGGTAACCGCCAACTCTGCGATGGCAGCGGGGTTGTCCTGCAACCCTGTCGGGTACACACAGAGCTGCTGTGCTCCTCTCTGCCCTGTCCATCACACACACACTGTCGCATTCCAGGCTCTGCATCCCACAGTAGAGGCACTCTGCTACTTTGCGTCTTTTCGCATCGTTCACAACTTCGGTTGTTGGTGGCACTTTATACGCTGCTACGTTGGTGATGAGGAAAACTTAGCAGTCTGGTTTTCGTCTTTGCCTGGCCTGTTTCTTTCTTTTTCTTTTTATTTTTTGCCCTTTTATACACATACAATTTTTTGTTCCTAGACCTCCTCCTTCAATGCACAAGCTAGGTTTTGCGGTGGCCGTGACCTGAAACTAGCTCCCACTTTTTGGCATTGTTTGTTGCCTAGGAACAGTGTCAGTGATTTTGCTTATTTTGGCTGCAACGCTCCGCTGCACAGGGGATGTGCATTTTCTGCTCGTTCTTCACATTGATAAGCTGCATCTCAAATTAGTCGAGACGCTGTAGTTTCTTCTAGCAGTTTTTCTAGAGCCAGAGTACCCGGTAGTCTTACAGGAAGGCACCCAGTTGAAGTCGGCTTGCATGTGCGCAACAAAGCATGGATGTTGTTGGTGTCTGGGGCACTGTTCTACTGCTCTCTTCTGGGGCTTTTCTATTCTGCACATTTCGGTTCATTTATTGTGTGGTATTTATTTATTTTTTTTAGTGTTTTTGCGTGTATGCATGATTTAGGCTCAGGCACTTGGAAGCTGCAATAAAGTAGAGCATACGTCATAGTTAACATTGTGATTTTCTTTTTTCATTATTGTTTTTGCATTGGTGCCTAAAATACAATTGATTGAAAGATTCCTGTTCATATCAAGATTAGCATGATGCTACCTGTGCCACTGGGAATTTTCCATGGGCACTTGCATAAAATTCATACAGTTGCTTTTTAAGGTTCTAGTGGGCCTCAACAATCAGTCATAAAGGGATCATCTTTCATGGAGGTGTTGCTACATGGTGGCTGTTATGGAGAGTGCGATAATTGCAACATTGACTCCTGTGTATTGCAGAGACAAGTTCTTCCGAGGGCTATAAGAAATGTTACTAATGCAAAACCACATCATGTGTTAACTACCTAATGCAATGGCATGCTGCTGTTAAAAATTTACTCAATCTAATCCACCAAATCCTCCTTGCCTTTGTGGAAACCTTTTGTGCTTTCCCTTCCCTAACTTCTTTGTTTGAAATGTATTAACAACGTTGCTGTTTCCATTGTTGGTGCTTGATCTGGTTGCCATGAGATTTGTTGAGTTGCTGTCCTTCACCTGTATGTTATTCCTCTTTTAGCCTCCCATGTT
Organism: Dermacentor andersoni; assembly: GCF_023375885.2. Classification (NCBI taxonomy): domain Eukaryota; kingdom Metazoa; phylum Arthropoda; class Arachnida; order Ixodida; family Ixodidae; genus Dermacentor; species Dermacentor andersoni. The sequence goes on along the minus strand of NC_092817.1, from coordinate 66,058,698 downwards.
CGTAAGCCTGGGTTACATTCACTTGATAGTGCTGTAACTTTTTTTATGATTTCTCTAATGCATCATCGTGCTCTCAGATTGAGACAACAACTGAGAAGATCCTTTCTCTGGAGCTACATGGGAGGCACGAAGATGCCACCAATGACAACGGTAAGTGAGGGCGCTCTGCCATAATTGCTTTATCTGTGACAGCTATCTCTTTTTGCATGTTCACTCACTCACTTATTTCTCTTTACTTCACATTCTTTTTACTTGCAAATATTGTGGCTGAAATGCTTGCTGCATTCTGCATGTGAGGTTGTTTTTTCCCCTCTTTTACGAGGCCTGAGGTAATGTGCTAGCTTGCTTTGTTAAGCCTTGTGTGTCACTTTAGAGGAGAAAAATAGTCCGAGCACTTTGTTTGTTTGCATGTCAGCACTTATTTGATTGTATTCAGGCTGTAAACACTGCTTCCACAAAAACTTCTACAATCATTCAATTCATGAAAACATATTTACCCGAAGATCTGCACCAAATTGAGCATCGTCATTAAAAATTGCCTCTTGGGATCCAATGTACAGCTATGCCCATGATGATTAACTTATCGTCTAGAAAAGTTATTACTGTGTAGCAAAACAGCTAGGTACATGTGTAGGTATGTAGTGTAGCTGTGTAGGTATGTAGTGTAAAATTCTCATAATCCTACGCTGCTGCTACCATTCGTAGACCTTCCAGGAACGCAGAACCACCGAGTAGTACCATAGCAAAGAAAGAAAAAGACCCTGAGAATAACAATGATATTTGTTAAGTTTTTACCTCCGAAAAGGGGAACAATTTTAAGAGTGCATCTGTTATGATTAGATGGCACTGTATCTGCGGAGCCACCCGGGGGCATGCAGAGGTTTGATAGCCTGTCTCCTTTCTTTCGCTGTAGTCTGTGCTTGTCCACGATTAAACTGTCACAAAAAACAAGAAGACAACCACCCTAAGTAGCACAGTGCTGCAGAGTTTGTGCAAATGTGCATTCCGTTTTAATGGCCTCTTTTTGTACCATTTGCATAGCATTTATGCTTCTGATTGTCTGTGTGTACGTATGTGCATGGTTGTTATGTTTGCATTGGTCGCTAGGTATTAATGGTGGAATTAAACTGTTTACTCTGTGTGATATTTTAGGAATCAGATTTTTCTAATGTTAGTGGGACAAATAAATGCTAGTTATCTGGAATGTGAAATGGCATGCTGTTGTTCAGATATACAGGGTGCTTTTTCTTTTTTTAGCTGTACCAAATTTTTTTAAAGGTTGCCTATGGCAGATAGCACAGTTATAACCCTTGATCTAAATTACTCGATGAGGCAGCCCTTGCTTCTACAAGAAATCAAAATGTTCGTTTGAATGATTAGCATAATATGCTAATTAACTTTTTATTTAATCACTTTATGCCACAGATTTCAATCTATGAATTATAGCCGCTGAGTTTGCACGGTGTGTCCACTTGGAAAGAATTCTCTGGACAGCACCAGTTTCCAGATAATAGTTTTCAAAGTTTCCTACGATATGCATTGGTGTTCGAGTTGCTTTTTTCAACATAGTGCTGCTTTATATATTCAAGCACGGAAGTAACTGGAACACCAGTGCATTTCGTCGTACACCTTGAAAATTAATATCTCGAAACTGGCGTTGTCCAGAGAATTCATTCCAAGTGAATACACTGTGCAAACTCAGCGGCTATAATTCGTAGATTGAGATATGTGGCATAAGGCAATTAAGTAAGAAGTTAATTAGCATAATTATCTTAATTATTCAAATGAAGATTTTCATTTCACATGGAAGTAATGGCCGTCTCATCGAGTAATTTAGATCAAGGGTTAGAATTGGCAACCTTTAAAAAATTTGGTGCAGTTAAAAAGCAACACCCTGTCTGTTGGCATTTGTGAACTTTAACACATTCACAAGGTGGTTTGGCTCACATGCAGATATGTGAAGGGTTGGTAAAGCTTGTTTAATTTCCTGAAATGCAGTGAAAAACGGAGCCAAAGTGCATTCAGCCATCACTACAAGTACTGGCCATCAACTGCAACTTTCCTAAGTGCTCCAGAGCTGAGTCTGGTTGCTAAACTCCTAAAGTTGCTTCAAGCAACACTTGACTGTTAGGATCACAGGAGAAAATTTGATATTCTGTGCTTTTGCTATAATGCATTTAACGAAGCATTAACAAGAATACCAGAACATGGATAGTTGATTTGTCAGCTGTTTACTGTTTACTGTAAATCTGAAAAAAAAAAAAGAAGTAAGGATCACAACAAATAAAGGCGTTCTTCTACCTACGTTTCCACCATTTATTTATATTCTTTTCCACCTAGTAATTTTGTGATTAAAAGTTAAACTTGGCACTTTTATAAATTAGGTGTGGACAGAGTTTTGTTAATGAGTTGCATGCTACACGTGGTGCTCGCTTGTAATTAACACAAAAGGCTGCATGCTATTTCTCTCTTCCTTGAGTGGTTGAGGGGCTCCTCTTTCTATTGGTGGTGGGGTTTTGACTCTGTCCAGCACGGTGGCCGACTAGCACCCAGGGTGTCCGGAGCATCTCTGGTACGCACCCTTACTGCTGACAAGGTGAGTTAATAGAAGAACCATCTGTAATTTGATGGACCACAGCTTTGTAGCGTAGTGTAGTGCATGCTTGATTACATTGCATGTCTTCGGTGACAACTTTTAGTGTAGTTGTGCTTGCTATCCTTTTATATGAGAATAGAAACGAAATTGTTTCCTGCCAGTTTTCACAACTTTGTAAACTGCAATCTGTAGAAGAAAGTCTGTTATGTGTAGGGTGACTGATAGGATCTGGTTCTACAAATGCTGAAACTTTTCCTTATGCTCCAGCACATTTTTTTTTTTTAGCGGTGAGGCCGCGATGGAAGGCTCATTATGCTGCCTATAACAAATGAACCATTCACAGATTTGTGTAATTTGCTTGCATTTTGAGGCTTATTAGTAGCTCTAACCAAAATCTTTTGCCCAGACATCACTTTGAAAGCTCAAGCACATACCATTCAAGGGCTTTCAAAGCATGTACCATTCAATGAATTAGTCAGTGCATGCATAGCAAGAATTGTGCTTTCTAACCTTTCTTTTTCTCTAGCAAACTTAGCTCTGCCACAACTGTCCTTTCACTTTCCGATAAATTCTCCTCTTCCCTCCACCCTTCCCCATATCTGTATGTTAACCAAAACCATTCAGAATTGAAACTATTGATGCGGAAAAATATTCAATTCTGGAATTTTATGTGCCAAAACCACAACCTACTTAAGATGTATACCATAGCTGGGGACTCCAGAATAGTTTGATCACCTGGGAGTCCCTGAACATACACCCAGATAGAGTTAGTGGAGCCTATACAGTAAGTCTACTCCCAATGCACAGTGCATGTGCATTTTTGCATTTTGCCCTCATCAAAATGCAGCCGCATGGCCGGGATAGAGCCTGTTCTCAAGCTCAGCAGCGCATCAGTGCAGAATCTGCTTGTGAAGGGCAGATGGTTTTGCCCTTTCATTTTCAAAAATAAATGCAGAAGTGGATCTTTGGATAAATGCTCATTAATGAGAGAACTTTGCAGGTCAGCCAACTTGCACATTTCTGCATATTGTTAGATCCAGTTATATCCTCCCAAGACTCCTTGTAATTATATCACATATTGTCTCCATTGCTTGTCAAAATTACCTAGGAAGTGATTACACAACATATTGACCCGGAGATGATGTCAGATGCATGCAGAACTATATGAAAGCGACTTAATCAGCTTTCAAGGGAGTTGATATTAATTTGGCTGCAGGCCATTGTTTTGTCACAGACAATGAAAAGCACCCATGTAGTGCATTTGGAATACAGTGAAATAGCATAAAAAATTCAGGATGTGAACTCAACATGGCAACACATCGCACTGTTGCATGTTCTCCGTGCTCATGCAAAAAGCAGTTATTACCATATTGGACATGGCAAGGTGCTTACTTTGTCCACATATGTGGATGCACTGCTTCCGGCATTGAACAGTGGCATTTATGCAAAACAAATTCGTTGTTCACATTTGTAACGTACCATTTAGTAAAAGAAACAGCTCGAAAAGCGATTATGTTCCTGAGCAGTCTTCAGGTCTCAGGATTGGGTGCACGATCTGCACACTTTTTGGCAAAGGGTATGTTTGCACCGTGCTGACTGGCTGTGTTAACCATGGTGCCAAGTCAAGATCATTGCATGGTGGTGCACATGGCTCCCAGGGAACTGCGAGGATGAGGCCGTCGGCGACGAAGGAGACCTTCCTTCGCCCACGTCCGACCAAGGGCCAGGCCCAGCACTAGCCAAGAAGAAAAAACGGAGGCGGTCCAAGCGCAGATGAGGCTGCCATTGCACCAACAAGCGCCTGCTGCCAGTTAGGAGAGAGAGAAGGCACCAGTTGTCACACCTCAAGCCGTCTGTTCCTCCTCCCCATCCAGCCCCCCTTCCCCCCCTTTCATCACATCACCGTGTGCAACTGAAACACTGTGTGTTTTGCATCCATTCCGTCCTCCCCTCATGTTTCTGTTTTGCCGTTGCAGCTTCATTGAGCACGTGAGGTGCATGTGTTTACATAGTGAGGCAGGTTCTCGCAAGCAGTCTCAGTGGTGCGTGGCGCACTGTGTGGTAGTGTGGACGAGGGCGAGTAGTGTGTGCTTGCAAACCTGACTTAGCCATTCTCCCGCTGTAACCTCAGCTCTCTCATGGTGGATATTTTGTTGTTGGCATGACTTGTTTTGCTTGAGCACTTCCCCACAAGTGGTACTCCGTTAATTTTCTACCGTATTTCATTTCTTGTTGCTGAGATAGTCTGAATGGTGCCCCGCGATTCATTATTTATAGTGCCTTTTATAGACCTATAAGTATTCGTATAGTAATAAGGGCCATTGATCATTTGCCCTCGTGTAATGTTTCAACCATGACCTAGCAATTGCAGTTTTGTGGAAAATTTACAAATTGCCGTAAGTTTAGCACATCTTTCATTTGTGCTACAGGAGTAGGTAAATTCTGCCCACAGTGGTCATATACTAATGGCAAATGCAGACTGCATGCATGGTATGAATTCAGCCACCTTGTTTTTATTGATGTTTTACCAATGTTGCAGTTGGCTATCCTAGCTATCTGCTAGCATCCCCTTTATTCAAAAGATACAGCTTATATTATACCATGTCGCACCAGTGCCAGGTGTGCTAGCTTTCAGTGCCACACTATCATGCTATTTGAGAATTTAAAATTGTGTTTGGCTAGCTATTTGCCATCATCTGCATAAAATGACGCTACTTTATTGCCACTGTTGGTGTCAGTCCTTTATTCTTATGGAATTCTCTTTATTTTACCTTTTTGTCCTTGTCCTTTTGGTGTGCCTAGTAGCAGTGCATCGCGCTCTCCCGGCAGCGTCGCAGCCTGGCGTTGTAGACGGGAGCTGCCCATATGAGTGACTCTGTCCTGTCCTACACTTTGCAGGTGTCTGAGGCAAAGTGTTGTTGGCAGACAGATAGAAAGGCTTGACTGTATGATGGCACAGTTCAAAATTAGGAAAAAAGAATACTCTTAAATAAAAGCTCCGACTGAATATTTTAGAAAAGTTATAGCTTACCTACGTTCTTTCGAGTTTTTTTTTTTTATTATTATTTATTTATTATCACTACCAAACCTCAACAGATTTCCCTAAGTTTACTGTGCTCTGCTTCACCATCCAATAGCATAGACCCTTGTATGCCACCATTGTTCATGCCTTCTTCAAAACCAGCTGCTGGAATGAAATGCCTCGCAGAATTTGAATGTGCAGAGCAGGGAAAACAGGCCAGTTATAATCTTGTAGCATGAGCTGCTTAACTGATTAAAAGGCTGCAGTTCCCTGCGCTGGCATTACAGGGTCATACCTTTTTCTTCCTTTCTTTCTCTTAGATCGCATGTTACCATTTCGCTTAAAAAGTGAAGGCAGTTTCATTACCTGCAGCAGTGGCACAAGCTAGTGTGTTTGCCGGTGTTATTGGGATTGATCAAACCAACCGTTGACTTGCAACTTCTATGCATGAGTGTTTTATCTCCATTAGTGAGCTGGTTGCTCCTCATGCAAGCTGTGCCCTGACCTTCTGACCTCTCTGTGCCAAGTTGCACGGCACTCATTGTTGCTCCATTTTCGGTCTTAGCTTCAAGCAAATGTTGATTTCTCTGCTTTGTTAAAAGAGAGAGATGCATGCTGATTGCACACCATGCATGTTATATTCCTCACAGTGCGACTATTTATTCGTCATCAAGCGCTCGGCACTTGCGAGTTGCGCCCACTTTAATTTATCTGCCGAGCTGTAGCATAGGCCTTTGGGCACGAACAATGCCTTAGATATGAGTTGCATGCTAAGCATAGCTCGTTTTTATTATTGAATTCTTAAGCATAGTAACTAGAGTTCCATAAACTTCTGTTCAGGAAGCAACCTTTTGTTCTTTATTATGCCGTACCATCACTCCAACAATTGGTGTAACACCAAGAAAATGTCATTTTATGTTTATCTTGCCCTAGCCTATAGAGATAGAAAGCATGGGGAAATCTTTCGAAAGCAGAAGTTCTCAAATGTCCTTGTTAAAAGCTAAGAACGACGTGCCTGGCATCGCGTGATCCTGTACAACACTGCGGGCAGTGAAAAACAGTTGTACTTCCAGCGTGATGCTCTTTGCCACTTGCAAGTGTTCATTTCTTGTGGTTGCATTTGGTGACAGCTTTTTCTTTTTCCTTAAGTGGTTGAGGTTGCATCTCACTTGCAAGTGTGGAGTTTTTACTTTCACTCTTCTGTACCATGTTCTGTAATAATCAACTGGACCTTCATGCTATTGTTATAATGCTTCAACGTTTAAGTTGTGCTTGTTTGGATACTGTAATAGTGTGGACTGTTCCCTCGTGTTTGAAACATTCCCCTTTGAGATGCGCTTGAATGTTATGATGAAAGACAAAAATCTTACCACCACATCTTTGTTTTCTGCTGTCTTTTCTGGCTTGATTCTTTGCCGGTCTGGCGGCGTTCGAGTGCTCTTTAGAGGCAAGGATTTGCTGCCTCCGCATTGACCACTTCTGCTCCCTGACAATGTTGATCACACTATGGAATGTTGACAGTTGATGCTCCTTCCGCACTCCCACACTTTATGCTTCCAACTGCCACCACATGGCCGTGTCTTTGGTGCTTGTTATAGACTACATCATATTGTTGCTTTGTTTCTGAATGATGTGGATGACACATTTCAGGCCATGTTTAAACTTTGGCGACTGACGAAAAGAACAGGATGTCCTTTTCTTGTGCCAGTAAATCGGCTGACATATTAAGCACCCTAGGAAAGGCATTTATGTGACGACCCATCATGGCATTGTCTCCCCGTCACGTGCCAAGATACTAAATTGCACTGTTCTTGTGCAGTTTACAAACAAAACCTGTGTTGTCACTTCAACATGTTTCATGTGGTGGTGGTTGTCAGAACCAAATAAAAAAAAACTGAAACTCCATCAAGCAGTATGTATGGTGGAAGTGGTGCAGGAACTCGACACTCTTTATATCAGCCAACTGAATTTCATGCTCGGGCTTCATTTTAACACTTCATATAGAATTCCTTGTGTGTTCTTGTTTTGTATTCTCTGTACATAGAAGAAGGTATAGAGATAAAAGAGGTAGCTGTAATGTATCATACCAGTTTTATTAAAGGCATTGTACAAAAGAGTCTTATGTGTGTGTTATTCATGTCTTTAGCATGATGGTGATGGTGGTGGTGGTGGTGGTGATGTTGAAGCAGGCGGGGTTAGCCTGGCATACATAGCCGGCAATTGTTCCGCCTGATCCTCCTTCGAGTTGAGATCAGGGGTGTGTCACCAGGTGTCGATGAGCCCCGTGTCTCGCAGGAAGGCTATCAGCAGTCGTTGCGCTCTCTTCCTGAATGCCACGGGCCCTCCGGGGAAAACAACGTCTTCAAAGGTCCTGTGCGTGAGACCGCTTTTTTGCAGGTTGTCGACCAACGCTTTTCTTTCTGTGTCAAACGGTGGGCATAGCCAAATAAAATGTTCGATGTCACCAATGTCACCACAGAAAACACAGAGTGGGGAAGCGCGAAGCCCAGTCTTGAATAACCAAGCTAGAGTGTATGCGGAGTCGGTCCTGATGCGGTATAAAAGCGTCGCTTGTTCGCATGTAAATCCACGAGTCACACAGGATTCGTGTGGATTCTTGTGCATCTGTCTAAAGTGAAGGCGGATTGCATCCTTAGGGTTTTGAAAAGCTTTTGGAGCTTTCACTTTTGGGACACATGTCAGCGCTAGGCGTGCAAGGGCGTCAGCTTCCTCGTTTCCATCAATTCCTACGTGTGATGGAATCCACTGAAACCTTATGTTAAATCCTTTGCTCGTTAGGTCGTCAATCAGTGCCAGAGACTGCCTTGTAAATTTCTCAAGAGGTAGGCCCCGATGTAATCTTTGTAATGCTGACTTGGAATCCATCAGCACCATGACATCTCGTGCAGAAAAGGCACGTAGTTTCCGTAAAGCCGCGGTGATTGCGGCGCTTTCTACTGTTGTAGAGGAAACTACGCGATCCAGTCGGCCAGACCATGACACATCAAGGGATGGTATGCAGAATGCCGCTGAACAGCTATCTGTTTGTGCGCACACCGAACTGTCTGTGTACACTTGTAGATGGCTTTGAAACACAGTGCTCAAGTGGTCCAGCACAATAAACTTGGCTTCGGCAGTTGAAATGGTGCGTTTCGTCGGTAGGTGTGGTACATTGAGGCTGCAGGTAACGTCCGGAAAAGACCATGGCGGGTCAAGGCGACTTCGTTTAGGCCATTCCAATCCTAAAAATCGGAAGGTGTTCAGCGCCGCATGGAAATGTGAGCGAGTTCTTGATCTTAGCCGCCGGAGAAGCACCGTGCCTGCGCGTGACTCGCCCAGCCTTAATAGCTGTGTCAGCAAGGCCCGAGATGCCAAGAGGCGGAGTGGAAGAGACTCTGCCTCATTAGTGACTTTCTTGTTTGAAGCCGCCGTTGGAACTCCCATCGCCAAACGAAGTCCCTTTCTGTGCACTGCCTCCAAGCGCTCGAAGTGACTCGATGACGGTGATATCAGAGGGAGCTGACAGAGAATGCGGCTTGTTATCAAGGCAGCGTTCAGTTTAAGCATGGATATAGGATTGTTTCCCCAACGTACACCTGCCAATCGACGAAGTGCGTTGATTCTTTGCACTGATGCAGCCACAACACTTTCGACCGCACCACGCCATAGTAGCTTGTTGTCGATGGTGACGCCCAGGAATCGAACATGAGCATCTGCAAAACTTAGGTAATGTAGGTGGATAGGCAGAATACTCTACATTTTTCCTTCCTTTAATTACTTCGGTAATTTTACAAAGCAATCAGTTGTCAAGAATTCTTTTTTGCATATTTCTCTCAACTTTGTCATATTTGCGCACAATTTATTTGCCAACAGATGAATATATGTACTGCCAATGCTTGCCTTGCATGTTTGACTGGGTGCTATCATTATTGCCATTTCTCTTTGAACGAAAATCAGTTTGGCTCAGGCAACGACTATATAATATGCTGTGCGCATGTGTGTGCATATATGCATATATGTTTTTAACTCTTTAAGTAAAGCGCCCGTCATCAGGCCACATAGCAAATTTTGGTTATACGCTGGAAATTGTTACATGCCCTCTAGGGAGCATTCTACTGGAAGAATTTTTTTAATTGGTCCTTTATTAGCAGAGATTAAAATGTTTGAGGTATCGTGAACCATGATTTCAGGAGGCAAGCTTCCCTGCCAACATAGACACTCGCGCCACTTTCCCCCGTCTAGCCTCTATACTGGAACCAGAGGATCGCATCACACACACGTCTTGATCCCCGCCTTCCTTTATTTTCTCTCGCGTATTTTGCTGCGGCACACTTCAGGTGATGGTCTCCGAGCCTGAGCCTGCAAGTTGTTGCGATTATTTCGTTTCACTCTGCCTGATCTTGCAAGCTGTGCTCATGAACACCTGCGTTGCTGTCTGGCTATTTCTGTGAAACGGATCCCTCAGTGAGCGCACGTTTGGAGAGATTGGCCCAGCTCCTCGATCCTTACCGCGATATACCGTGTTGTTGTACCGCTGGCACCAGGCTAGCAGTATAAATCGGTGCCACGTGAACACTGTAATAGATGCGAGCTGGTCAAAGAGCATGATCGTGTGTTGGAACACGGTAGAAAATGGCAAAGTTTCATTCTCTGTGCGCACGACTGCATGATGTGGGAACAAGCAGATGAAACAGAAGTACATTTCTCTTGCTATGGTACTAAGTAAAACAGACACTCGGACATTCGGTTTGTAGGCTTTATTGTTTCTCTAAACTTTAATTTGTCTACTGAAACAACTGATCAAACAAATAACTGCTGTTGCCTCGAATAATTGTCTAAGTCATGTTTCGTCGTGAGGGACATCACAGCACTGCAAATTGCATAAGCGCACTTGTGCAACTAATGTCGACTCCAGCTGGGAACGGGGCACCCGCGAAGAGAAGGGCGCATGGCACTTGGTTTTGAAATTTCAGCTGTTTTTGCAGCGCATAGCTGTGTAATACTTTGCAGACACGATGGTTAGCGCGGATTGTATGCGCTGCACTTCTCAACTGAAAATAGCGAGACCTGGTGAGGGCCCTTTTAAGGATTGTAAAAAAATTAAACATTTTGCATTAATACAAAATTTTGTTTGGCATGCAAACAGTTCTGTTGACAACAAAGCAAGACCAAGGTAAAGGTTCAGGAAGGCAAAGCTTATTAGAAAGGAAAATATATTTTAACAATATTTTAACTAGCAAAGGTGTGCTTTACTACACACTGGTTGATTTAAGTGCACATTTTGACTTTTCTTATTTACGCATTTCAACACAACATAGTGTCTCGCAAAATAATAGGCTCTTTTGCAAGTGTGCACGTGACGAGCTCGGCTTGTCTTCCATTCGGAAAAGGTTAAGACTAAAACAGAATTTTCAAATATCGCCTGTGGCAGCTAGCAAGATTCTATCGCTTCAGCTGAAATTACTTGGAGAGGTAGACATTGCTTGCACAATAAATTTAAATGCATAATCATCTAATTAGTCAATTTTTAATTTAGTATTTATTCATTTCTTTACGGCACATTTTGCAATTTACTAATTGTAACTGCTGAATTCGCCAAGCATATACACTTGGAGCATATCCACTTTTAAGTTTAACTCTTAAATTCCGCCATCTTGGTAAAACATCTTGGGAGTAGTAGGATTGCTACTGCTGTTGTTAACCGCATTAAGTATACTTTTTCTATGTACTTATTGCTGGAGGTCCCTCCCCAGTCTTTGACTATGGGACCTCCTAGAGTTACTTTTTCTGTAAAACATTTCAAGCGCATCAATAAACTGAAACTGAAACTAAAAATAGTGCATGGCTAGGCTCCACAGCCATGCTGGAATGCGCATCCGGCTGCAGCGGTGCTTTGCGGTGTGAAAAAAGCCCTTCCACATGCTTCGCAATGGCAGTTTTGCATTGTTTTTCCCGTGTTGCTAGTGTTGTCAAAAGGGTTGTGTATCTGGCTATATCTATCTTGAAAATTCTGTTAATTAGGGCATCCGGTCTGCTATGCAATTGTTGCAAATCAGTGTCCTTCAGTGTTGCAAATCAGCTTAGCATTTAAAAACAAACATACATATTGCAGAAACCCGTGTTCCTTTTACATTCAAGCCCATATACAACGATGCCAGTTAGAGCAATCTTTCAGCTACGAAGAGCAGTTTCCCAACAACCAAAATATTTCGCAAGGAGTTGGAGTGAACCGTCTGCTTGACCGGTGCCCAGCTCAGTCCAGTTAAGCGAATAGAATTAACCATAGCGTCGCAGCATCTCGACAAGCTGGGAATGAGACCACGAACTGGGGAATGCCCCTGAGGTATTGACATCGTCTGCCTTAAGAGCTCACCCAAGCATTTTGTGAGTCCACTTTACCTACAACTGCATCAACAGCTTGACAAATTTCCTGAGTACCCTTGTTGGGTGGAAACCACTTTTTTGCACTTCCAATAGTTTAGTGGAGCCCAGGACTACGCAGTGGCTTTCCGTGTATCTTAATTGACCTACTTAACAAAACAAATTTGCTAGTGTGGCTTTGAAATGTTGCAGATCATGTCGACATAAGGCAATGAAACGACAGGCTTGGCCATATGTGCGGCCACGCCAATGCAGATTTATTGCGGCCTTTGCACATTTTACATTGATTACCAGGCGGCCCTGGACCACAATGTTGGTATCAGAAATCCTACACAAGTGCAATGAAAGCACACAAAATATGCATGTGTGGCATGAGTGTAGCGTACAAGTTGGCCCAGTAGCTGCTGCTTACCATTTTTAACGCAAGAGCGTTAAGGGGGCCCCAGATCGCAGAAAATCAGGCGCCATCGTCCCACGTCCGGCATGCAGTGTTATACGTCACTTCGGCAAAAAGAATTTCAAACCACGCATACCTAACCATGCAGGCCCTCCATGTGGCACAAGGAAATTACTGAACTAATTGAATTTCTCAATGTATGTACAAAAATTGTAAAGTATGACATACACATGACCTACAGACATGATAGCATTAGATTGTAATTTGAATATACGAGAAAACATAATTCTGTTACGCAAAAACTTAAAAAAATCCTTTTCCAGTGTTTCTACTATTCATAGGGCGGCCATGGCCTCCCAGATTTTGCGCGTGCAAACCTAAATGGCCATAAAGCGGTGCACCTGGTTCCTTGCAACATCTCCAAATGGTACTCTCCTCCGCCGCATCGCAGCCCATGCAAGAGGCTACATTTCTACCAGAAAGCTTGCCTTCACGCATAGCATTCGCCGCCAGTGTTTCCTGGTAAACATTACGGTTACATAAGCTGCAGTTGCCGGGAAGCATGAGAAGCACTTGGGAATCTTTAAATGCTATCGCGTTCCACTATTAAAGGCAAAGCTTAAGTGTCTTCTTTTTTGTGTGTGCAGCCCTAAGGAGGTAGAAAACCTACTTGAAGAAAGGTCTTATTTGATTAGTGAGACATAATGGTCCTACTATTTCCTTTTACATTACATGTATTTAGCTTTTGAATTTGCATTATCATGGATAATAACCAATTGACACGGCAATCTTAAATGTTTGAACACGATGTGAATTATAGCATTGAGAAAAATTCATTTAAAACAATTTAGTTTCTAGGATACAACGAGGCTCGGAAAGGCTGTAGGTTTCAATTACACATTAAACTGGAACTAGATGGCTGTGTTGCTTGTTGTTTCACTTCGTGTTTTGCACATCTCCCCTCAGGTCACCTGGGCCCCTATAAACGTAAAACTATTCCATTCTGTTTTCATTCCAAAACAGCCATTAGCCTTCCCTGTGAACTTAACCTCTTTTCCTGAATATGGAACTTAAGCTCCAAAATCAGCAAGAAGGTGGGGCGAGCCAAATTATGTTAAAAAATGGGACTGTCCTAGTGAAAATAAAATTCTGCCATAACTATGAAACGATTATGAAGCGCACTGTAATGGAGGACTCCGGATTAATTTGAACCACCTGGGGTTCTTTAACGTGCGCCTAATGCATGGTACAAGATTGTACATTCCACTTGCCATCGGAACACAACCGCCATGGCCGGAATCGAACCCATGACCTCATGCTTAGTAGTGCAACGCCAAAGCCACTGAGTTACCGCAGCGAGTCTTAGGGAAATCTGGACATCTGATCACCTCAATTACTTAGTTTCCTCCCAAATAGGCATCAAGCCCAATGCTACTTGGCTTCAGTGATTGACTAAGAATTGGAATAGTATTTAGCGGAGTTCAGCCAATGTAGTGTGTTATCTAGGCTGTCACATTGTCTTATAAGAGCATACTTTGCTGTTGTCACTAATAAGCAGCGAGACAGCTTGGCAAATTCTCTTCTGTGTGGGATTAGAAAAATTAAAAAGATCCCCTTTGATGCATGCACTTATTTCAATTGGAACTACACCGTTGCAGATTATTTGTGAATTGGCGCAATAATGGTTTTGAAACCGTAAGCGGCTCTTCAGTGTTGTGGTGCAACTGAAGAAGACTAGCTTATGTCATTAGCTTAGATCTAAGTGTGAGAGCACTATGGACAATATGGCAACATTTGCTAAGTACCGGGAACTCCTTCTAGTTCAGTGGATTTGTTTATAACCTGTCCATTTCTAGGACAGTGTTCCCACCATCCTTCTAGGATAGAACGTTGTCTTCTAGGATAGAACACTGCCCTAGAAAGATTGGCCACCCTATATACACAATGCCTCATGACCTCAAACGTACCGGAATCTTGGAAGAACGCTAACATAATCCTAATCCATAAGAAAGGGGACGCCAAAGACATGAAAAATTATAGACCGATCAGCTTACTGTCCGTTGCCTACAAAGTATTTACTAAGGTAATCGCAAATAGAATCAGGAATACCTTAGACTTCTGTCAAGCAAAGGACCAGGCAGGATTCCGTAAAGGCTACTCAACAATAGACCATATTCACACTATCAATCAGGTGATAGAGAAATGTGCGGAATATAACGAACCCTTATATGTAGCTTTCATTGATTACGAGAAAGCGTTTGATTCTGTCGAAACCTCAGCAGTCATGGAGGCATTACGGAATCAGGGTGTAGACGAGCCGTATGTAAACATACTGAAAGATATCTATAGCGGCTCCACAGCCACCGTAGTCCTCCATAAAGAAAGCAACAAAATCCCAATAAAGAAAGGCATCAGGCAGGGAGATACGATCTCTCCAATGCTATTCACAGCGTGTTTACAGGAGGTATTCAGAGACGTGGATCGGGAAGAATCGGGGATAAAAGTCAATGGAGAATACCTTAGTAACTTGTGATTCGCTGATGATATTGCCTTGCTTAGCAACTCAGGAGACCAATTGCAATGCATGCTCACTGACCTGGAGAGGCAAAGCAGAAGGGTGGGTCTGAAAATTAATCTACAGAAAACTAAAGTAATGTTTAACAGTCTCGGAAGAGAACAGCAGTTTACGATAGGTAGCGAGGCACTGGAAGTGGTAAGGGAATAGATCTACTTAGGGCAGGTAGTGACCACGGATCCGGATCATGAGACTGAAATAACCAGAAGAATAAGAATGGGCTGGGGTGCGTTTGGCAGGCATTCTCAAATCATGAACAGCAGGTTGCCACTATCCCTCAAGAGGAAAGTGTATAACAGCTGTGTCTTACCAGTACTCACCTACGGGGCAGAAACCTGGAGGCTTACGAAAAGGGTTCTGCTGAAATTGAGGACGACGCAACGAGCTATGGAAAGAAGAATGATAGGTGTAACGTTAAGGGATAAGAAAAGAGCAGATTGGGTGAGGGAACAAACGCGGGTAAATGACATCTTAGTTGAAATCAAGAAAAAGAAATGGGCATGGGCCGGACATGTAATGAGGAGGGAAGATAACCGATGATCACTAAGGGTTACAGACTGGATTCAAAGGGAATGGTAGCGTAGTAGGGGGCGGCAGAAAGTTAGGTGGGCGGATGACATTAAGACGTTTGCAGGGACAACATGGCCACAATTAGTACATGACCGGGGTAGTTGGAGAAGTACGGGAGAGGCCTTTGCCCTGCAGTGGGCGTAACTAGGCTGATGATGATGATGATGATGATGATGATGATGATGATGATGTCCATTTATATCGCACTGCCTTCCTCCGTACACAAGTTGATGCAGCTGCATAAATTGGAGATTAAAGTAGCCGCTTGCCAATTGGCTAGTGTGTATTCATATAAACTTTGTGTTACTCTCTGTGCATCCTTACAGCACATTTTTGCAAGGGTAATGCGACTATTGCACATTTCTACAGTATATGAAATAACGTGTGTGCTATACGGAGTGTGGTTGTTTGACAATTCAATAGCATGCCTTAATGGGCCATTTCCACTTGGTCCACACAGCTGCTCTCAAAGGTATTGTGTGTTTTCCATTGCAAATGCTTGTTGAAACCGCAATGGAACTGAGTAATCTCGCTGCAGATTAACTAATGCCTGTAAATATGGACTGGCCAAGCCTTTCCACTGCAACCTTATTTGCACAGTGCATTAAGTGCAGCTCCTATATGGATAACCTGATTATTAAAAAAAAGATTTCTGGAAAAGCATGACTTCGAACGTGACTTGTTGACACCTGCTACGTGGCCCTCGTGTTAAATAGTGCGCTCGGCTGGACTTAATTGCATTGAGATACACGGTCTTGATTGAATGTAACCCACCACGGTTGCTTAGTGGCTATAGTGTTGGGCTGCTGAGCACGAGGTTGCGGGATCGAATCCCGGCCACGGTGTCCGCATTTAGATGGGGGTGAAATGCGAAAGCACCCGTGTGCTTAGATTTAGGTGCACATTAAGGAACCCAAGGTGGTCAAAATTTCCGGAGTTGCGCATTATGGAATGCCTCATAATCAAATTAGAAATTTGAAAGGTAAAATCCCACAATTTTTTTATTGAATGCAAATTACCTTCTGTGCAGGTCCACACAGTGCTTTACAGGTTGTTTTGCTTAAAGACTACTCGCATTCCTGTGGCAAGACATGCAGATGAAGTACATTGACACGAAACAAGACACCATTGTCAGTATACTTAAGAAGACATTTATTTAAACTTTGAGAGAAAAAAAAATTTAGGTTGAAATAGATACGTTTCCATTTCACAATACAGTCAAAACAAGTAGACTGGAAGAAACAGGTGATAATGTTTGTCGTATGTACAGTTTTTTTTTTTCTTGCACATAGCATGGGGTCAATGACATGCAAGGAGTATGTAATGACACGTTGTGCACACAGTAACTTGGACACATCTCGGTACTACACAAGGTATTGCAACTACACGCTCACCGTTTCTTAGTATAGTGCAAGATGAAGCAAGTGGGCAAGTTTAGCACACGCAACACAGACTTGTAGGTAATAGCAACAAAACAACACCAGCATTAATTTATTAACCAAAACGTGTAGGTAGAGGGCCACATAATGTGGCTCGTTGAAAGAATACAAACCTGGGCGTTGCATCGAGACTTTCATATCTGTTCCTTTGAGCTCGGGTTTGTATCTAATACAGTCGCACATGTATTGTGTTGTACCCAAGTGCCAGTCAAAACCTTTCGAGGCTTTCTCCTTTGCTCGCTGCCAAATTGCTGATGACAGCCTAAACTGTTATAGTATGCTTGCTGCCTACACCAACATTCCTTGAGCTAACATTGCAATGGTACGATCATGGGTGCACATTTTTTGCCTTCTGTCTTTTTTCTCTCTTTTATTCTCTTCGCATAGTTTAATATGGAAAAATTCTACAACGGTTACTTGCAACAGTTTGCTGCTGCTTGCCACTTTTCTAATAATGCTAATAGGCAAATTGCTTAAGAAAGAATTTACAAGCACTGCAAGAGAATCTTGCTGATCAAAAAACACCCCTGTCGACATAGTGGGAGCGTTTCATTGTGCATGGAGTGTTAATCTGGTAATTTTTTGTTTAAGATTTCGTTCCTCATATCATCACATCCCCTGCCAACTCTAGGTCTACGACCCAGAATTGCGCAACAGGCACATAGCTATTGATGCTAATTCACGGAAGCTATCGGTTCCCAACAGGAATCATGACTAGAGTGTTTTGGCTGCGTTTTTTGCCACGTGTTCAGCCATGTACATTTTCTGGCTGCTAAATCCCAGTGTTTCAGAGAGGGGAGGATGCTGGCAAAGCAAAAGGCCAGTGAAATGAAAAGAAAAAAAGTTCTTGATTACTGTATCAGTCACTTAATCGCTGCATTGCAAGTGACTCCTTTCATTGCCTTCTGTGCCAGCCAGGCAAACTTAATAGTCCACAATGCCATGCAGAAAGCAATGGTGACTGGTCGTACGCTCCACCAATCCTGGCAGCCAAGCTGCAAATGGCCACTTTAAATTGTCTGCTACTTGACGGTATGTGCAGCAGAATTAGCTCAACGGATGCAGCACGCAACTGAAAGGAATCGTGAAAGGTGGAATCTGTAGTCTGACCGTATGATCTAGTAAAACTGATGACAACCTTCGCCCTCTTGTCATTTCAGTTGGGCTAATCGTGCTTGCCAATAAACTTTGGATAAATACTCAATCAAAACAAAATCTGCAGGCTAGCTGTATCAGTTGCGGGCAGAGTGATCCACTATTCACAGCTGACACGCATAGGCCAAGCAGAGCTAACACTGAGCCAAAAAACACTGAACTAAAACACTCTAGTATGTGCCATCAAATACTCTGCCAGTTGAACTGAGGAGTGAGCTGATTTATTCCCAGGGCGGGTGCATAGCCATGTACAGTAGTTGCAATTCTGACACAAATTATCACGTTATTATTTTTCATTGTGAAAATAAAGGAGAAAGAACACTAAGCTCTAAAGAGTGGACTGCTGAAGTTGCAAATATATTAATTTAAATGGTACTACAATCCTTGTTGCCATGTCACTCCCTGTGCTAATGGTTTCATGGCCTTTATATCGTTACAATGTCATCTCAAGAAGGAACACAGGCACAGGGCAAAAATTTAAATCATTAGGAGTCCAAGAAAACTGGGACTACTACTCGGAAAGCTTATTAATTTATTGAGCACTGAAAACTCTGAAAAATTGCATATTTGACATGCATCGGTATCATAGCCAACTCTATTAGCAGGCCTAACTCCTGGAGATCGGAATTGCTGTGCCAACCATATTCCTCTACGCAGCTGCATATATATTCTCTGAAAGTATATGTACAAGGCAGGACGTTGGCTTGAGTAAACTTGGTTATGTACAGCTTATAAGTACACAATTCTCTGACTGGATTTTACTCAAAGTACCACTGGGCTTTCCTGTATGTTTGGTTGGGTTCCATGTTATCCATGAATAATTTATGTTTTATCCTTTTTACATAATTTACAAGCAACCTTTATTTTTTCTTACTTTTTTTTTACTCTTCGCAGTCTTGTGAAACACTACACAAACGGTACTATGTACATTATGAACATTAGTTTGTATATAGATATATATATATCTTATTCAAGATACAAAAAGATGTTTTTTTTTCTTTTTGCTCTTCCGACATACAGCAAATATTTATATGCATATATAAAAAAAGAAACATCTGTGACTGCCCTGCTGTTATGACAGAACATTCATGTGTACACTTTGTCATAAAATATGCACTTCAACAACATCAATATTGCAGTTATATACAGAAGTATAGCACAGTGCCATTTCCTTAACAAGTCATTTTTTTTTTTCTGTAACCTTTTCAAGGCACCATGTCTTTTGCTCCACTGAGTGTCGAAGCTACTCCTGACCTGTTTTGTGCTCCTAGCATGGCAACCAACACAATTCTCCTATGTTCTCATGCAACATCTGTCTGATGCACCACGGCTGGTTGTCTGAACAGACCACCACAACAGTTCCACTCTAAAACAGCTATCCTGTCAAAGCCAACAAGAACAAACCTGCACACAGATCATCGAGAACTGAGAACCAAGCATGCTGGATTACACGCTACCACTCCGATTTTCAGCACAGAAGAAAAAACTATCTCGCAAGCCTGCAATCAACAAACAGTTTACATGACAAAAGCCATGGAGATATTGCAAAGACGTATTGCATGCTTATAAGTCTTGCACAGCATTTCAGAGTGGGTCTCAATGAACTGTGGCAGCTGCTGACTGCACAAAGCTGCAAGCTGTTGCAAAAACAATGTGCCTATTAAAGATTTACAGTGCATTTATGTATGCTACAAAAGACTAAAAACAGGTGTTATCGTATTGCTGATGCCTGGTTTGTGAAGTAAATTTTTGGTATACCTTATTCTTCATAAATCACTGTGCCCAAAAGAGTAAGATATTTGAATTGCAGCCCGGACGAGCAGTATTCGTCTTTGGCAATGTCGGTACAATCTGCTAGGTTGAGTGCAGCTCGGGCCTGGGAGCTAAAGGATTAAGTGAAGTGAAAATACTGCTAAAAGCAATCACTCCACAATATGATACATGAGTGCACCAATTCCTCATTGTAAAGTAACATTTGCTTGCATCTGACTGTTTTTGGCAGGGTAAAAAACTGTGCAGTTTGTGCCAGTCAACAGCTATTTTTCCTCCTGCCCAAGTGACAGGGTACCCCCATGAGCAAAAGTCAATGCTATTTTCATACCTTCTGCATGCATCAGACATTGCTGCATGATTGTGTCAAGACAGCAATTGATTAATCAGCTCCACACGACTGTCCAGCTTACTGGCGGACTAACCCTACAAATCTGGCACCGGTTATCTTCATCCATTTCAATAGCAGTTCTCTTCTACATGTACACACCGAGGCACAGGACAGTACAGACAACACACTATGACATCCTTCTGTGAGACCATTCAGTATGCGATCACAGTACACTGGAATGCCACCAGTCACGTCAGAATGACAATCCTGCCACAGATCTTTATGTGCACCAAGT
The DNA here is from genome assembly GCF_023375885.2 of Dermacentor andersoni. NCBI lineage: Eukaryota > Metazoa > Arthropoda > Arachnida > Ixodida > Ixodidae > Dermacentor > Dermacentor andersoni. The sequence goes on along the minus strand of NC_092817.1, from coordinate 66,038,167 downwards.
CAGCTATTTCAACATGAAAGTCTTTTAAAGCATGACAATATGACATACTTCACTGCTGAATTTTACATTTTCTGTAGTGTAAGCTGTGTAAGGACACTGGCACAATGGGTAACAAGTTGGCCTATACAATCTTCAAAAATGTATCGTTGACAGCTTTGTCACACAAAAGCAGCAGCAGTTGCTTAGATACACATTCTCGTCGCGGATCCAAGCAATCGTTTTTGCATTAGTGTCGCAAAGCCACCAACTACGTAATGCCAACACGGTGACTGTAAGGTGATGGCAAGATGGAAACGGATACATACAATGACATTTGAACATTGACAGTGATTTAGTAAAAAGCATATTGTGCTTTAGTCTGCTTCCAGAAAAGGGACAGGAGGCCCATCTTCTTGGCCGTATAGCAAAACTAGTCTTTCTAACCCAAGCAAGATGCTGTGTGTTTTATTGGCTACAGCAGTCTCCCTTCCCCAGACAACTTTCCTGCAATGTATGTTTCTCAACCAATGTCCCTGTTTCAGTTTTAATGCGATAGCATTAAGGGCTCCATGCCGCAGAAAATCTAATGTCCACGTAAGCATCGGCGTCAGCAGACCAGATAATCATCTCGAACCACGCATATGTTATACGGCACTAAAGTTGTTCTATCACTAAAGTTGCTCATATCTTGTCTTAAATTCTTTACACAGTTATTCCTCAGAATTTTGAGAATGGCAGCCCATAAACAAATGCCGTGAAACAAAACACCGACAGTGCATGCCTTTTATGTTAAATCTTCTCAGACTGAAATATCAAAAGTGCGAAACAATAACAGAAGATTGGCCCATGCAAGAGGCCACATTTCTACCAGAAAGCTCGCCTTCATGCATTTCGGCACCAACATTTCCCGGTAAACATTACGGTTACGTATAAGCTGCAGTTGCTCAGAAGCATGAGGAGCAGTCGGGGATTTTTGAATGCTATCACATTCCACTCTCAAAGGCGAAACTTAAGCACCCTCCAAATTTTTTTATTTTTGACAGCATGCCGCCAGAAGAGAACAACTCACTAATTGGTTATACTAGTGCTCAACATTTTAAGGCCTTAAAGAAGCACTGTGATGTACGTTTCAGTCACTTGAAATGTAGTCATTTGAAACAAAATGAAGCAAGCTGTTTTCAATTATTGTTTCAAGATGACTGCAGTGCATCGAGAGCCACAGCTTCTATGATTAGTGTCAGGGCAGTCTTGCTCATACCACTGCGTACAAAGACGTGTTATGGCACTCATATTGAAAATTCATTTATCCACAATAAGCTTTCATTTTTCTGGAAAATTAAAGCGAAATCGACTACATACGAACACTGACAAATTTTGATTCAATGTAGCACTTGGGCAAACGTATCAAATGACATGCTGGATGGCATTCACGTGGACTATGAGGCAAGGTGTTGCACACTCTACTGAGTGGAGCGGCACGCACCCGAGATTCCAAGTGTTTTTGTCAACCCACAGCTGTTGTTCTGGGGTTACGATTGCTGTTGGCTGTTTGACTACCAGGCAAGGCACACTTCAGTCCCAGTGACCCTGCCAAGTTGCTACAGCTCCACTGCACATGGTAACACAGAAGCAGCTCAAGATGACCTGGACAGGGCTTAGCAAGGATACCAAGCAATGTAAATAAAACAAGTGCTCAGACAAACAGATAAGCCTCATTCATTGTACGTATGTTGCAATTCGACACTTTGAGTGTACAAAGTGCATCTTTCTCACACACGTACACTTTGCGCCTGTGTTAAGCAGCAACCACACGAGAATGTTTACAACACATTTAGGGCATGGCGCTGCCTAGTTTCAGCATGGCTATTTCACACCTGGTGATTACCACGATGCAATTCCAGTTGGAATGCATGACATATGGTTGCCGAAAAAAGGCGATATTCCATGGTAGGCATTTAGGCAGTGATAACAGTGCAGTTATCATGTGGCATAAGATAGATATGGCAATGCCTCGTGGAAAACATGTTTGAAACTTGCTCCATGTGGTTTCCACTTCCAAGTACCAACACCACTGGCTGATCTTTTATGAGGTTGCAGCTTGTGCAAGCCTTGTCCAGGCCATCTCACAGTGCCTTGCCAGCTCCTCATGACAGCAAATTGGTTCAAGGCTTTCGCAGTTGCTCTGACCAGACGCTATTGGCACACTTGGGCGGCTTCTGCCTACTCTTTTGAGTTCACTGCATTTCACCTTAGGTTCTGATTTGCCCCAAGAGGCAGCTGGCATGCTTTTGTTTCAGGTTCTGCACCAAAATGAGGATTCTGAGTGGTATGGGAGTGATGAGAAATAAACAGTTAAAAACTTGTTTCTTGTGGCACAAGATGACGATGCTTGTAAACTAAGTGGTGCACAAATGTGCATTCCTTTGCACATGTCTATGCAACACACACACGTCTTGAGCACATTGTAGGCTAGCACAAGAAGCCAAGACTCTAATTTCACAACTGTGTCGAATTTCACTACTACAGGTTTCTGGTTGTAAACCTGAAGTAAGGCTTGGCTTGGAATCTCTTAAGCAAAACATGTTGACAGTTCAGCTTAAGTTTGTCATCCAGGAGACATCTTTACCATAGCAGACACACACTAGCATACATGAACATATATTGGACTACTACAAAGGAGCAACAATGGCACCAATGTCTTGCGACACTGTGTTTATCTCGCCAAGGCATGGAGAACTTGTATTATTATGATAGCAATTCTACGGATACCTGAGGTGCGCTTGCACCACCACCACTGTCATGCTGTCATGGCATTGACGGCACATGTGCAGCATGCGTGTGGCTGGTTACAAGGTCTCCAGAGAAGCGACAGACGCGCAGTGCATTTGGCAGCAACAACGACGAAGCCAATTGGATGCTCAACTGGCTTTGCAGCAAAGCCACGGTAGCAATCCGCCTTCTGCTGCTGACACGAGGGCTGTGCACCCAAAACATTAGCACTTTTGCTGTGCAGCTGTGTGCATACAGTGGTTTGAGCGGAACAAACTGTAAACTTTAATCTACGAATGCCGATGGTTTTCCTTCAGCCTTATTTCGTCCACCATTGAGGTGCAACATGCCTGCGACGCCACTGGCAGTGCTCCACGTCACGCCAGCATTATGAAATGCCCGGTAGCTGCCAGGGCACTGTTTCTGCTGCGCAGCAGCAGTTGCCTCGCAAGCTGCATCGCACCAACATGTCGCTTTGCCTATTGCTAGAACACTGTCTGAGGCACTCAAGCGCAGTGCTAAACTTCGCTGTTGCTGTAAATGCTTTGCCCTTTTGGTGAAAGCACCCGTTGTGGTGACTTAATGGTTATAGCATTGCACTGCTAAGCACGAGATCGCGGGATCAAATGCCAGCCACCGCAGCCACATTTCGATGGGGGCAAAATGCAAGAACACCCGTGTCTCATGCACTGGGGGCACCTTGAAGATCCCCAGGTGGTCAAAATTAAGGCGGAGTCATCCACTACAATGTGCCTCATAACCAGATTGCGCTTTTGGCACGCAAATCCTCAGAATTTAATTTTTAATTTCCGTGAAAGTGCCAGTTTTTGCAATGATCGATTGTATTCCTCTTATCTGCAGACATAGATGTATCGCCAATAATGTAATTATCACAAAGATATTTTTGTGCATTTTCTTTTTCGAAGACTCATTCATACAACAGAATAATGTTTCGAGGGTGTTATGGTTGATCACAGTGTCGCAAGATGATGCCACCAGTGCTACTGTTGTTGGAATTGTTCTTTGCTACTGCAGTATGCATTTGCGCTAGTGTGTCCTCACTATTCTGGATATCTCTAATAACTTGCAAGAGCCTGCCTTGAGTAATCAAGTGGTTTATGTCGATTCTGGCTTTTGTTTCTATTTGCTTCACAAGTGCCTGTGCTTTGCATGACTATGTACTCAGTTACCTCTTGCTTTCAGACACTTCATAATGCAAGGCACAAGTGAGACAAATTGCAAGTGAGAAAAAGTCTGTGAGCTCAAAGCAGCACCCCTACAACAAACACGCCTCACCTTAACAAACACTGTCAGCAAAACAAATTTCAACTCATCTGCTCCAGTACTGCTTGGGATATGCAGGCATAATCAGTGCAAATACAGCGGTGCAATTAAGTCTGACAAATGCAGCTCCAACTCAACTCATTTTACAGTGAAAGAATATCCTCAGCTTGTAGACATTATTACTACAAGAAAGCGAAATGGAACAGAACTTCTTTTAAATTTTTTCATGCTCTGTGAGCATTGGTAGCAACACTGGGCCAATGCTGTGGTCGATGACCAATCCGCTTCCGCTGGCGATGTCGGCATTTGTAAATCAGTTCTCACAGTGGGCATGAGATAGCAGCTATGAATAAATCAGCCAGTGGCACCTCTCAATGTTTTTCATGATGAAAGGGTGGTCATCTGGGAAATAACATTACAAATAGAGAAATATGTAGTTGATGATGGCCACATGTCAGCATGTCAAGAAAACACTATGTACAGTACTGCAGGCCACACACTTTGTACAAATAAATTGGCAAAAGCAGAATTTGCCACCACCATACCTTTAGCAAGCTTTCCTCCTGATGTCACAAGCTTAAAGGAGGAATGTGTTGTCAGCCAAGCTCAGCAGCCATGTTTTCTTCAAATATTGGCTTGCATAAACTTATCCTTGCCAGACCTCTCAAATTCCCCGACGATCGTGACATCCTTTTTGTCTAATTTGCATTGCTGACAAAGAACTAATTGTACTCTATGAAATAATTTCATCTTACTTCTGTCCGATCATATGTTTCAGCTCTTAGAAATTCTGACAATGGTGGCATGACTGGAAACAGTCAAAGTAACTACAAGGTGCTTGCTGGTTGCTAGTTGAGGATGCACAGAAGATTTTACATTCACAAGGATTTTTCGAGCAAGGGATCCTAAATGACTGTTTGAACATAGCAAATAGCTCCTTCATACTAGCATATAAAAGCTGTGCATGTTAAACCAAACCTTTCCCATCTGGCAAGGTTTTTCTTCATTCTTAGATTACAGTGGAGCTTGTCAGTAAGCAGCCTGCAGCGCAGCTTAATGCAACAACACACACTGTGAGATGAACAAGTTTGGATGTGCCACGATTATGACAGCGGTTACACTGTGAGTAGTGGTAAAAACGAAAAGGGAAGAAGTGGGAGGAGTGGGAGTGCTCAGTCAACGTAGCGGCTGCAGGCCTTCTTCCACTTGCACTGGGTGCACCACATGTCCTTGTTCTCCATGCCGTGGACCTTGCGGCACTTGCGGCTTTCAGAGCGTACCCTCCGGTGAAGTGGCGAGCTTTTTGGTGAGGCAGACAGGGTCTTGGGGCTCAGACGCATGAATTTTTGGGGCGAAACCTGCCCAAGAAAAAAAGGACGCACCTTTGAGTAGGAGTGGGGCTGACAGATCATTACAGACATGGCTCAGTTTTCGCTCGGAAGCTTTGTTTTATAAACAAAGTTGTGCATGTTCAATGCTTTTTTTCTCCACTAAGCACTTAATATTGACTCCAATATATGGAGGGCAGAGCCACTCCTCAGCCAAAGTGACCACTGCAGTTTATTAATGCACTTTATTAATGCTTAGATTCAAGTCTGTGAATGTGCCCTTTTTACATAGACACAAAAATGGATATAGCCACATCCCCCCCCCCCCCCCTGCCTATCCTCATCATCGCTATCCGCATGTTCCTTTTTTTATCTTGTCCCCCTTCATTCCCTCTAAGCAGGGTAACAGGCTGCAAGACTATTTATTACCTCAGACCGACCTCTCCATATTTCCTCAAATAAATTCTTTCTCTCTCTCTCTAGTGTCCCTTTACAATAGCTGGTCTTGAATACAGTACATCCTTAGCCTATGCTAGGTGTCCTGTCCTTGGTAGGAAAGAACTTCAAGTGAACACACATCTATGAATATATCGGTAGGGAGAAAACACCAACAGATGAAGACAACAGAGAAAACATAGATAAATGAAAGGCACTGAAATGTTCCATACATCTATTCATTTTATTTCTTCGTAATCTTTTATTGTCAGCGTATGGATGGTTGCATGTCCTTTCTTAATTGCTACATATTTAGGCTTTCTTCATTACGCACTTGTATGTTGCAATAATTAAATTATTGTGTTTGTCTGTCTCTGTCTCTGTCTATCAAAGCTTTGTTCCTGAAATTGGCGCATATGAATTTGCACAAATCTGAGCTCTTTTGCAGAAAATTCAGATTAAAGTAGCAATATCTTTCGCCGCACTTGTATGGTAAAAGAACTGATCCCTGGGAAAGTTGGTATACCTTCATCTAAAACAAAGAACCAAAATACAAGGCACATAGAAGAGGTGGGCAACACAGTAGTAGTGCCAGTGTTTGTCTGCCTATTCTACTTCCTTTCTCTGCTGGCACTAAGCTTTAACAATTCGCACTTGTAGAGGGTGAATGCATGCTGCCATAATCAACTTGAAGATATGGGTGGCCGTACACCAGACATTTGGCATTTCATAAGTGTAACAAACTATGAACACCACAAAAAAAAATTATTGTGAGTGTAATGTCAGCAGCCAAAGCTAAGATTAAGAATGGGCGGCTAAGTGGAGGGGTACCTGGAATGCTGTTCAATTAAGCTTTCCCCTGGCTCCCACGTCTGCTGCAGCATTGAAATGGCGCACAAGCTGCTGCTATGTAGCTCTAAAACACAAACCAAAGGCACACCACTGGCAAAAGAATGGCACCTTTTTAACGAAGAAAGAGGGCAAAAGGGGAGTAGCTGTAAGACACACCATAGTTGTTGGTGCACTGACGTGTGGCTGCCATGTGAAAGATCGCTGCACTGTGGGAATGTTGATAGGTGATGCTGATGACAGGTTGGGCGGGGATGCAGGAACAGCGCTCTAAAAGACAAAAGAAATTATGGAATGTCATTATTTAGGCCCAAGTTTCACTGTATATTGAGCAAAATAAATTCCCTTTTGCAGCTATAGAATCTTTCTGCAGATAACCAATATGTGGTTAGTTTGAGAACCTCTCTCCACTGTGAAACGGCTTCTTGCTTTTGCCTTCTTATAAGTGAGAATTCATTCAATTGGCAGGAATGCCCAATGTGTGGTCAACATTGTCAATTCCGCTCTGTCACAAAAGACAAGCAGCTCTCCTTCGAAAACACAGATGGGCTATGGCTTGCTCAGAATCATTGACAAGCGATGCACTGTGAGGAGCTTCCTTGCATAATTGACCAGCGAACCATGTTCAGGAATTGCCAGGATGTAGAGGCATATCAGCTGACTGCTCTGACCTTGCCTTCGCCGTTATCCCGGTTCCAGTAGTACAAAAGAATGTTAATGCACATGTCAAGGGCTAGTTTCTGTGGTGCAAAAACAGGGAAAGATACAAAGTTAACAGGAAAGTCACTAATACTATTGCCTCACAATCCATTTCTATATATGAAATTGTGCTGATGCCTTACATGTTAATCTGTTTTTCAATGAGTGCAACATACCAATGCGTGCACTTTACCAAACGTGAACTTCAGCTTGCTATTCACAAAAGCACTACTATTCCATTAGAGGTGGCACAAATCGACAAACAAAAAAGTACACACCCTTGCGAGCATCTGGTACTGAGGGTCCTCGTGTGGTGGCCTCGCCATATCAAGATGACTGAGGGTGGGTGCAGAAGTGTACACATTGTGCGTACATTCGCCATGCTCTCCAAGAAGGGTGCTGCCAGAGTCGCTCTCCAGGTCATCATCCTCCTCACTTTCTGTGTAGTAGAACTCTTCCTCATGGTCACTTGATGCAGAGTCCTCGCTCTCATCACCACGCCTATAAGTCAAAACAAATGACCACAATGTCTCATGGAAGCCTCTAGCCATCCATGAGAAAAAAATATATACATCGATCAGGTATTGAAGTCTGCAAAGTACTGGAAGCAATGACATCGCTATGCTGTCTTGTGGCACCGTGCCTATGGTCAATGCTATCTGTTGTTTGTAACAATACTCATTCCTATTCATAGGTACAAACAATAAAAAAAGTTAGTGACATTTCACTTCGTGAACGCGGATTACATACAGGATGTTACGTTTCGCCTACGACGCGCGGTATAGCCGGCGCGGATGTAACGGACGCCGGGGCTTCGTTCAAAGCGGCGGACATTTTGGCCCGTTCAGCGCTGCTGCAACGCTTCCTCCCAAGCACGTCCAGGCATGTTTCAATGCCACGTGTCTTCGTGTGTGCGTGTGTGCATGTTGGTGCCCACGCTTGTCAAAGCGCGGCAGCCAGGGAGAGGAGCTCCCCAACCTAGAAGTGAGGAGGTCTGACCGGCGCCGGCCCGGCGGATGCGTCACCTTCTAGTCTCAACGTGTCCGCGCGGCGCCGTCACGTGCGCCTCATCCCGAGCCGTTCCTTCTTGCCCTCGACTCCGAGAGTATAAAAGCAGCAGCCCACGGACGCCGAGAGAGGCTCCGATTTCTTCCGTCGAGTAACGTGGTCTCCCGTCTCTCCACTTCGGTCGACCTGACCGGCCACTCTTTTGCGATACTAGAATAAACAAGTTGTTCTGTTAGCAGTCGACTCAACCTTTGCCAGGACCTTCGGATGCTTCCAGCTGTGCCCCAGGCCGCCAGGCCAACGCTACCCTTGGGGCTTGCGACCCATATGCAACAAGGAGTATGGGTGCTATAGTGCACACGAAGCTATCGTTCCTAGGTGTGCCCAGACACCTACACTATCCGCATCGCAGATTGTATTCAAGACAGGGCTTGCACTGCCACGCCATACGCAGCAGCCGCCGGAGTCGCCTAGACTTTTCTCTAGGTGGCATTGCTTTGCTGCACACTCAGCGCACTCTTCGTGCTTTCCCCGATGCACGATTATTTTCACGTCCAGGCGCCTTCCTCCTGCACTTCCTTCACGGCTTCGAACATACATTCGCCAATTGCGCTAGATGGCCAGTTACGCTTGCACATAAAACACTGATCTTAGGCACTGTACTGTGAGACAGCATGACGATGTGGTTTGGTGGTCATTACTGCTACAATATATCTGGACTTGTGCACAAGTAGTACATGAATGTTGATGAGAACATAGCTCATGCACTCTGACCAGTTACATGCCTGCTATAAGGCATCATACAGTGAAACTTTGGATGTGTTCTTGCTTTCATACAAATTGGTTGCTTGCAATGCAGTTCAAAACCTGACTACATCTCCAGTGACTTGCAGCAAGATTGAAAGGAGAACTAGGTGGTTGCCACAGAAAAATATAATTAACTTAATTGTCCCTCTTCTAGGGTTCCTTATTATTCATGTGTGTGCGGGGGTGGTGGTGGAGAGAGAGAGAGAGCAGCTTACCCAAGATGCTTCACACGAACATGCCTCTCAACGTCCTTGCAGGTGGAGAACCGTTCACCACACTCCTTCCACATACACTTGTACAGCACCCGCTGCAGGGGAGAGTAACATATATCCCAGTTTTAACCTAAAGTGCATTAATGCTGATTTTATTATTTTTTAATTGCACATTCTATAACTGGTAAATGGAATGTGTGAAGGTGCTTAAATTTACATAGAGAAAGCACAGTAGTGAACTGCCATTTTTCATGTAACGAAAACTAAAGTTGAAGTCAACTTTCGGCACTGAAATCACACTGGGCATAAGATTTGTTAATCTGTCATTTCAAATGGCATTTCATGTTCCAGTCTTTCCAGTAAAGTTATATGATTGAAAAAAAAAGAAGAAATAAAATTGGGAATGTGACGTCTGGACTGAAAATTCTGCACTCATTGCTTCATGGCTGAACTATCACAAAGCTCACTGTCAGGACCCCTATGCTCATGCTCACGATGTGAATCACGCTGCAGTTCTGCAACTGTCAATGCGGCTTCATTTTTAATAAAACTTCGAAGAACTGAATTAATATTAAGATTATGGTATCTACTAGAGTACAACGGCATATAAGAGCATCAGAGCAACTACAAGTAAAGCCTCCACAAGTCTGACAAAATAAACAGAAAAAGGAGCCGCTGTAGTGCTTACTAACAAAAGTGTCACCTACAATGACCACCAAAAAGAGGCCCAGTGTCCATGTAAAAGCAGCCAACATATGAGGGCCTTGCCATAGACAAAAATATAAACAGAAGTGCTACATGCTCAACATTATTTCATGGGCTGCAAGCCAATCATGCAGAGAAAGGGCCAGCATAACGTAAAACTATTCCAATCTGTTTTTAATCTAAGTCCCCCATTAGCCCTCCTGGAAGGTCAAGATGGCTCGGGCCTCTCCCATATGGGGTGGGCCTTAGTCATTCCGACCTCTCATGGAGGACTAATGTTGGATTTGGAATAAAAGCAGGTGGGAATAGTTTTACGTTACCCTAGCCCAGGTGTAACATACCTTTCTCTTTGCACAGCCAGATTCAACAGACGAGCCAAGGTTCTCAGCAAAGTCAACACCCTCATCCTGGGTGGGTGACATGCGCCAGAAGGTGTGTGCATCTGCCGCAGCCAGGCCTGCTGGGGGAGATGGGGTTCCAGTCCGTGGAGGTGACTGGCCACTTTCCCAGCTCGAGGCACCGGAACTTGAGCTTGTCCATGATGGTGTGCCTGTTTATGCAGAAAAGAGTGAGGTGGTGATTAGTGTGTCTCGTCTCTTCTTTGGGGTATTACAAAAGTATTATGAGTCTGAAACTGGTCATGAGTTCACCTATTCTCAATCATTCAAGCAAGGGGAGGCTGAGGCTAAAGATCTGCATCCTGATTATGGTCTCACAGCTTCCTCAATTGCAAGTTCAGCGGCAGTATTTTACAAGCCTTCCGGCATATATGGCATTTGCACAACACAGGCGTTCCTGTATATACTGCCATGCAGGCAACACGTCTGTATGCATAAGGCTTGCTATATATGTACAAAGACAAAGAACTGATGCTTTACTTACATACAGCCTGGCTAGAGCACACAGTATAGGAGGCATCTTTGACAGTATATGCTGTGAATTCTTGACACCACCTGCCACGGCTCATCTCGGAACAATTTTTTTTCACCCACGAAAAGGATAAAATACAGGTAAAGTTAGCCTCAAGGCAAACACCATCCGAATGAGACACGTGTGAATTTAAGCTTTATTTTACATCCTTTGTCTATCTTTTTCTTCCTCGTTGATCTCTCTCTCTCTCTCTCTCTTCTTCTTTTCTTTCTTTCTTTTTTTTTACCAGAAATACACCCTTCACAGTGCATAATTCCCCCTGGATGTGGTAATGCATCACTTCACACAATGGCCTGCAAATGAAAACCTGGCTTGGTTTGCCCATCACTGGGAAGTTTCCGAAATAGTGTACCCAAGCGGCTTTGTGTACTTGAAAACCCAAATTCGATTGTAGGCCCTTATTTAATTTTCGTCCTTCTGTAGGGCCAGCGGTCTGCATCCCTTAATATTGGGCCCTATTTTAAAACTCCCTATTGAGAATGTCATCAATAGACCTGTCTCAGAAAGCTGCAGTTCACTCAATTCAACTAATATGCTACGGAACGGGGAGCCATTGCGCACGTAAGCGTGGACGCCGCGGAAAGAGTGGGGGAGAATGACCGGCGCGGGGCGTACGTTGCTGTTGCCGGGCGCCGCGGAAGAAGAAGAAGCGTCCGGTGGTCGGTCAGGGGCGTCCCCTCATTGAGAGGGCGCCCACAAGGTCGTTCGCTTTCTCGTTCCGGTCCGCGCACGCCACGGAAGCAGCGAACAGCTGCGCTGCGCGCGGTCGATACGCACAGCGCCCCAGGCGCTGGACGCATGTGGCGTGTGCTACGCGTATGCGACGACACCCAGCGGTGGGCGGGCGCCATTCGGATAAAGCCCGGTGCGGCGCCCGCCCGACTGTTGCGGCCGGAATGATATTTACGTTGCGGCACATGCCGCAAGTACGAGGCGTGTGGACGCTACATTCTCGTACGACGACGAGGCAGCTGGCGCTAGTGCAGCACCAATCGGCTCCTTGATCATCTGGCCAGCGACGGCGTGCGCAATGGTCACGAGCGCCAGTTTGACGTACCGCTTTCCACGCACAAGAAGACGCGGCCAGTTGTTCCTCAGCAATGTAAAGGCGAGGAATAAATAAATTTATTGGCAGTGCGAGGCTGATGAAAGCAGACAGAGGTATATATACTCCGTTCCATACATAGCAGTCAACGCTGTAGAGGATAGAGAGACTTCTTGCAGTGGCTTCGTTCGCACTTGATATAGTTCGATGTTTTTTTACGGCAATTTTGAGCAAATGTTGTTTGTGTAGGCTCAGTACTGAATGAAACAATTTTTAATCCTTAGAAACAAACACACTAGTATACGGCTGCTAATGCGTTGTTTTATATCATTTTTAGTTTTGTTCTTTTCGCGTTTTTTATTTGCAACCTGTCGCGAGGAGCCTCACGAGAATTCTCGCGCGTGCGAACGCTGTTGGCGCGCAGCGAAGCATGGACGTTCCATGCTTCGCGCGGAGTGATAACTTGACCGAACTTCTACCGTAGCTTCCACAGCGTTGACTGTTATATGTATGGAACGGAGTATAGAAAGCAGTCACCAATCTTCAGCCATTCGTATAAAGGCGGCTTGGACGTGTCAGGGCCTCCCTCCCGCCGACGCGTTGTGCAGGCTCGTTCTGCTATCCGAGCGGATGGTGTAAGCGTGCGGCACGCGCAGCCGGCCGGGGTGGGCCGCGCGAGAGAGGAGGAGATGCGTGGGAGCGGCTCGCGGCGCAGCGGTGTGTTGTTGTTGTTTACGGCAGTGTCGCAGCGAAGCCGCACCAGGGCGCGCCGCGCTTCCGAGATGCATCTCGGATGAGAGCTTCGGCGTTACCGCAAGCGGACAGCACCCGCCGCCACCGCCCAAAGAATTTATCCGTCGAACGGCAACCGGCCACGGTGACTCCGCTGCGTGGGTCGGAGTGTCCTCTGCCCTGCCCCGCGTTCTAACAGCTGTAGCGCAGGGAGCGAAATCGGCGCGCGACCCTCCGAGTTGGTTGGCGGCCGACCTTGGTTTGGCTGCAGCGCCTACGAGAGCGGAAGGGAGGGTCGGGAAACAATGCCGGGTCAAGTGTGCCGGCAGGCAGCAGGGGTGTGCGCACGCCCGCGGATGTGCGCGTATACTGTTCCCTCCCCCTCCCCCTCTTTTCCTTTCGTTCTTTTTGCACTCCCAGAGCCGCTCCCAGAGTCACACACGAAAGAAGGAAGAACAAAAACGGGAGTTGTCTCGGCGAGAATGCGTGCTAGCGCGAGAGAGTTGTGCGTAAGTGCGCTTCTTCGCGGCCTCCATTCAACGCCACAAAGAGTAAAGTTGAGAGAACGCTGCTTCTTTCTGCGTTTGCTGCGTGAGAAATTTCTCATAATTCAAGCATTTTCGTCTGCGCTGTATGTATGGTGTTATGCTGCGCATGCTTTCATCAAGTAATAAACACTGCGTAAAGCTTTCGTACTTCTGGAAAAGGCCATCTCTCAACTGCCAAGTCATTGCTGGTGCACTTATCGCAATGCTTTCTATGAAGAATTGGATGGTTCACACACAACCCTCATTTGACATCTATGCTCAATCTCCGTGAAAACGTACGTAACTGTCGAGAGTGCCGCATAAACGCTTAGCTGGAGAAAAAGAGTAAGCATGGGGAGAATAGGGGGGGGGGGGGCGTTAGTTCGACCTGTCAAGTGTGAGAGGCATTCAGGCGTACGTTCCCATGACAAGATGATTTGCCTCGTCCCAGAAAAGGATGTTACGGTAAGGCTGGTCATCGACCTGTCAAGTGTTCAAGCTGGCATCCCCATGTCGACATAATTGCCCTCTTCTCCGAAATAGCGTCATCCCTTTTATTCCCCGAGCAGACACAAAGCGAAGAAAACCCGAAGGGCACGAGCTCGTCGACGGCAGAGCCTGACGAAAGCACCAATACTTCGACAGGCTCCCCAAGAAGACGTCGACGACCACAAGACCGCAAGGGGTTATTTAAGGCCGTCCTGGCCCCGTGTTAATCGGAACCGCTCGAGGCTCGGATGAGAGTCACCACCATTTACCAATGAAGTGAATACAATCTTTTCTTTTTCGTCTTCTTTTTTTTTTTTTTTTCATCATGGCGATGCCCGGCTTTGTCGCCGTTTCCTGATTCTTGCGGTGAAGACCCACCTCACCCGGTCAAGATCGTATCAAGGGGCACACCGGGCACATGCCCCTCCTTCTTGAAATTTCTGTTTGTAACCTGGCAAAAAACCTGGCATAAAACGAGCCATCCGCGTGACGTTGCTGCTGCTGCGTGTTCGAATCGCGATCGCCTCGTGCGGCTTCACTTCGTGACTTTTGCGTTTCGCTTTCTACGTTGCATGCTTCTTGCATCGGATATGCGTTCCGTTGATGGGAGGAGCTGCCGCACGGGCCCGAGGAAATGAAAAACCTGGAAAAGGGCAAAGGTCTGCTCCACGCATCGCCCTTCCCCCGCCTCTCCGGCGTTAGTAGGAGAAAAAAGAGAGGAATGACGGAGCGGCTTGTTTTTCGCTACTACCGTTTCCTTCCGGCTGGGAGAAAAGCTTCTCCGTGACACACGCTGAAGCCGCGAGAAGCGAACCCTCCTGCTGTTTTCTTCTCCACCCGCAGCGACACGTAGATCAGCGGCTGAGCTGTATGGCGTTCTGCTGCTAAGCGCGAGGTCCCCGTATTGAATCCAGGCCGCGGAGACCTTAATCCGATGGCGGCGGAATGGAGAAAAAAAAAGAACAGGAAAAGAAAACGTTAATGCACTGACTGTTGCGCGCGTTTAAAGAATCGCAAGTGGTCAAAACTGATCCGGCGCCCTCTACTAAGCGTCTCTCGCGAAGCAGCTGTTGTTGTTCTGGGACGCTAAGCTCAATTTTTCTTCTTTTCACGCTCTCCCTGCATTGTGCAGTTGGCAGAGGCAAGAGCCGTAACGCGTTCAACACTTGCAGCCAAAAGTACTCCAGCGCGTTAGTACGAGATTGACTGGCCAAATTAATACGAAAACACCGTTAAACCACTCGCGGCTAGTATACTAGCTATCTTCCAACATATATATGATGCTCAAAGAAAACAATGCGACCAAAATGTTTTTCTTTTTTTCTGTCGATTATTATTTTTAGCACATATATGGCGAGCGCCACGAGACACTTCCATCACGCGCCTCGTTTTCGGATGTCGTTCCACGCGATTTCGAAAGACACTTCAGTTGCTGAGAATATCGATCATCCAAAGTCGAGAGAGACGCGTGCCAGGAAATTCGCTTTAATTTTTCATTTCTGTAAGCGAGCAAGTAAGAAAACGTCGTCGATGAAAACCAACGACGTCGAGCGAGCGTGTCTGCTTAGATTTCGCAGCATTACGTTAAAAAAAAAAAAACGCAGTTCCGCCAGAAAGGCGAAGCACGGCTGATTGCGATAGCAAATTAGTAGATCGCTGTACGAAGTAAGGATAGCAGTTTTATCGACCGTATAAACTTGTAAGGATTCGCTTACTAACTAAATTAACAATGACAGAATGCGTAAGCGCGACTCAGCGAGGACGTAGAAAGAAACAGACACACGGAGACAGCGCTGTCTTGGTGTGTCTGCTTTTTTCTGCGCCCTTGTTCAGTCGCGCTTACACATTCTTTCATGGATCCAAACGAACTAGCCCGTCAACGCGTTTTAACTAAATTAACCAGCACGGTGTCACGCACGCTCAGGTAAACGTGAAAACACATCGATCGATGACAGCGGAAACTCTCTGTGAAAACGCTGGAGTTAGGAATCGCGGCAGCAGCCGCAAGCCAATTGACTTCCAGGCATATGTCGCTTCAACGCGAACGGAACGCCGAAAGCGCAGCGCATACGAAGCTACCGGCATTACGCGCACTCGTCGCAGACCTCTTTCAAGACACGAGCGCCGGCAACGCGTCCCTACGGCGTCCGTGATTCACGTGGCCAACGCCGTAGTAGACGCCGTGGTTGTGTCCACCCTGTACGGGGCGGCGGGCGAGGAGGACATCAAAGCACCGTACCAGCCGCCAGAGAACGTCCCTCCTCCCTCGCCTCACCCCCCTGCCTCGCGCGCCACAGGGGAGGGCACGCATCCGGGCCTCATTCCTCGCTCGCGCACGCGAGATTGAACCGCTTTCGCCGGCACACCCTCGCACGCTTTCACTCATACGGAACCTCACGGCGACGCCGACAGCGACGGCAGAAATCCGCCTGGAGTGTCCATATGATTTATATCGCAATAAAAAGAAAGAAAGCAGATCCGGACACAAGTATAATCTTTCCCTTTGCGCCCCGACTAGCCAATTCCGGCGATACAGCGACGCTGGAGCCAATGACGAAGAATGGCGGACAGAATGGCAGCCTAAGAATACTCACCGGATTATTCTGCTTGTAGAAGTCCATCGGAGCCAGCACGCGTAGCGCTTTTCGCAAATTTAAGACACCGGCTTGCCAGGCATTGTGTTAGCGTAGACTGTTGTGCCAGTTTTCCCGCCTTCTTTTTTCGGCACGGCCGCAACACCGAGTGAAGCCTGCCCTTGACTGTTGTGCAAGGAGCTTTATATCCCCACCACCCGGGCTTGGACTCACGCCAGCGTCAAAGAAGCAGCTGGCCTGAATTAACGAATGAATGTTACTGAAAAAAAAAATATTTACGGTAAGGCAGTATGTTCGCGGGCATGAACGAATGGAGATTATGATGAATAGAGGCCGCATCAATGAATGAACGACGGTTTCGCGCTAGGCCAAGGCTATGAACACACACTGGAACCGCAGTTGTAAATATGTCGCAAATCTAAAGCAACCGAAACGTACTTCCTCAAGAATCTATTGATCAGCAATGATTTTGCCGGTAACTCAGCCAGTAGACCTCAAGTGTGTTTGCAGATGCCCCACCAAACACATTCGTCAAAACTGGCTTCCCCACAATAAGAGACTTTGCGAGGAGAAGCCAACTTGCGAAAGTTCCTTCGCTACTAGACGACAGCTATATGTAAGAACAAAATTGTGCGTGTTTGTGTAACTTAGAACGTTGCCGTGGAAATTGTAACCGTTGTTACAGATTAATAATAAAGCAAGGCCGAGTCAGCCGGTACCGAAATTGTGCCTCGAAAAGTATTGTAGCGTGTGGTTTCGTCATCAGGTGTACGCCAAAATCATGGTCTTGTCGCGCTGCCAATACGACGAAGCTGCAGGAGTTTCCTTCTTTTTTATGTGTGCGTGTTCGCTTCTATGAAACGCGAGACTTAATACTAGGCACCATTGCGCCAGACGCGAGAGACATTTGTGACATTATAGGGCCGGCCGTAGAGCCATGTTGTTGCCGCATGCGACAGCCGGAAAAATAAAAGTGACGTCACGTCGAGCCGTGACATCCAATGCGTGGTCGAACAAAGCGGAAATATGCGACAGCGCGCCCGCACAAGCACAGCGTTCTGGATCACCGTCGTGTGTTGTCACACGTCGCTACCAGCGCGGGATTTTTAAACAGCGTACCATGTAACCGTTCAATGAGCATGATAGAAACTGTTTTAAGAATAACTTCTCACTGTACTCCTTTTGTGTAACTTTTCTTGCTCGGCGTAATATTGCCGTGCACGCGTTGTCTGCCTGGTAGTTTTCTCTTCCTCCATTGATCTCACACAAGAGCTCAGACACTATGACGGTATAGTTTGGGTGATGAGCAATTTTGAATTAATTTCCAATGGTAGGACAAGGCCTTCATTACGCATCAGAAGAGGCACCGCCGATTTTTATAATACAGCGCACGCACCAGCGCCTGCGCCTGCGCTGCACGTCTTTGCGAAGTGGCTAATCTACGCGTTGTAACGCTTGGTATTGTACGAGTGACAGGGTCTCATTCGCTGGACACGGGACTTCGCAAGGACAAGCGTCTCTCGGTGTCACGAAAGCGCGCACAATGCCGCCGAGCTCACGCGAGCAAGCCGCACGGCATGCTGCGAGCGACATGATTTCGCTGCGCGGCAAAAGGGCCACGGCCCCGCTGCACCGGCCAAGGACACACACCTCCATCCGCCACGTACGTGCTTTACTGAACGAAGGCGACAGAGGCCATGGGGTTGCACAGCGGTTGCGCCACGCGCGTCCGCCCGCCGAGCGGACGTTTAACAACCGCCACTGCCGCCGCCACCACCACCGCACAACGCAGTTGACGAGGCGGAGCCCAATCATCATCGTCAGCAGCGCGCAGTTCGCAACCGGCCCGGCGTGCTAGCTGGCACACGCGTTTTTTCGCCGGCCGGCCGGTCCGGGGAGCAAAAAGCAATGGCTGCTGCGCCATCCCCATTCTCGCCTCCTTCCCTCCGCCTCAACTCGCTGGCGTTGGGAATGGAGAAACGCGCGCCGCCCGGTCTGGCAAGCGAAGCGTCGCCGCGCTGCTCGTTGGCGCCGATGGCCCCGACCTACATTCAAGCTGGCAGCGGCGGCGGCAACGCGCAGGCGAGCCGGCCGGCGACGATTTCGCAGCCGGCGCCCGCCGCCGTCGCTAGCGTCGCGCCGGTACGTAGCGGCGTCCTGCCTCTCTTCCTCCCTCTACCCAGTTGGCATCGGCTTCCGCGGGTGGAAATGCGGGCGTCCCCGTGGCCAGCAAACAACAGGAGGAGATGGGGTGGTGTAGGGTTGGCACGTGAGCTTAAGCCGCAGAAAAAAGCTAAATTAGGTGCTGCATAGAGTGGCGTTGCTGCGAACCGGCACGAGTTGCGCCCAGCGCACGGAGCAAGAGCTGCAGCGGTGTTTGCGTATCGCGCCCATTGCCTCCGCCTTCGATGGAAGTGCGTCGCTTTCTTCCTCCCGCCTTCGCATATCCTTCGTCCGAACACCTTGATGCCTATCTGCGTTCCTTTGTTCTCGCTTCTTTTCGATTTTCTGAGAAAGGATGGCGCGGTACTGCGGTTCCAGGAAATCGGGCAACCGTTCCCTATGGACTTAATAAAAGGAATGTTTGACGCCGTTAGCGCCAGCTTCGTGATCCTTTCTGTTTCTCTTTTCCCTGCGCATCCGTTTCCTTGGAAATGTGTTCTAAAGCCACCAGCGCCTAACGAAACGAAGCAAAAGCGACCGGACAAAGCGTACTGATGGCTGAACGATGACGAGGGAGCCAGCGAGTTTCTGCATCGATATACGAAAGAGGGCGCAACGTTTCGACTTCACTTCGTACTAAGATCGAAAGATAAGGCCAGTCGCTTTGCGTATAGGCGCATGCGGAGAATCCGCGTTTTTCGAATTTGCATTCCGCGGACGGACCGACCGTGTCCTGGTTCGCCTTTGAAAATCACGTCGGGCGGGCCATTGCGTGTCCGCGCGCGTTTGAAAAACACATTCCTTCTTTATTTCCACGGTGTTTACGCCGTGCCCGTTCCTGAACCGTTTTCTCTTCCCCCTGACCGCGAGCCAAGAAGGTCTCGCTCGCTGGCTCCGGCGGCTGTAATGCGGCCGATACGACAGCAGCGCGTGAGCAAGGCCATTGGAGGAGGGCCGCCGTAGCAGAGAAGCGAGCCGTTGCGCAATTCCCCGTTCAGCGACGGGATCTGCTGCTGCCGCGGCGGCAACCTCCCGCGCACACACGCACAAACAACACGCTTCCTGTTTTACCAGTCTCTGACACATTTCGTCACGGTCGCCTTCCACAGTCTCTCTTCTCCTCTTCCTCGTCAATCTCTCTTTTATTTTATCGCTTACTCTCTCTGTCACCCCCCCCCCCCCCCTCCGCGAAACAATGGAAACGCGTCGATGCGTGTCGTTTGCCGCACGTGCACTGCAGCCTTCTCGGGAGGCGATTATTTCTCGAAACGGCGGGATTCCGGAACGTTCCTCACGCGTCATCGCGACTTCCAGTGAACGCTGTGACAATCTCTCCCAGTTCCAATAAAAGGTTTACGACTTCTCTGGCAACCTACTATATCGTCGGCGGCAAAGCCGCTCGATGTACACGAGCCCGTGAAACGTCGAGGTGGTGGTCAGTCAATATGTGGCGCACGCGTTGCCTGCCACTGCAACACGGCTTTGACCACAGGGCATTTTGCCTCTTGCGGGGCTCGCGTTTACGAACCGCGTAAGAAAGTGCGAATAAGGTTCAGACTGAAGATTTCCTCATGCGAGAGCAGTGCGACCACTGTAGTGTGTAGAAACAGCGCGCCAAGGATGTGGGGACAATGGGACTAAAAATTCGCGCGAATTTTCTGCGCGTTTTTCTATTCGGTGGTCCCCGCTAGCTTCACATTTTGATAATAGTCTGCAGCATCGATATCGTCCAGCCACTTGCTGTAAACAGTTTACGCGCCTTGTTCAGCGTTGCGTTCGTGTCAGTGAAGGCGCGTTATAATATAGGAACTCCGGTTTAGTTCATACAGTATACAAGCTGCACGCATGCGCGAACTTGCTTAGCGGTGTGAAGTTGAGAAGTGACAAAACTGAAGACTATGAGCTATATGGTTAATATATAATGCATTTTATACGTCGTTTTTTGTAGTACCTGCATGAAACAGGCCTCCATGCTTATATTTAATTTCATTCTACATGTTACGGAGCGCCGGACTCGGCAACTCAGACGAATAAAATAAAAAAAAAAAGCTTTATTTTGCCTTTGACCGTCTTCGTAGCTGACACATTTCGCCCGGCGCACACACATCGTTGTTTTACATGTACGTTCCTCGTAATGCGCAGAGTGTCATCTGTCTGTCTGCCGTGTACGGCGTTTCCCAGACACCGCTCGTCCGAGCGCATTAAGCGGCCGCGCATTGTCCCGACGCAGCCCAGGGCGTCCACGACGTAGCGATTGATTGATCACTCGGGTTCCCGCTTGCGGGAGTTGCGACGTCCCTCCTCGAGAGCACGCGCTCGCACGCACGAGTCACTTCGGGGCTCGAGGAGTGATTTATCGGCGCGCGGGGTTGCAAGGCGACGCGAAAACTCGAGTCGTCGAGAAGCGCCGGAATCACGGCATCCCTTTTGCTTCTTCGCTCCACGGCGGCGGCGACGGCGCGCGTGCCGGCTCTCCCACGCACGCAGCTGCGCGTCTCGCCTCTCCGGCACCTGGACGGCGTTTGGTTTGCTCGCAAACAAATAGGTACAGCGGCACAAGCCGCCTCTCGGTCTTTTTTGGCAAACGTTTTCGCCCGTGGATGGCTGGACGGATAGAAGGCCCCGGTGTACGTTTCTTTCTTCCGGGGACACACGCGGCTATATAAGACGAGGGATGCGTGCGCAGAACCGCAAGGGTGTGGTCGCACGGCCGACTGTTGAGGCAACTGCCAGAGTATGCGATTTACATATTCAGTGCTAGTTCTAGACGAAGCACAACGAGCACAGGCGCGCAAAGAAGGGCTCTCCACGCGTTTTCGTATATGCTATATTAGAGATCGACGGCGACGGTTTGTTAGGTGGCTGTGTGTTCGGTGCGGTGGCAGAGGCCCAGCGAGACGTGTGTATTGCGTTTTTTTCTCGACGTAAAGGCTCTTGGCGGTATTAGGTAGGCTAATTGCCTATACAAAGTAGTAAACACGTTCAGTACACTATACTTTCGCCCAAAGTGTGCGTGACAAACTTATTACAAGAAGCATGCGCTTCCTACACACAATATATATATATATATATATTTGGGGGAAACAGCCGCGGTAGCGCAGCAGCTACATAGCGTTGCGCTGCTGAGCTCGAGGTCGCAGGCTCGACCCCGGCGGCCGCATTTCGATTGGGGTGAAATGCAATAACGCTCGTGCACTTAGATTTTGGTGCACATTAGGGAAACCCCGAGTGGTGCCTCCCAGTAACGCCTGCCTCAGTCAGATCGCGGTTTTAGCGCGTAAGACCTCAGGCCTTTTTTGTTTTCTTTTTTTCCTCAAAGGGGGAACATGTGCCATGGGATGGCACCAGAATATACATCTCACGCAGGCTACGTATGCATTCAAGAGTTTGCTCCGTCTGCGCATATGCGTTATTAACGATAGCTACAAGCGACAGACAGCGAATCGGCCGGGCTCTTTGTAACGGGATTAAAACAATATTAACGACGCGGGCCCGTAGAGCGGTGCAGTCTCGACCTTAACCGGTTAGCCGGCAAGTATATCTATAGTTTATCTAACTTTCTTTCTCCTCTTCTGTCCACCCACCTTGACTTCGCCCGTCTCCCTCTGCAAGCGCATAAATTTATTGCGATGGGCAACAGTTCGCCAGAGGCCGTGTGCGCCGACCACTTTTAGAAACTGGATCTTGCGGCTGCTGCTGCGACAGCCAGCCAAGGTCAGCACGGCACCAATCGAATGGAGTTCCCTGAACTCGGTTTCTTTGTACGCGATTCACTGACCCTGCGTCGCATGTCGGTCACCGCAAGGTCGTCGCGTCGAAATCGATCGCGCGCGCGCGCTGTGTGCTTGCACACCTGCTGGCGTGGCCGCCGTATACGTTCGGCCCAGTGATACACCTGCACCGCACTGCACGCTCGCGTGCCCTAGCCACTGGGTCGGCCCGGCACCGCCGTGGCCGCGAGTGCGTGCGAGGCGCCGGGGTCGATATGTACGAGAGCGCGCACCATGTGTACGCGTGTGCAAACCTTGTCGCAGCCGTTCGGTGACACCTTGTGCGCGTGCGCGAGATAGTCAAATCGACTGCAACCCCCGAAGGGAGCGCGAAGACCTCGTCTGGCTCAATTCCTGCCCCCCCCCCCCCCACCTTCCCCCGCGCCCACTTTCCCACTTCTACAAAGGTCATCGATGCACCAGGGATTTGTTCGCACGGCTATGGTGAGACGATCGATGGCAGGACATTCGATGAGGTACTGTTGCGATATTATAGCATCCCTCTCTTTCTCTCTTCCCTCAACTTACAAAGCAGGGTGCGGCTATCGACAACGTATACGTGAAAAGACAAGCGCCCCAGCCCATGCCTAGTGAGGCTCTCTAGCAAGCGCACGACTACTGATTCAATAATCCGTTGTGAATAAGGCCATGCAATAGAAAATGGAAACTATGGTCGATCGCATGTTCACGTGGCAGCACTTTTCATCTTTTTAAGAGTCTTGATGCCCTTTTTTTTCGACTAAGATCCGCCAGTGGAGATACGCGCTGCGATCAATAGGGCAGACTTTTCTTCAACCATTTAGCCGAGACAAATGGTGCAGGTGAGCTCGTCTGTGGCCTATACGCTTGGACATAATGAAGATCGTTATGGCTTACAACGATCAACACGCTATCCCTCTAGGGGAAGCCGCTCACTCACCAATGATTCCTTTTTTTTTCTTCTTCTTTTTTATCGAAATGGAAAAGAAACGGTAACGAAGCAACTCCTACAATCGATTGATGACGCTTGCGGCTCTAAGCAGTGAGCGAAGGCTGAGGTGAGGCCTGCGGCCAGCAGTGAGTGGGCAGTGGCGTGTGCAGGACCGCGGGCGAGACGACCTTGGCAAACGCCCCGATCGCCCTCAGTGTAGCCTGCTCCGGAGGAAGCACGCAGATTTCGCCAGCGCAACCACAGGCATCAGAGCCGGCACGCGCTGCTGCCATGGGCGCACCTTCAGCTTTCATCCATTTCCCTCTCTCCCAGTCGTTCCTCCCCCTCCACGCCAATTACCGCCCTCCTCTCCCTTGGTTGCAATGCACGGCTCACCCCCTTCTACGCTTGGGCCGGACGGGAAGGCTGGGGGAAAGGCATCAGCGCGAGCCTTTTGTCGCCGAGGCCTGCTCTTGTGGTTTCGACGCGTGCTCCAGAGAGAAAACGCGTTGCGTCGGGCAGGGCCGATTTTCATCGATTCCTCTTGTTTATTCGTTCGTGCTTCGTTTATTCGCCGTGCGCCCTGTCGTGCGTCACGCGTCACGTTTGAAGGCTGTTGCCGATAGCGCGCCGCGTGCATGCAGGTACAGCGCACGCGCTGCCTTGCTCACGCAGCAGGCCATTTCATTGTCGGCCGCACGATGGCCTCTCTCTCTCACTATGCGGTCAGCAGGGCCTGTATGCGCTCCTTTGATAGTTACATCTCTCTCTTTAAATGTCTAGAGTCAAGCAGTCTCCGCGGCGAAAATTAATTTTTTTTTTCAACGGATTTGATTATGAAAACGCTAAGACCACAGAGACGACCTCGCAGTACGCACTCTGAGATGTAAATTGAGTTGTTCACTGTGCTCACTGCAATCATTACTATATTATCCAGGTACTACTACTATTACTACTGCTATAACAGTAGTAGATGACAGTTACCGTCATCACAATGAGACGTGCCCTGAGAAAATCCTTCACTGCCAACACGGCGCGTGCACAGAATACGTTCGCTCCAAAACGAGGCTTATGTGCAGCGCTCACAATTGGACGACGGACGAAGGAGGTATACACACAGGACAAGCCCTGACTCTCAGATGGCATTTATTTGGGAAAACATGAAGAAAGAATGCAATCCGTATATATTAAAACACGTGACGAACCTATCCGCCCCCCACCCCCGTAACGTTGCTGTCTTCACATTAACAAATGTGAAGCGCATCAGCGGCACCTATCTTGCGCTGCCGCACGGGCTGATCAGTTATTCAAATTCTTTGTCTCGAAGCCGACATGACGGTTGACTGACACCGGCTATGGGACAAAAAATTTGAATATTTGATCAGCACGTGCGGTAGCGTAAGAAAGGTGCCGCTAATGCGCTCTGCATGTGCCCAGAAGACAGCAGCGTTCCAGGGGGTAGGCGTTTCGTCACGTGTTTTAAGTTATACGGACTGCTTTCTTTCTTCACGTTTTCCAAAATAAATGTCAGTTGTGGGTCAGCGCCTAACCTGTGTGTACCTTCTTCATCCAAATGTACGTGAGCGCTGCACAAAAATACGTGATGAATGCATACCAACTCGCTCAGTTTTCTATCCTAATGGCCTAGTGGCTTCGGCGTTGCGCTACTATAGGCTCAAGGTCGCGGGTTCGAATCCCGGCCACGGAGGCCGCATTTCGATGGGGATGAAATCCAAGACCACGCGGGTACCGTGCAGTGGGTGCACGTCGAACTCCAGGTGGTCAAAATTAATCCGGATACCTCACTAAGGCGTGCGCCTCATTCTAATATGGTGGTTTCCGCACGCATAAAGCCCCTGAATTTATTTGGACACTTATTTCGAGCAGGTTAAACACTGCGAAGAAGCGAGAACGCTGTCTGTGTCTATTCGCTCTGGCAGTGACATATGCCAGCGGTAGGAAAACATATGCGCCGCGCCATGCAAGCGAGGGCACCAATCGCGTTGTCATGTACCCGCATATACGCATTTTTCGTCCTTGCGCGCACCAACTCTCTCTCTCTCTCTCTCTCTCTCTCTCTCTGTATTCGTTTTATATTACTCTGCTCAGCGTGGCTGAGCTACAACGAACTATTGAGAAGGAAACGCGTCGCTGGGCGGTTGCCACTTTGAATCTGCTACAGCCACTTTGCCCCCAACCAACACTGTATTTATTTATTTTTTTTGCTATACTATATAGAAAGCATCTTGCGAAGACATCAGTCTGCTAAGTTTTTCCATACTTTGGGTCAAATTGGAAATTCATCCACAATATTCCACATATAGATTACGCGACACCCAACCGTGCGGCGGCCTATATGTTCACGCTTAGCGTTGGACAAGTCGATCGATGCCCTATTAGAGAAGTTCGTAAAGTACCGGGGGAGTAAAGAAGTCCGGATATAAACGCCGGAGGATGCTTCATATTTGGCGCCCCCGTGTAGAATAGCTCCGGGACGCTGTAAAGCCGATCGATAAACTATAGCCAAACAACAGCGCGGCGCGTCGTTCCGCTCGTATTTCTTGGCCGAAGGACGCGGCGCGGTTCCCGCGTGAAGATGACGCCGCAGCCGAGTGACACGAGTGATAACGCCCGTATACGTCGCCGCAGTTCCGAGGCGAGCACTAGAGAGTGAGCAAGCAAGCAAGCTCGCTCGCTCGCAAAGGGCGACGCAGGCGAGTGCGAAGAGACAAAGCGGCCTGCCGGGGGCGGCTGAATCGCGCGCCGTGCGAAGCAGGTGCGCCGGCGGCGGCGCGGGTTGTCGCAACAACTGCCGCGGCAGCGGCGAGAAATAAACGTGACGCGCGCCGGCCGGCGAACGCAGCAAACGCCGGCTACGTGCCGGCACCGCGGCGGCGCGCCTCTTCCTCCCACCAGGCAGAACACCACCGCGAATGTCGTCTGTAGTACAGGTATACATCGGACTAGGCGCGATGTTCGATCCTGTGCTTTTCTCTTTGCGCACTTATGTTTTCGCCTTTTGTCTGTCTCTTACCTTTCCCTGATCGCCCGGTGCCGCGGACAGACCCATTGTCGTTCTCCAGCTCGCGTTTCTCTTCTTCGCCGATGTCACTATCACTTGCGGGCTCGTGTGTACTACTTGGCAAGGAAAGCGTGCCACGCGTCGCGACGTCATTAGCAAGAGGAAGAAGCTGCCAACGAGCGTACCTGAGTCGCTTTCTAACTGGAAAAAAAGAAAGAAAAAAAGATTGCAAGCGAGAAGCGCGGCAGGGGCTGCTTTAGAATACCGGTCTTGTTCAAGCGATCAGCTGGGTTGAGCGTGCGCTCCGGAAACGACCGCAGAAGGGCATAAACTCGAGATATGAGGAAATGGTGTCTGTCTCTTAACGGCCGAGGAATGGAAAGAGCAAATGAGTGTACAAGCAAGCGCTCCTGCTCTGATGAACATCGAACTTCGAATGGTCGGTGCGCAATAGGTCGATCGCTGACTGAGGTAGAAATGCGTAGTATAGAAAAGTCGTGCGAACAAAGAGAACAATCGCGCTCGCACTCACAGATGTTTCCGATGAACGCCGATCCCTATCAGAACAAGGGAGCACTCTATAGAAACCCATCAAGACATTCGGGGCCGCGAGGCAGCTGCACCGCATAACAACCGCGATGCGCAAGGAAGCAATCTTTGGCGCGAGAAAACAGAAAGTAGTAAGTCCCGCGTTCGGGCCAAAGGTTGCGCCAAGGTTTGTAGCAATCTGTGCGCGCCTAGCCGCGACGCAATCTAAGCCAATATTCGGCACTGCAGCAAAATCAGAGACTACCGCATGTGCGTGCATCCGGCAGCAGCCGACAACAGCAGTAGCTTTGCTGTGACTTCGATTCCCCCCCCCACACACACTATCGCGTCGTGTTGCCGGTGTGTGTCATCAACCGCGGCGCACGCTTACTTTCACCAAGCCATGCACGGTAGGTAGGCTACGCGGAAATGAAGCCCTCTTCTGCCGCGGTGTTGATCCGCCAGCTATTTATTCCAGCCACGCGGCGCACGTGTGTGTACAGCGTCGACATACGTGCCTGCGCGCTAGTGCGAAGGCTACGGGGCTGCGAAGCGGGAAGTGAAGCGACTGGCTCTTCTGCATCGCCTGCCGCCGCTCTGCTGCCGATACTTGCGAGTTGCGACATACCGTACTCTCTTGTGGTAGAAAGCGAACGCATGTAGAGGAGGGGGTTCACAGCTACACTTCTAGTGCACGTGCCGACGTTCCTCACCTGACGCCCATCTCGTCGCCGCGCTGCATAGTGCATTCAAAGAGCGGAGACCATGAGATCGTTTTCCGCTCTGCCCGCCGCATATGCGTGTCGACACATGCTAGAGGCACGTTCCTTTTGATCCGGCCCTCTGCTACATTTTTTCTTCTTCCTGTTCACCCCTCGCTGTATTTTCAAGCAGTCTCAACAGCACAGCACGTAGTCTTGTACACCGAGTCGCAGTTCTTACCCACCTCCCGTGCACCTGCCATTTCGCATCACCGCAGTGCTTCCTCTCTACAAAGAATGTCTCGCGATATTATTCCAATCACATGCGCAATGGAGACAAAGAGAGTAACAAAGCCGCACACGGCGACTGCGCGGAAAGCGACCCCCGAATCAAAACGGTGTCGTTGTTTCTAACAGGAGATTCCCCTAGCGTGCCGCCCGCTGTTTACGATCGGCAGTGGAAATGTACGCGGAAGGAAAAGAAAGGAGAGAGGAACCGACACCACAGCCCAGTTTGCGGGCTGTTGATGTCGCAAAGGCGCCCGCTCGCCACCCTCTTTCTAGGCTGTTTTTCTTTAAGAGCGGTGTTCGTCGGTGCTTATTAAAACACACTCGCACATATCGCCGGTCAACGGTTGAGAGAGCGTGAAGATAGCAAGAAAGGAGGAGACATACGGGTGCGTGCACAACCGATCGGGAATGCGAAGGGAGGGAGCTAAGGGGTAGAGACGACAGCTGCATCCGTCCTTGGCGAAGCCACGACGCTTGCAAGCCATGACGACAACGGCGGCAGCAGCAGCAGCGCAGCATTGCGAAATGCAGAGAGAAGCGACGGCGCTTGGCGGAAGGCCGGCGTCGCCGCTTGCAACCCCCCCCCCCCCTCCTCCTCCTATTCTTGCTTCTCGAACCGTCCCCCTCAACCTCGAACGAGAAGGCGACAAGGAGTCTGGCCGGGCAGGGCCGTCGCCTCTTTATGCGCAACAAGCGAATGCATGACGTTCGTAGCCGCATGACGCGACGCCCTGTTGCGGTGTGCCTTCGCCTTGGCGCAGTTTGCCACATGAGATGCGGGCGAGCTCCAGCACTCCTCGCGCGTTGCCTCGGCAACGTTTCGGACAACGTCGCTCGAAGGCCTGAAAGTATAGCAAATAATAATAATAATAATAATAATAATAATAATAATAATAATAATAATAATGATAATAATAATAATAATAATAATAATAATAATAATAATAATAATAATGCTTGCCGTGCCTCACTCTCGGAAGAGACACTTGCGTGAGTGAGAATGTTTAAAAGCCGGCAAGTAGCTGCCTTCGTTGCGTAAGCTGCCGCCATCCGCGCTCGTTGAAGCAGGGGCGAATAAGTCCGCACCCAGCGGCCTCGACTGCCGACCTTCGCACAAAGATGGCGGTGACTGTTTTGCTGGCATTGATGTGATGGTGGTGGTGGTGGTGGTGGTGGTGGTGTGTGTGTGTGTATATATATATATATATATATATATATATAATCAGCTACCTTAATATTGTCACTCACTGCACTTTTGTATTTTGTTGTTATCTTAAAACGAGTCTCATCTGCAATAAGGCTGGCCTTGAGGTTGACAATTCAGATTTAAGACCCTTGACTTCGGAAGGCAGAAATACAAATCCATGCACTGCGATGGATGGACGGATGGATGTTATGAGTGTCCCCTTTGGAAAGGGGCGGTGGGTAGTGCCACCAAGCTCTTGCTATTACACTGCTTAATGTCCTACCTAGGTTAAAAAAGAAAAAAAAATAAGAAGAGGAAATCCGACGATGAATTACCATAACCAAATTTTCTGACCCCCTATTGTGAACTTTGTTTTTGTACGTCTCCGTTTTTTGTCGTTCCCCTACTTCCACCAATGCATGCTACAATTTGCCAATGCGTGCGCTCGCTCAGCCGCCGTCTGGTGGCTCACGCACACACTACAGCCGCCATGCCTTCCTCTGAAGTATGAGAAGATCCGTGTTATACACCAGTTCACACATACGCACTTACGTGCATATGCTTCCGCCGAGGACACGTGACACAAGCCCCGCCGCCGACGGCAGTAGCGAGGAACCGACCCTGTCGGCCGCTGACGGGCCCCCGGCCATCGTCCTTGTGCGCGAGCGAGCCGGTTATGTATGCTCGTTACCGGTGAAACCGGCGCGCCACACTGACTGGTAGCGCGCAGCTTTTCTTTCGCGATCGTTATCGCCTGCTCGCTTCGCGGGTGATCCGCTTTCTGGCTTCGCTATTTCTTTCATTTTATTCGATTATTTCCTCCGCGTCCGCAATCGGGGTCGTCTATAATCGTTTCTCCGCGTCGATGCATCGAGGCGCTTCGGATCTGCGCTATGTCCCGCCCAACTCGTGCGATGTATGTGGAGCCGCTGCTACAAGGGGGCTTTCTTTTATTTATACACATTCGTTGTTCGGCACGCTGTATTCACGACTGTATACGCCTTGTCCCGTGTGTTCGCGTTTTCTCTCTCTGTGCTGCCGTTGTATTTGTGGCTGCGCCAGCTACTGTGCGATAATCGGAGCCACTTGATAGAATCGATCCCTCTGCGTCGTTAAATAAACCGCCCTATAGGTCCTTGGTGCATAATTCGCAAACCAAGAAGAAAGATGGGCGGTGGCTAGAGATTGTGAGCAGGAGAAACAGTGATATATGCAAAGGAAATTTTGAATAGATAAGTTAGATTGGTTTAAGAAAAGAGCTTAAGGACGTTAATTTGCTTGTCGGTGTTTTGCTTTCAGTAACGCGAAGGCAATGGAAACTTTAATACGACTCGTGTTCCCTCCCTCCCCCTCTCTCTCTCTCTCTTATATTGTAAAACTTGAGACAGGCACTATGAGCTGCATACAGACGTCCTTCTACAGGCTTCTAGCACGAGATCATGGCTGTAGCAGCACGTGTCTCACTATTTCCTGGGAGATACGATTTAACGAACACGTTTTGCGCTTCTTACAAAGCCACCAGGGCTCGATACCACTACCTCACGAAGCAATCCAGAGACACACAAATGGTGCAAGTATAGAAATGATGATGATGATGTGTAGTGTTTTGTGGCGCAAGGGCCAGGTTTGGCCAAAGAGCGCCATGACAAGTGGTAAAGTTGACGATGTATTATGGAAGATGTGATTTAGCTGTAAAGTGGCCTAAAAATAGTCGCTGTAAAGTGCGTAATATCTACTTGCTATAAAATTATGGCGATGACTAATGACGTATACTATGAACAATAAAATCCATCGTAAAAGAATGACATAGAATAGAAAATATATGAGATAATAAAAAATACCTGGAGCACTGTTGCCTCACCGGAGCCCTTGAAACACAAGGGCCTAGAGGCACGTGCTATACAAAAGAACTATCAAAGCGCCATCCTCCGAAGAGAGGAGACGCTACGAACATGTGGGGCTAACAACATGCAACACAACATCTTTCAGAAAACTTAGGACTGCATTGGTGTCAAATAGCGGTTCTGGGCCGAGTAACATTGCAGGATGAAGGGGGATCTGCTGCCGGTATGCTAGTAGAAAATGTTTCTTTCTCTCAGATTCGGCTGCCCGACACTCCAGGAGGACGTGGAGGACGGTCAGCCTCTCCCCGCATCTACCGCAGGTTGGAGGATCATTTTCAGTGAGTAAAAAGTTATGTGTGCCAAATGTGTGTCCTATTCTGAGGCGACAGAATAGGACATCTGTTCGCCGTGATTTTGTTACGGAGGGCCAAGACCCTAATTGTGGCTTGATCACGTGCAGTTTGTTATTTACTTCTGCGTCCCACTTACGTTGCCAGTGATTTCGCAGTTTCCTTCTTAAAAAAGGCTTCAGGTCTGTGACAGGGACCGAAGCAGCAGGATTAACTGTATGCAATGAAATTGATGTGGCCATCTGGTCTGCTAGAACGTTACCCTCGATGCCCCTATGTCCAGGCAAAGTATAGAAATGAGATAATGCGGTAAGATGCGCCTATCATCAAAAAGGGGTTCCGATGAGGCCAGTCTATATTGTCCAGTCATCTATGGCAACCTACTTTAGAGGTTCAAATCGAGCTGATGTGAGCCCTACACGTAGTCATATATACAGCACGTCATCTGTGTCAAAAGCCGAAAAGGAGTGACCATACAGATCACATATTTACGATGGAATAGGGCTTGCGTGGACGCTGCAAAAGCGTGGAAATTGATGACTCGCCTTGTCCACTTGGACACTGTCAAAAGTGCCGGCAGCGACACAGAAGGCCACCGCCCAGCGCTAAAGGAGCAACTGTTACGCGCGGAGAGCACGACGTTCTTACAGCTCGGCTGACGGCATGTAGCTCACTTTCTACTGGTATGCGTCGTGTGGAAGCTGGACGCCACGCCCTTCTCTCGTACCACGACTTGCCTCGGTGCCAAAGACACTGCCAATAGACTCCAAACGCACGCGCCCGCGCGCTATGACAGCCACGCAAGGACTCGCGCGCTCACCTGCGCTGACACACGATCGGCGCGACTCCGAAGCTGCCAACCGCCTTTGGCCATTCGAACTTGCTCGTTGCCGTAACTCGGGCAGGCATGGATATACATATATATCGCAGCAAAGACAACGACCGCGTACAGACTTCCTGTGTCTAGCCGCAAGCGGTGCCCGGAATATCCCCTGGAAGAGAGAGAGAGAGAGAAAAAGTGTTACCTAACAAACTGAGTCGCGCAGTGGGAACTAACTGTGTGGTTGAGGCAGGAAAGGGTTGTTGGCCGAGAGGCAGCACTCGGGCACAGCACGCCGTAAAGCCGGTTCGACCCCAATTCGAGCCCGCGGGGTTCTCTCTGTGACGGCAAGGTTGGCCGACTGAACCGAAGAACGACGCCGAAGGGGAGGTCGTTAAGGTTATAGAGACAGTGCGCCGTATACGTGTGTGTATACTACAGTCGAAGCCCGCGGCGGCGGTCGCGCAGTCGAGTTAATAAGCCGTTCGGCAAGGTGACGCCGTTGCAGAGCAGGGCACGCCCGCCGCGCTCAAACCTAACGGCTTCTCTTCGGCTCGCGGCGCAGAATTTCAGCGACCTTCGCGCGCGTGTGCGAGCTCCTCCGACCCTGGAATGCCGCCGGTGCTGCTTTAGCTGGTCCTGTGCTGCCGTTGCAAGGCGGTAGCAGCAGCTCGCATCGCAAAGGCCACGCTCTCTCTCTCTCTCTCTAAACCCTCTCCTTCCAGCGATGCCCTCAGCAGCTGCAGGCCTTGTGCCACACCGCAGCCTACATCTATACGGGGGGGAGCGCGGCCTTACTTGTGACTGCCGCCGTCCCACCTCGAACTTTGGGCCGAACGCCATACAGCCGCCACCAATTCGCTCCTCGGCATCCACGCCTCCCACCCGCCATCATCACGTCGTTATTACTCGGCGGAGCTCTTCGAGCGCTCGGTGGCCGCTGCAACAATAGAATTGATCGCCTCGGGAACTGCCACCCCGAGGCGCGCGTTTTGTTTTCCCGGCGTCTCTCTTCCTCTCGTTCCACCTCTCCACCGAGTCTTCGAATCTGAGCGGGTGCGATAAAGAAACTCACAAGAGTGCGCGCTTTTGTAGGTCGAACACGTTATTATATGCGCGGTTCGAAGTGTGAGATTAGTTGCGTGACTCGCTAGTTCGTGACCCACCGTGTATATGTGTGAGCCTCTTGAGCGCGCATGTGTGAGTGCCAAGCTGAAAGCAGAGCTTGTGCGAAGCATGTGCGCATTCTCATTCGATGCCCTGCAGACCGTGATGTTGCTGGCGCGGAATTAAGGGTACACGGAGGAGGAGGAGGAAAGCGGCGGTAGGCGAGACAATGAGAACCCCTCGTTTTGCCCTTGGCGCTGATGAGTCGTAAATGACGCTTCGGGCGAGAGCGTCATTCGTGACTTCGACTCCGCGCAGACGGCGATAGTTCATTAAGCAAACAGAAAAAGCGGGAAAACAAAAGGTCTATAGAAGAGAAGAAAGACCGTCGCGCAGGGCGGAAACTGTCGCAAACGCAGACAGCGCACACAGTGGCAAGTTGGCCTTGAAACAGAGTAAGTGCAGGCAGTCGCGTATGTATGCACATAAAGAAACGCAAACGGACGACGACCATCTGCAGTCTCAACGCCAGAGCGGTAACCATTTGTATTCTTATCAGTATGTTAAATTTTGTACAGACACTACCTTTAAAGGTAACTATATGCTACATGGTGCACCTTGAGTCGGCAAAAGCTTCTTCAATATATGAAACAGATATTTTTATACCTATTATTTTTATATCCATATACGTGTCTCTATGAGTACCACCATGACAGCATCATACTGATGGTTCCCCTACTCGCCAGCTGGAGATGCTAAGTCATTATCAACAGTGCCCGAATGGCAACAATGCCCGAATGAACACAAGCGGTGCGTGAAAAGGAGGGGCAAATGGAGTGTTGCTCCTCATACGCCGACATAACTTGCAGATACTCAGCCACACACCTAAGTAAGTGCTCAGTAGCAGGCACCGGACCCCCCCTCCCACCCCTTTATATACACGCGGCCACCGAAAACACACGACGCGTATAATGCAGCAGCGATAGAGGCCGATCAACGGGTTATAACCGAGCCTAAACCGCACTCGTTTATGACAGCTGTTCCCGGTCGCCCTCCGGGAATACCTGCTACGCGACACCCCTGTTTCACGGCAAAGCGCGCGATGTAGCCGGCGCTCTATGCTCAAGCAACACGACGACGCATAGCGGCTCTCGACGCCTACGCGTCGGGCAAGAGACAAGTCACGGAGCGCGCACACGCACACAGGTGTTCCAACCCTGTTTGCTGCCTCCACTGTGTATAGCGCCGGTTACCGCGGCACCGGCTCACAGGTGCGCGCGTGGGAGCTTGTTTTCACCTCTCGTGCCTCGCTGTCGGATGTGACCGAAATTGCTGCATGCGCGCCGATTTCGACCCTTGCAGACGAGACGAAACTGTGCCTTTTGCGCCCAAGCGGCCGATTCGACGCCCAACGAGATTAGTTGCATGCTATACTATAGCCCGAGTCGCTTAGACGATGGATTGTCCTCGGAAGAGCACTTCGTGGACCGAAAAGAAAAAAAAATTCAGGGCCGCATACGACAGAGAGCGATAGCTGGCCCGGTGAGAAGGATAACGACAAGACACAGAGTACGGCGGTATGACGACAGTGACGGAACAATTGCGACAGTATACGACAGCAATGACGGTGCGACATCATAACACCATCGCGGACGGGGGTAGAATATCCTGAGTGGGAAAAGTTTTCCTTTCTCCAAACATTTCACGAGGGTCCAAACATTTGCCAAAAAAAAAAAAAGCAAGGTGACGATGCCTACAATAGACCCCACGAAATTTCGGTGAAATGATACGCCTAACAGCTGCTGAAGAAGACGAAAACAAAGAGAATAAACAGGCTAACTCTACGGAGAAGCCGGCTTCTGTAACGACGCAACATATATTTCACTCGGGGACACATCTGCATTGGGGGCATGTTAAATATTCCCATCGTGGTTAAAATTAATCCGGAGTCCCCAACCACGGCGTGCCTCATAATCAAATCGTGTTTTCGGCAACGAAACTCCAGAATTCAATTCAATTCACGCGGGGACAAATCGGATCGCTCAGACATTCATGACCTTGGCTTCGAGGATATGGCAATGCGCGCGCCGAACCTGCCGAGGTGGATGGCAAGCGCACAACTGCACAAGTACACCGCAGCAGACGTGCGATTGTGCAACGCAGCCTTCGCATAATCGCGGCTGATGTAAGGATTTTCTTAATATTTTTTTCCGCGAGCGTAGGTCGCCTAATGAGTCCTCGATATGCGCCACAAGTTCTCGGCTATCGTACAGATTCTCCCGCATGGGACCATGCAGATGCACTAAGGCATGCAGCAGTCTATACGCTCACACGAGCGGCGAAAATCCACGAACTCGTTTCTCGAGTAATACACGTTGTTGGGAAAGCTGGGCGGCATATTGCACACCGTGATAGCTCAAGGAAAGCTTCAAAAAGTTGGAAAAAGCGTTGAGTATGATCGTCTCTGTACGTTTTCGTCGATCACTGTCACGCTGATGATATCGCGGTCACGACGTGCTCAACTGGGACAGCTGCAAGTAGCGCTCTGTGTCGCCTTCACGTTTCCGACCGTCGCGATGACGTCATCATACTTGTTTTCCCGGTTAGTTATACAGATTATATATACTGCGTAAACGTACGGCCAGCCTGTTAACTGCTTGGAACCACTCACCTCTGATTAGGAAGCGGATAATTCTCTCTCTCTCTCTCTCTTGCTTTTGTTTTTCTCCGTTTCCGCTACTTATACGCACATGTGCGACCTACGCAGAAAGCGCGCATTTGTATTGAAAGATGGCAGTCGCAGCGTGCGCCACTTCCTATGATCACACGTGCTATGAAGGTCTCTCTGATCATAAAATGGTTATGATGTCACTAGATGTGTGTGCTAATCTCATGCGCGAGAACGAGAAACTCCTGATTCCAAACTTCAAAGCCGCCAATGACCTGGCAATACTGGAACATCTGGAGCAGTCATATTATTCTTTTTTTGGAGTTGTGCAGATCATCTGGTACTACTGAGGAACTATGGAAATTTTTCCATGATATGACAACATTTTGCATACAACGTTTCATTCCTGAACGTTCTAAACGTGTAGGAAAAAGAAACCCCTGGGTAACTCGGGAAATAATACACACAAAAAGAAAACTTAAACGTATGCGAAAGGCTTGCACCCTCCGTCCTAGTATCGAACAGAAACATGACATTCATCTTTTAGGTAAAAAGCTCCGGCATAACCTGAAGACGTCTAAAGATAACTTTTATAACTCAACACTGAAACGATTTCTCAAAGAAGCCCCAGATAAGTTTTGGAGGTACTTGAATCCAACGGCTAAGTCGTGTAGCATGCCCACAGACAAAAGTAGCCAGGACCAAGCGGAGGCATTTACCTCCTTCTTTTCCTCAGTTTTTACCATCGATGACGGTATTTTGCCTACCATCAATGATTATGCAGACAGACTTCCCATTCAGAATATCAAGATTACAGAAGAGGGCGTTTTCAATCTCTTTCTTCACGTTAATATAAAAAAAAGTCCCGGTCCTGACGAAATCCCCAATGAATTCCTTTATAGATATGCCGAATGGACATCCAAGTTTTTAACACTAATTTTTCAATCATCCATTTCCAGTGGCTCGTTTCCCACTGCCTGGAAGCGCGCAAAAATTGTGCCCATACATAAAGGTGGCCCAACCTCTGGCACTAGCAACTACCGACCGATATCGCTCACGAGCACCTGTTCTAAAATGCTAGAACACATTGTGTCAAAGCATCTGCTCACCTATTTAGATGAACATAAATTACTTTTTCCAGGTCAACATGGCTTTCGCAAAGGTTTGTCCACCGTCACTCAGCTTACTGAGCTTGTGCATGACCTTTCTAGCACAATTAATGCCCGCGGCCAAACTGATATAATATTCTTAGACTTTGCAAAGGCCTTCGACAAGGTGTCCCACAAAAAGCTTTTACTTAAAATCAGTGTTACTTTCAAAAATTCTTCTCTTACGCGGTGGTTCACTTCCTACCTTGAACATAGAGAACAATATGTTCAATTGGGACATCAGCAATCTAGTTTATCTCCCGTGGTATCTGGGGTACCCCAGGGTAGTGTCTTAGGGCCCCTTTTATTCTTAGTTTTTATAAATGATCTGCCAAATGACATCACTACCCAAATAAGAATGTTTGCCGACGACTGCATATTGTACAAGAGAATAGAGTCACCAGGTGATCAGGCCGACCTTAAGCTTAACTTACAGAAAATTAAGGACTGGTGTGATCGGTGGCAAATGCAGCTTAACCCAACTAAATCGGTTTTTATGTCCATCTCTAGAAAAAAGAATATCTTAAATTTCTCATACAGTATCAACGGTCATGAGCTTGCTCGAGTTAAACAACATAAATACCTAGGTCTTATATTTACACCCGACTTGCGTTGGAATCTTCATGTATATGAGCTTTGCGCAAAAGCTAACAAAGTATTGTGGGGGCTGAGACGTAACCTGCACTGTGCCTCCCCTGAAATTAAAAGTATAGCTTACAAAACCTTGCTAAGGCCTATAATTGAATACGCAAAAATAGTATGGGATCCCTACACCCAAAGTAACTGTCTAAAACTAGAGAAGGTCCAGCGCCTTACTTCTAGGTTTATATTTAATCAATACCGCCGTTTTCACTCTCCGACTGAATTGTGTAAACATGCAAAGCTTCCACCTCTGCAAAAACGTACGGAGTATGAAAGGCTTCAATTCCTGTTCTTAGTAATTCATAACCATGTCAAAATAAGATACGACGAGTACTTCCAGATCAAGACACAGGAAACATCACGGCACAGACACAGCATGTATATACCTCCTCCCACAGTGCACAATGACTGCTTCAGGTATAGTTTTTTTCCCAGGGCAATTCAGCAGTGGAACTCTTTGCCTGACTCAATTGTCCAAATAATATCACTTAATGCATTCTTGGAAGCAATACATTGTCTTATGTACCCTGATACACCCTGATGTTCTGTAGTAATATTGTGACATAATAAGTCAAAATGTGCTCTGTATTTAATTGTTAATGTGTTTCATATCAGCAGTGCTACTTCATTTTTTAAATTTTTTTAGTGCATTGTTCAATCGCACTAATGCACTTCTGTTTATGTATGTTACATCCACTCCTGTAATAGCCCGTCATGGGCTGACAGTATCAATAAAATAAATAAATAAAAAATGTGCGACCTACGCAGAAAGCGCGCATTTGTATTGAAAGATGGTAGTCGCAGCGTGCGCCACTTCCTATGATCACACGTGCTATATAGTGTGTGTGTGTGTGTGTGTGTGTGTGTGTGTGTGTGTGTGTGTGTGTGTGTGTGTGTGTGTGTGTGTGTGTGTGTGTGTGTGTGTGTGTGTGTGTGTGTGTGTGTGTGTGTGTGCGTGCGTGCGTGCGTGCGTGCGTGCGTGCGTGCGTGCGTGCGTGCGTGCTGTGTGCGTGTGTGCGTGCGTGCGTGCCGGTAGCGGGACCACGAGGGAGACGTGCGTATCTGGACGAGCATGGTTACCGCGAAGGTCGCGGTCTTAGCAACAACATGTCGTTCGCTCTTTGCGAGGCGGTCGCCCTTTTGTCGAGCGCTCGCAGACGACGCGCGGCAAACGGCGGCGGGGGATGCCCGATGACGGCGTCGACGACATGTGACGTCATGCCATTGTGACGCCATGCGCCGCCATGCGTGCGCGTGCGCCGCGCGCTAGCCGTGACGGCGAGCGAGGCCTTGACGCGAGCAGGCGATTCTGCAGCTCGCGCGAGCAATCTGCTCCGCGACGCACTGCCGCATGCGCGACCTGACAAAGCCTGGACGCGCAAGGAAAAAATGGCTGCCGAGCCTTGCGACGTGACGCTGGCCGACTTGGCTTTGTCTTCAAAAGGGTGGGTCACAAAGCACAGATGGAACGGCTCACGTGTCTGACGGGGTAAATACAGCAGCAGAGACCGTTCTGTCAGCTGTATGCTGCTGCTGCTACTACTACTACTACTACTACTACTACTACTACTACTACTACTACTGCTGCTGCTGCTGCTGCTGCTGCTGCTGCTGCTGCTTCTGTATATGGACTACCGGTAGAAGTTGAATTTCACGACACGCGAGCCGCGTACCGGAACTGCTCGTTCCGTACACCTGTAATTGCAGGGAGGGCTGTGTAAGCCCATTCTCCTTTTCTGTTCATTTTCTCCTCTTTCTTAATGTGCCAGCGGACTCAATATTGATGAGCGGCTAGGACGAAATGAGTCACGAGCATTCTGCGTGCAGGCTATATAGGCGGGCACGTGACGTTCACTGTAGGCTTATTGAGCAAGGGCCCGCTCAGCGCGCGCGGCGAACATGCGGCGTGTGCCGTGGTTGCGTGACTCGTCCTCGGCACCGCGTGATCTACAGAAACACACACGGAAACACGTGTATGCTTACTAAGCTCGAGGGACGAAAGCTTGTCGAACTCGGAGCACCGGCTTCATTTTCGGCTGTTCTAGTAAGGACGCGCGCATACATACGCTGGCTCCCAGCCGTGCCCGAATGTGGCCAAATGCGCACTGACCTTTGTGTTCATTCGCCCGAGCACACCGCAAAGCGGACTGTCCTCGCCAAGTGTGCGGAAGAAACACGAACAAGCGAATTACGCGTGTGAGGGGGTGTTTTATATATGCCGTTCACGCGCGCGTGTATGTTTGGATGGGTCCAAGTCTCGAACATATAGAGGGCACACATTGCTTTCGCGAGTGTGCTTCACGTGACTTCTTTACGTAGGTAACGGTCGGCGCTCGTTATTAAGCGTTCTCCGCAAAGGACCATTTGTCAAATCGCAAAGGCGGTAGAAGGAAAGATGCGACGTCACCGCTAGAACCTCAACCCTCGCTATGTACGTAGTGCTCTTCGAGAACCGAGTCAATTTCGAAGGTTTGATCACGCGAGCACCGGCATGCATGCGCAGCCCTCACCGGGTCACCTCCTCTATACGTGCGTGAGATGCACAGGTAACCAGACCGCAGCAGAGCGCGAGGTCGCTGGTTCGATTCCAAGCCGGGTTAATTTAGACGGCGCGCAGAAATGCAGAAACGCTCGCGTACATAAATTTTGTAGCGGCGCGGTAAGGAACTCCATGTTTGGTAAAACATAATTAACCGCATGCATATCAAAACGGCGTGTGATTCGGTGATCCGCTGTTTCCTTTATTTACATATATATCTGCCTCTAAAGCAGGGACATTGCAGAAGTAGGTATATAGCATTTCACCACAGATCAATAAATAGTAAAATGTTAGCGATAAACATAGTCGTTAGTTACAGGTGCTGCAGTCTCTTAGCAGAGTTGGGA
The DNA here is from genome assembly GCF_023375885.2 of Dermacentor andersoni. Taxonomy (NCBI): domain Eukaryota; kingdom Metazoa; phylum Arthropoda; class Arachnida; order Ixodida; family Ixodidae; genus Dermacentor; species Dermacentor andersoni. Next base: position 65,997,739 of record NC_092817.1, on the reverse strand, counting down.
CGCTTACTTCACTCAATCAACCACTCAATAAATAGAGGCATGGACCGTACGCGTCTGATGTATTACAGGCTATCGCTCTGAGACACACGAATCGCCTAACGCAACGCTGTGTCCACGGGTCCCATGGCAACTCGCTTGCTAAAGCTCGAGATTGACCTGGTTAATTATTTACGTCTCTGTAAGTGTGCTGTAAGTCTGGCGTCCCTCGGGCGTTGTAGGCCTCGCGCGCCGCTCGATAAAACATCCGACTCATACAGAAAATATTATATAGAAAATAGCAGAAAAGCGAGAAAGGTTACTGCGGAATTGTGTGTCTGGCAGCTTCCTTTTCCCAACAGACACCACCGCCAACGATTAATGCTATAGCTTTTATAGCAAGTCCCGAATGATGCACCACGCGCACACGTATACATCGCGTGAGCACGACACGGTGGCCATTCCTTTGCGCGCAGCAAACCCGAACGAGCGTACGCTAAAGGCGTCATTCGCCGTGATTGTGTTTACACCGCCGGCGCGCCTTCCCTCTGGCACGCGCTCGCGCGCTCGCACGTGACGATTCGGAAAACACGGCCACCTGTTCGAAAAGAGCAGACCGCGAAATGAGTTGGCATGCGTCTCCGGTGACTCCTCTCTGCGCAGAGAGGTGTCGGGTCCACAACTGTGCGGGAGTTGCATCACGTGCCGCCGGCTCACTTTTCCTCGTCCCACCTGCAGCGGTGCCATTATATATATATATATATATATATATATATATATATATATATATATATATATATATATATATACGTGTGGTCACACATGCGCAGCTCAGCTCTTTCTTATCCGTTCTTTTTTTTTTCTTAAATCCACTAGCTTATTTTGTTACTTCGTCTCATCTTGAGCGGTGCTTGCGCGATTACGGAAAGACATTTGGCGATGGCGCGAGTGCTGGCTTATCAAGCGTTCACTGCGCGCTGCCCTTTGGCTCAGTGCCGTGGTCAGAGGCGGGAATCGAAGATTGCGCGCGTGCGCCGACATATGAGAAATTGGTGAAATAAGTATACCACCAGGTGAATGGAACGGTGTTTAAATTTTCAGATGTTCGTATGTTTGCGCCGCTGTGCAGTCTTCCATGGAACCCCTTCGACTGCAGGTATATCGCGCTGCAGTTTGCGTCGAACGCGACTGAACTTTCAATACGTATTTTGCCCAACGTGTTCGTCTTGCGCAGTCCGATGACGGCGCATGCATAATTCCGGCTGAAGTTATATACGCCCACGAACGACTATAAAGCAGAAACGACGTGACGCGCATTTCGGCCGTCACATACGAGTGATATAGGGGCCCGTCATTCCGACGCCACTTCTGAAACGCCTCGAAAAGCGATGCGAGTTCCATGTTGTCGCTTTTCAGCGAGTCTCGGGGTTCATAAACGCGAGTTCCGAAAATACATGCCAAGCTCCGGGCATAGCTCCAGGTATCGATCTGCCGGGGTTATTCGACAGAATTAAGTACCCCCAATGAGCGACAAAATAAGATGTCGCTTGGACGCTTGGGAAACCTTATGTTGCAAATGCTCGTATACAGTGCTCTCGTGGGCATGCAGCGCAAGCAAACGTCGAGCAGAAACGAAACTCCAGTTTTTTCTTATGACTTTCGCAAACGTGCTTCCTCTGAGATTGCTACCCTTGCAGGTATAATACGCTGCCACAATAATGCCATGCCTATTAATGCGCGTTGCATGTCGGGCTAAAGAACCTTACTTTCTCTGTGGTGCTTTTTATGTACATCTGCATGCGCTGATTCGGCTTTCCTTCGCAATTTTTCTGGTTGTATCCTGCCATATGCCGGAGCATCACAGCACCTCACTGCTGATAAAAATGCACTTGGCTGTGCTTTGTACACTTGACATAGACACGTACCCTGGATGTGCCCTGGAAAAGCAAGACAGCCTTTGCATTCACTACCACAAATACTATTGAATTCAGTAAGCAGAGTGCAACAAGGATCTACAGCGCTTTCAAGGTTCGAAGTCCACAGTACACGTTACATTTTACCTGCACTGTATATGTTACATATGCAGCTCTCAGGTCCACTTTTCCTTATAAATGTACGGATAATGAAGAAAGCAAAATAGCTACGTTTCAGCTTGTCAGCTGCAAAAAAAAAAAAAAGAAGCAATTGTGTTGTTTTTAAAATATAACACGACATCCAGCATATACCTCCCCGCCAATCATTGTTTGCAGATTGTGAACAGATGGCGTATCTTCCCAACCGCAGTGTGGTCGACTTGTCTCTGTACATCGTAGTTTCTAATTAACTTTCGACTGCATACAGTTCAAGCAAAGCGCCACTGATTGTTAGAGAAGAATCTTTTAACGATACGTGGTCGTAATGTTTTCAGTGTCATCATTTTGCCTTAGCCTATGCTATATATACCTACATGTTTGCACAGGGGCGAGTGAAAGACTCGCCATAGTTTGCCGATAAGTTCGTTGTTGACTGCCAGAAGACGTGAGCGAGGCCTCGAACGTTGACCTTTTCGAAACCCAGAGGTGTTGATCCGTCCGGAGGTTATACACAGCCTGTATTGTAATATACACGCTTGTCCGTTCTCTCGAATCGCTGCTCTCGGCCAAGTCGCAGACCAATGAGGCGCGTGCAACAACGACGCGATTTAACGGCGCAAGTTTCCGCGAACTACGCTCTCAACCCCCCAAGTACACAGACATCTCCAGAGCGCTGGGTTGTATACGTTTCATTTCACCGCTCTCGTTACCGCAGGTGTCCCGCATCTCTCCGTGAAGGCATTCAGGCGGCGCCGCCTACATAATGAAACCTCGGTAAAATTAAAGAGGTACAGCGTATAGTGCAGCTTCTCCACGAGCTGCACACTTCGGATCGATAACTCGAAAGGACCGACTGCGCCGCGGTGTGCGCCAACATACCAGAGTGCCCCACTGCATGACTAGAAACGAACCACTCCCGTACAATTAAAAGCCTCAAGTTCGAGAGGACTCTGCCTTGCGGGAATGCCCGCAAGCGCGCTTCCGTGAAATCAACCGCCTTCCTTCGGCCTGCACTAACAGGAATCGTTAACGGGTCCCGCTACAGCGAACGCTCTGGCGCGAGGCATGGTCGCGTAGAGTGAAAGTAGCGCCATAAGCGAGTGGATAAGAGTGAGACAAAATAATAATAATAGAGAGGATAGACAAAGCGTGGCAGGGCGATTATTATTTCTTTTTCCCCGAAAGGGGACGGAGGTCAGATCTTCGTGGAAAGTGCAATATCTCTCTCTGTCGACGACGGTCATTACTGCGTGCACGTATATACGGTCGTCCAGGCATACACGCACGCGCACTTATATATGTAGGCAGGCAAGCGGCATCCACTCCCTCGGATTTTTCCACGCATATGCACGCACGCCGCTTTTCTCGCGCTGCTGCTGCTCTGCAACGTGAAAAGAAAAAAGAGGGGGGGGGGGCGGAGGGGAAGCTCTTTTTTGTTTTATTTCCTTTTTGCACTTTGTTACGTTTTTGTACAACACACGGGATGAAAGGAGATGCAATTTTCCTGTACTCTGATTATCCGGCTCGATTCTCTTGCCCCCCCTCCCCTACACACGCGCTTGTCACATGAGACCACCGGAGAGACAAGCGCGTTAGGCAGCCTACCGACAGCAACGAGCTAAAGAATTGCGTAACCGCGCGCATAATTGCCACCGCCGCGGGTTGCAGGCATTGCAGCCTGCGCTTGCGCTGCTGTGCGTGTCTGTTGCATCACGAGGCTCACGCACACAGCGCTAGCCGCCCGGCTTTTCCTCCTCGCCCAAGTATCACGCGCACTAACGCCTCCGCTTCTACCGCAGTTACTTCTTCCACCCTGTTACTTTTTATTTATCTTTACTTTTCGGTCAAGCCGAGTGGCGTCCATCCGTCATCATCATCACCACCACCAGCGCCATGATAGCCGTCAACGTGCTGCGCGTCCGTACTCATTAGCATATCGTCCGTCGGCACCTACCTCGGTACACCGGAGTGCGGACGCGTCCAAGCATGCGAGCCCTTGCAGCTGCGGCGCACTAAAGGCCGAACGTAGTGGCACGGCACGAAAGCCTGCGTAACACCCGCTGCGGTCTCGGACAACGGCTCACAATACGCCCGGCGCCGCACCGCCTATACTGCACCGAACAAGCGGCGCCGTCATGCATAACGATGATATGAAAACGCAGGGCCCGCGGGAAGAACGGACGAACGAACTTGGCCGCACCACGGCCAAGGGATGGCAGGTTTCATAAAGTAGTCGTTCTTGATGACTTCATCAGCGTAACGTAGCTAGCTACGGGTGCTTATGTCTGGTAACACTGGTCGGCTGAAGCTGCTTCAGCAGACCGGCGATGCGATACTGTTTCGCTCTATGGATTCAAGCATGGTACGCCAAACATCGGAGCGGTTTTTCAGTGTACAAAAATTGTTTCTTTCTGTTTCTTTCCCTGGTATATAGTAACGGTGCCGCACACTTTATGCCCGTACGTGGTCATCTAGCATAATGCCCAATCAGGTATGGCACGCAGACTAGCCGAAGTAGTTAGGGGTGCTTACATGAAACTCCCCGCCCCCTTCCCTTGCCGGCGTCGGCCCACGGTGTTAGCTCCCGCGGGCGCGTCCACTTATAGCGGCGACAATGCATGTTTATATGTAAACGATCGATGATGCGTCGAAACCACACTGCGGTCGACTACTCTAGCTGCGTCTTATCTCCAGATAAAATACAGCATGGGCCAGCTTAGCGATACAGGAAGCAAACTGTACGAGCAAGCGGCGTGCTGCGTTATATGCAGTCGGATAAAAAAGAAAATACCGTAGAAAGACAGGTGTGCACCTTTCTGCGCGCATGATGAATACTCGTGGTCGCGAGTGGCGCGCAATGCCATTGGATTTAATCTGCGGTATAGACCAAAAGGCGGCCTCGTGTACGACATCACGATTTGCAACGACGGCATGGAGATGTTTATCTCGGGGGAATACAAATATTTCCAGTGTTCCTGTAGACAGGCGTGATCCCAGCCGGCGTTTATTTATTGCAACAACCACATATATCAGCGGCTACCGCGTGCTTCAGCTGGGAGGAGACGGGGTCAACACCCTCGGAAGTTTGAAGCCGCCCACGTCAGTTCTGTGCATTACAGAAGCACGGGGACGCGGTTTGGACTGTGAACGCGCCATTAGTTCGCGTGTCTCGGCGTCAATTCAAAGCTGGGCGCGTTCTGTCGAACAGAACAGAGTGCACCGACATCTTCTCCCAGGTAAGCGCATATAAAGCTGTTTGATTTCCATACGCTTCCTCCGGGGGCTAGGAGCGCACTGACGACGAGCACGATCATTGAAAACACGGGCGGTGAATGGGCTTTTCGTTGATCATATCTCGCAACGCTAATCCGGTGTTGGTTAGCTAGAAGCAAACCCGCGCTGAGGCGCGGTGGGCTGTCCACTTATGCGATGCCAACGATTACGGGCGTTTGGGTAAGTGGTGCAGACGCGTCAGCTTGGACTTGATTACACCGTGAATCATGTTCTCGAGAGGAAGAAGACGGGACCTTCGCCAAGTTAACGTTTAATATTCGCCGCTGGGCTAAGTGCCAGCTAAGGTGTTAAAAAAAGCGGGTGGCATGCTATTTATATATATACGATCACCAAGCTCACACAACGGTATCAATAACATTTGGTAATAGTAAAGTGTTGACCCGGGGCGAGTCGGAAATGCGAACACATAGTATAGCTATCAGCGCAGGATATGCGCAGGATATGACCAGGAGGTCAAGAAACGACTAGAACGTAGACAGAACCTGTCGTAACCATCGCATAGCAGGATGTCCCAGCTAATTTTAGCCAGAGTTTTAAAAATGTGCGAATGCCACGTAGCTGGACAGAATCAAGGTAATGTTGTTTGGCGTCGCTTGGAGAGACTCAAATCATATTTTTTCATTCCGCTTAATTAGATAATTAGGGTCTTAATTAATTAATCAACTTATGAAATATTATAACTATATGAAAAGCGTCAATGAGAAAATTGTAGAGCGACACGAAAAACTCCCGATGCCGTTTTCTGTTACTCAATACATGATAGATAAAAGTGTTTTTCTGAGCGTGAAAGAAGCCCTTAAATGCACGCAACATTGCCGCTCGACTGGCCGCTCGAGGCACTCTGCGTGCATTCCCGGGCTTCCTTCACGCTCGGAAAAACACTTTTATTTATCACGTATTGAGCAACAGAAAACGGCATCGAGTGTTTTTCATGTCGCTCTACAATTTTCTCATTGACGCTTTTCATATAGTTATAACATTTGATAAGTTGATTAATTAATTAATGCCAGTTAGCTAATTAGGCGGAAGGAAAAAAAATGAGCATCTCCAAGCGACGGCAAACAACATTACAGTCGTTCTGACCGGCTACGTGGCATTCGCACATTTTTAAAACTCTGGCTAAAATTAGCTGCGACACCCTGTATACTGTGGCGCGAGCTGGACGTTTTTCAAAGAAGGCGTCAAAGTTGTAATGAGCCTCGACTTCGTGTTCACGCGAGTCGCCGAAGAAGCCGCAGGATGACTAAACTTGCGTCTGAATATAGTCGTGTGCGCTGAATGTATAGCTAAATGGCTATTTCGAGACGAAATAAATGGCGAAGAGGCGAAGAATGCCTGCTTTTAAAAAAAGCGTATGCTTCGTGGCGCATGAGCCTTCAACATTGGCGCCACATTCTTATAGTTATCCGTTGGTAATACCGTTCTCTCTTCTCCTTCCCAACCCCGATATTGAATAAGAACATAAATATCGAACTCCGCGTGTATTCAGCCACGCGTGAACCGTTCCGAGACGCCGCTTATACTGTGCTACCCTTTTCACAACAACGTATACATAACGGGAAGCGTACAAAATCAGCTGCAAAAAGCCTCGACGTTCCGAACAAGGCGCGAAGGCCGCGTGAAGGCTGCTTATAAATTGGGGTTTCTGGCACAGAGAAACAGGCGCCCACACGGCATGCTCATTGCGGCTGATCCGCGCGTCGAGGCGGCGCTGTAGGAAACAACGTTCGCAGGTGCTCGCTCGCCACGCACCCCGGTCTCGGCATCAGCCCGCGCACGTGCAAAGCGCGGCGATTCGAGCCAACGAGTTCGTGCATATACACAGACGCACACACCAAGGAGATCTCGGTCCAGAAACAGCTTGGGTGAACCTCACATATATCGCGTACTCACGCAGGGCGTGTGGCAGCGCGTCGGTTGCAATAAGCAATTTCAACAGTGGCAGCACGCAGATATACAGCGAAAAAAAAAAAAAAGAAAGAAAGCAGGGCGTGCGGCGAAATAAATGGGAGGGTCGACTGTTCCTTTTTTTTTTACTCCTCCCCCCCTCTTTTCCTCGCTCTCTCTCGTTTTCTTTCGTTTTTCTTTTTTCCTGAGAGCAAGCTCTGCTCTGCGTATCTCTGCCGCGAGCTCCCATATAAAATCACTGCCCTGTACGTTTGTAAAGGTGTGTGTGTGTGTGTGTGTGTGTGTGTGTGTGTGTGTGTGTGTGTGTGTGTGTGTGTGTGTGTGTGTGTGTGTGTGTGTGCGTGCGTGTGTGCGCGTGTGTGCGTGTGTGTGTGCGTGTGTGTGCGTGTGCGCGCGCGCGCGCGCGTGTCTGTGTGTGTGAGAGAGAGAGAGAGCATGGCAATGGTGGCGGCTTTGTTGCATATGCGTCCTGCGTCCGAGTGCGCGCCGGAAAAGCTCGGCCATTCCGTCCCTATAATTATCGGACTTCCTGGCTGCCCGAGGGCGCGGGCGTTGTTTTCTCTTTTTCTTTTTCTTTGACACTGGCTTTTCCCTTTCTCGCTAGCAAACGGTGAGTGCGGCTCTGGAGGATTGGCATGGTCGCCCTCTACCGCGGTCGCTCTTCACCGGAACCAGCGACATCGAGCAGTCTGATGCTCATCTAGCTCTTCTTCCACGTCTGACTGAACGGAGGGAAGGCGGTGGGAGAGTGGGTGGGGGAGGGGGTGATGGAGGAGGAGCCAGAGAGCTTGCATGTAGGAGCGACCGTATCTCCTCATATACCTGTCGCGATGGTTCAGTGGACAGGGCGTTGTCCAAATTGGCAGCGGATTTGTTTCCCGGCCGCCACATTCCGATGGAGTCGGCGCAAGACTCGGGTGCACGTTGGAGAACCCTAGGCAGCCAAAACTAATTCGGCAGTGAGCAGATGAAAGAAGGGTATAATGAGATTTTGACCGCTCTTCTCTTTCTACCGTTGCAGTGCAAACCAATAATAATATCGCAGGAAATCGAGTTCGATCGTAACCTCTCGCCGCATAGTGCGATATCACGCGCTGCATAGTGTCGAGCCTAAATTGCCTATTTAAGTCGTTCTCGTTAGCAGGACAAGATAGATACGGCGATAATACCTGGCACAGAGGGAGCCGAAGAACTTAAGATGAAATTTGTAATATTTGAAGGCCGTGGGGTAATTGCCGTACTCACAATTTATTGACGAAAATGGCCTGATTCATGACCAAGCTGCGCTGCGAACGATCGCGCTTCAGTGAGGCTTCTTTAGCGCAGTAGTCATTGTTGGTATTGTTGGTAACCACGGCTCTTCGTTACCTCAAATGTCAGGCAACGGAGTGTCGATAATCGCCGTCATCATGCCGCTTTGCTTGTGTATGACGATTTAAAGATGCCAATGACTGCAATGCATTTGTGTACAGTGAGCACCTTACGTATATTCTACGTGGGCGAATCAGAAAGTCCTTGCCCCTATTTCTTCTTTCTTTAGCCAAATTACGGCTGTAAATGCGAAGTCAACATATCCATTCCCTGCGGTGGGCCTTTCTTGGACCGGCCCGGCCTTATCTGCCGGTAGCTCCGCGGCACGGCGCTGCTGTCAGTTGTTGAAGATGGCGGTCGTGCTTCACACGTCCACGGCGCACGAGCAACGAAGTGCGATTCGTTCTTTATGAAGCAAGGGACGAACGCCCATCGAAAGCCATAGGGAAATGCAGCCCACGTATGGGGAAAGGTGTCTCGCTTATAGAAATGTGAGGTGTTGGTGTTGTGAGTTCGCCAAAGGACGTGAAGACTGGCATGGCAATGAGCGTTCGGGGAGGCCGCGTACGTCACAATTCTACCGCAGGGGCATCTCAAATTTATTGCTGCGATGGGACAAATGTCTGAACCGGTGTGGGGACGTATGTGGAAAAATAATGTAATGCGTAATAGTGATAGTGTAATTACCTGCATGTACCTTATTTTGGCTAATGAAGGATATAGGGGCAAATACTTTCGGATTCCCCGTCGTACCTATAGGCGGACGTTTGGTACGGACGGAGAGGACGAAGTCGCCCTACGCAACAACCCCATGACGGCAGCTTGTCACGCAAGAACAACGTAGCAATCACGTGACCACGACGTGTGTCCGCGCGAGAGTTTGAGATAAACAGAGATGGAGCGAAAGAAAGAGGTGCCATTAACAAGTACAAATGAAAAGGAACGGGAACATCCTGTCGCCGTGTCGCCCGCATGCAGCAGGGGACGAACGGCGTCGTCGTGCAAACAGGAAGCGAACGCAACGCGAAAACATACAGCGGAAAGAAGAAGAAAAAATAAACGTACACAGGCAGAGGCAAGCGGGCGGGCGAAAAGTACATAAACAGTATACGAGCTCCTCCGCTTCCCGCGCCTTCGCTTCGCAGCCACCGCTTGCGCGCATGCAACGGCTTGGCCGCTTTCGGCCGCGAGCGCGGACGCCTCGTCTCCGCGTGGCCTCCATCCGCCTCCCTTTCGCGGGACCTCATCTCTTTCTCAGAGCGATGCGGCATTTCCCTGGGAAACTGGTTCTTCTCTCCGCGGTGTGCGTTTACAAGGCAAGGGAGCCGAAGTGCGAGGTGCGGTCATCGCGGCTGCCGCAAAGTAATATATACCTACGTTCGACGACTGTAGACGCGCACGCGATGTTCTGCAAAAGGAGAAACGGGCCACTGCACGGTCGCGCTTGCGCCCCCTGACTCACCCGTCCCGGGGCCGTTCTTTCGCCGCGAGTCGTCTCTCTTTCTCGCCTACACTCTGTGCCAATGTCTGGGTTCACCGCGGAAGGAACTTGGGGTTCAATAATAATAATAATAAAGAAAGGATTACAAAGAGCAAATACGAGCAAAGCGGGACCAGTTCTGCTTTGGGTGCAACGAGTTCGTGTGGTGCCTCGCGCGGGGAATCCCCTCCCCAAAGGTTGCCGAACTCCGCCTCGCCTCGGCAACCTGCTTTTGTGATGTCGTTTTTTTTTTTTTTTTTACCTTCTTTTCGTTAAGGCGAGCTTAAAAAGCGGGACTATAAACGCGGTGCGAACAGAAGGGGACGTCCGTGTCCCCGAGCGTCTTTCGCGCGCTACGACACAGCGCATAGAGAGGGAGTCGCTTTAACTCTTTGTTTGTTTCTCGAGATCCATCAGAGTCGCGGTTCCAAGAGCACACCTCGTGTCATTTCTGGTCTCTATGGGGATCCTCAAGGTTCATCGTTAGGACCACAAGGTGACCTTGCGTCACCCGACGTGGCGCAACAGCAGCCGAGAGTGGAAAGCTTGCAGCCATCGGAGACGTTGTCTCCTGGCCTCGCTTTTGTGGTCCCTTAATTGAATAGTATAGTGGCATGTGATTGCCAGTTCGGCTGGCCTTTATGGCTAATGCTGCACTTCACTGGGAGGTTACAGCAACTGCTATAGAGATGAGGCTGATCGTTATCACGCCGTGCCCGGATTGACCTGTTCTCTTTGGTTCTTTCGTTTACTTGTTTGTCATTGTACAAGTGAAAGAACGCGAAGACACCGCCTTACTGCTTCGTTGATATCGACGGCTTAAGAAGCATAAACGTTCGTGAAACGCCAGTTACATAAATATACAGCACGCCTACCGTCGTCTAGCACTTGTGTGCAGCCTATACGTGCAGTGTGTGTTTCAGCAGCAGTTTGGCCGTTGCGTTTGTCAGAAGGACGTCAAGGCCATTCGGGGGATAGGGAATGTGGGCTAACTCGAGAGATCAGCCGCGTATGCGGAAGTTTCCCGAACCCACTTGAACTGTTTACGATACCGTGAGCTTAAGCAAGCTTTCCGAGTCACTTTTCAACGTTTAGCGCTCGGTGGCTACAGCTCTCGGGTGGCGCGACGAAAACAGCAATGTGGAAGAGGCATCGGCGCACGCAGGACATGGCGAAACAGAAGAGTCATTTGAGGCTTAATTGAGCACGGACGTCCTGCGAGCAAATAGCGGCGCTGTATCTCTCTCTCTCTCTCTCTCTCTCTCTCTCTCTCTCTCTCTTCTACCGACGTAGCTCGCCCGGGCGCTTCCTTTCGGCAGTGCGAGCCTTTACAAAAGTGCGCGCGCGCACCGGAAATAGGATGCCGGTCCCATTTCCTTATTTTTGTTCGGGGTGAACCGCTCGCGCAACGCCTCGGAGGTTTCGCACGTATGCAGAAGCCGGCCACGGTACGCAATTAGGCCTTCGCATACGCGAGCGACCGCGTGCGAAGTGCGTGCGTACGTGTGTGCCAACCCTGCCGAAGATTACGGCTCGCCTATATACTGCTGCTGCTGCTGCTGTGTAAGTGCGGACTTCCTTTTTCTGCCCGCGCGCCGTTTCAAGGAAGCCCGCTATGCCGCGACCGTATCCGGCCTTTCACTTTCTTTGTTTCTCTCTCTTTCGATCAGCGCTCGCAATGCCGTTCATCTTGGAACGACTGCCCGCTCCACCCTTCTCGCCTTCATTCTCTTTTTCTTCTTGTCCATGCCGTACCGCAGCGTCTTTTATGGACAGTTGAAGCACGGCAGCGACCGTGAGACCTCCGTCGCCAAACGGGAATCGGCCGCAAATCTTTCGTTTCGCGACTGCTCCGAGAGCTCGGCGCCAGTTTCGTTCACTGTTTCGATCGGCAGCAGACGATGCGTACTCTTGATGCAGGCAGAAACAGGAAAGCGAGTGAACGAAGTATACGTCCGTTCCGATTCGTCGCGCTAAATCAAACAGAGGCATTCCCGTTCTACGGGATTTGTGCCTCCGGAAATATCTTGCATTGCGGTGGTGCCTGAAGTTCCCATCCGATCATTACTTTTCATTTCTTCTTTTGCCATTCTTGAGCCGAACGAGAGGCTAGCGTAGAATACATCTGAGCGAAATGGCAGAGGATAATGTTGGCTCAATATCTCGAAATGAAGCAACAGCAAACAGACCGCGTACTCGGGGGCGTTTGCATTGTTTTCTTTCTTTTTTTGGTCCTTTCACCTCCTTCGTCATTCTTTCATACAGCGACAGCTATTGTGCGGCCTCTTAACTCGCCTTGATTTGTCTGCATGCAGTTGTTATCGCCCTCATGTGGCAGCACGTTTGATACACATTTGATCGCACGTCTAGTATAGTGCCTAATGAAGAACCACGGGTATGTATAAGAGTTGCTGACCAACGTATACCTTTACGTATATATGCTTACACTTCGTGCTGCAGGAGCCACTTAGTCGAGGCAAGTTATTTACCATTCTCGAGCAGGGTAATACCGCTAAACGCATAGAGAAACGAAAGAGACACTCTGGCTATCTCGCTAAGAAAACGTTAAGCACGTATAGTAGGTACGGAGTATTAGCAGGTACACAAAAATCAACGGGCGCTCAGTTGCTGCTGAGAAAGAATCAAGGAAGAAAGCATGCACTCGGCAGCTTATAGCGCTGACCAGGGGCCCTATAACGTAAAACTATTCCAATATGTTTCTATTCCAATCTCCTGACGTCAAATTTGCGTAACCACCAACGCAAGCACCGGGCGGTCACCCGCAGGGTTGTCTGAACAGACCAATCAAACGCTCTCCTCGTTCATAGGAGGTCACTTTTGTTTGCTTGAAAAACGAATAACATTGCCTACACTGAGCGGCTTGTCGTATCTAATTGGCTGACAAGAGGCGAGGAGAACGCTCAAGTGGAGAGGCATTCGATGGGGCCGAGCCACTGCACTGAAAGTCGATAACCGGATGAAGAGGGTGGTGCCGGCGTCTACGATTGGTCGGCTTTCCCTTACTTAGCTTGCGGTGGCTGGTCGAAAATCGCGGCGGCATGCAACGGAAGCTCAAAAATGACGCTAAAACGGACCCTCAGCAAAGAAGAGTTGGCAGAATGAGGGGGTAAACGTGCCGAAAGTGCTCGAAAACGTTACACGGCCACGCAAGAAGGTTTATTATACGCAAATACACCCATGCTCTCCGGCAGGTGCGAGTAGCCAGCATCTGAGCGATCGGCGGCAGCAATCTTCTATTCCTTTCGGGACGGGGCAGCCTGCGGCTATTCCGAAGAAAATTCAGTTTTGTTCGGCATACTAATGCATCTTTATCGCGTACACGTCCCTTTGACGCGGTGAGTTCTTGCGGTTTTGTGACGTCGCGTGAAAGGCAGGTGAAGTGGGTGCAGCCCGAAAACTTTTTACCAATAGCCGAGGGCTAATGGCGAAAAGGGGTCGAATCAGAAATAACTGTTTTCCTTTTTTCTGTCAAATCATGCATAATCAGTGTGTACACATCATATCAGATGGGGAGGTATCGCGGTTTTCGTGACGTCGCGTGACAGACAGGTGAAGTGGGGGTGGTCGAAAAAAGTTTTTGACCAATCGTGGAGGGCTGATAGCAGAATTGGAATAGAAAAGTTTGGAATAGTTTTACGTTATAGCGCCCCAGTTCGGAGCTGTCGTGTGAACTGAGGACCTACTGCCGCCTACGTTAAGCTAGACGAGGCCGACAAGTGCGAGCTGTTGCGAAAGCGCGAACATCTTCGCAGTTTTCGGCGTCCACGCGCTGGGTGCACGTGTGTCGCATCGCACTCGCCATCACGCGCGGACCCGCTAAACGGCGACTGGCTTCCCTCGTCAGCATGCGCCACGAGAATTCTACGACCTCCCCTTACCGCTCAATTTTCGTCCGCGGAACACCCTCCGTGCCACGCAAATCCGTGCTCAGTCAGCCTGCCTAGGCTGAGTGCTTTTTAATGACATTTTGTCGTTGCTGGTGCTTCTGTTGCAGCCTCGCGGAGAATGCGACTTCTTCCCACCTCTCATGCGCCAGCCCTTCGGCCGCGGCCCAGCACATTCGTCATGCACCTGCTCGTCTCGCGACAGGAAGTGCCTTGCCTGATTGACGAAAATGAGGAGTGCCCGGGTGCGTGCCTCTCTGCCCTCCCCCAGAGGACGGACGCGCGGTACTACGTGCGGATGTGCACGTTGAAAGAGGAAAGGTGCTGTAGACGGGGAGCGAACGGAGCACACCGCCATTGTTCTGTCCTCGGTATCGCTCAATCGAACTTCAAACCAGATTGCGCTGAGCCGCCCAAGCAAACAAACTGCTGTAAGCGTATAGCAGCGAAGAGTCACGGCGCCACTCTCTGTAACCGGAGCCATTCCTTTGTATAGCTGACACCGGAATCTAGACATCTGTACAAGTTAGTCGTCGAAAATTTCGCCTGGAAACTCCTCCCTTGCGCCCGCGTCGCTCTTCGCTTCTTGCACATAACGCTTGACGCGGCCACCCGAAAGTACGAGCGATCGCCGCGGGTGCTTCGTGAATCCGGCCGCACGCGCCTTGCAGATCACACGGGGCCTCGCAATTTTGCCCTCGAGATTGGGCCGCGAGTCGTGACAAGCTTCCACGTGAAAAACCGGCGTGTTTCGGCGCCGCTCGGAAGCCTACTTCCGCTGCGCTGAGCCTCGCAACGCAAAGCGGCCCATTTCTTCTTCTTCTTCATGTCTTACCGGCGCGTGCTGCACTGCGATGCAGCGGCGTATCTCCAGGAAGCAAAACGCGCCTAGGGGGAACGGTGCTGTCACTGCGCGCAGACTCGCCTTGCCTCGTTGTGCGGCGCGCACATCGGCTTGAAGAAGATAGAAAAGTTCCTGCGCTGATGTGCTGATTCGGTCTCGGAATAGTGTATCGAGAACTTCACGAATAGGTTCCCTACACTTGTATGTTCGAGCGACGCTGGCGCGAATATACGTGCCAACTGACATTCATACGTGTATCGCTCCGGAGAATGGCGGGCGGCCTGCTTTCTACAAGATAGCAAAACACAGGGCTCATGGTTATACAAAGCAATAGGGCTTCTGTAGAGCGAGCAGGCGAAATCCGAATGCAACGATTCTCCGGTCCTTTTTGCCTGTCGCGCTTATTTTCCTATGCTTCGCACTCCTCGCCGAAGTGCTCCACAATCACATATGCAGCATCCATCTGAACGTCCTGAACGTTTCGTTCCTCGTTCGCGTCTTGTCGGAGTCTGTTTACCGGAGGAAAACTACAGACGTCAGCATCGCCTAAGGGGGTGTGCTTACACCTCTCGCGGTAAGCGAATATGAAAACAACTCCGCGCTGAGGGGTAAAAAAGAAGAAAAAGAGAAAAAGTGCAAGCGGAAAGGACACGGAGAAAGGTGCGCCAGCTTTCCTTCAAAGCTCCCGTCGCCTTCGGCGTTTCCCCTCCTGTTTTTTCGTTCCCTTGAATTATTCAAGCATTCTTACTCAGAAAAGAGAAAAGCAAGAACATATGTACGTATACGGTAGAGACACGGCACGAAATGTTTAGGTTTTAAACCAAGAGAAGCAGAAAGCCTTCCGCGTAAAAACTTCCGCACGTTAGAGTTGGCGTATACTGTGCTGTTATGTATGGGACGTTACCGCAACGTACGAACTTGACACGAGGAAATGTTAAACGCCGAAGCGGTAAGAAATGCAGTGAGACTAGACAATCGATTAGCCGGAGTTCAGCGCGCAGTTTATTTGTACGCACCGGCAACGCAATTCCAGCATGCGCCAGTTGACACGCTACCTAGGTAACAAAGCACCGCGCTTGTATATGTATGGGGACCCTGAGTTACAGCATTAGACTCAAAGGAGAAAGTGCACGCATTTTCGCACCTGCATGTAGTCGCCAATGACAAATGCACCTTGAACGCCGTCTAATTAAGGGTCGCCCATAAAGAAGTTCCGATGATACGCAGTTTGCAGCTTCGCGCACACACGAAGGGCGAGAAGAGAGGAAAAGAAAAATCTCTAAGCTTTTGCATGAATGTCAATACATTTCAATAAACACACATAAATGGCCATCGAAAATACGGATAGTTCGTCTGGCAATGACGGCACCACTGCTTGGGTGGGTGGAGCTTCTGGCGACTTTGAGATTTCAAAACAAGAAAACGCGATGATGATACCTGTGCCAGCTTTAAAAACGTCTGGATCAGCGGGCAGTCTGTACAAAAAGAAAGTGTATTTACAAAAAAGAAAAGGAAATCCAACGCTTCTATAGATACACGTGCTCCAATCGTTCTCCCTCCAAGCGGCTCCCGCCGTAAGCGCTACTTTCCTGGAATCACTGCATGCCTTTTTGCGCAACGCCGTTAGGGACACGGTCGTACGTTATATATGACGGACGCCCGAGAGTCGCACGCAACGCATCCCGGAGCGGCAGCAAAGGGTCCCGCAAGCCGCGCTCGCGGGGACCGGGTTCGCGGAATCTGGGTCGGGAAGAGTCGGGGCCGAGCCGACCGACCGAGAAGAAAAGTAAAAGACTCGAAGGGGCCCTCGCGCGCGCATTTCCCTGTTGGCCGCGGCAGCCACCGCTGCTTAAGCTGCCGGAGCACCGCCGACTGGAGACGATGTGGGTCGTCGTACCCGGGACGCCGGCTCGACGAACGAGCGACCTGTTTCTTCGGTCTCCCCTCGCCCCGCGAGCAGGCGCCGCGGCTCTCTGCTGCACGTGCTCCACAGCACGTACTGCACCGACGCCGCTGATTGCGTCGTGTCGCGCAGTGTAACGCGGCATAGCTGCACTGGGATCGTCCTTCCCTCGACGCTCCGGCACTGCGTCGGGTGGCCGGATGTCCTCCGTCTGGGCCGGTTCCTGGAAGGAACCACGACGACAACGGATGCCGGTGTGTTAAAAAAGAAAGTGTTCGCCCGTGCAGAAGATCCCGCGCAGCGTCTTCATTCTCTCTTTCTTCTGTTTACTATACGTTGTTCGGCGTGTACAGTAGTCAAGGGTCGTAATAATCCTCACCACCACCACCACAAGCCCAATACATGTCCACTGGAGGACGAAGATTACTGTCCCAGCCATCTCCAATTACGCGCAGCTGCTTCGAGTCGGACGATTCTGTCTGTACACGGGAAAATTTGCTAGTCGAATCACTGCTAATCGCCATTTTCTCATCTTCGCTGTTCGCCGCTATACGAGCGACAATATTTGAAAAGTAACTTTTCAAAACGTGCCCATGTACGTCTATTATACGTCTCTCTTTCCACGTCTATTATACGTCTGTCTTTCAGGGAAGGTCGCGGTAAAGTCTGTCATTTTCTTTTCTTATTTTTTTTTTCGTATCTCTGAAGTGCGACAACAGTGCCACCGCACACGCCCGTGAGGTCACGATCTGTAATGCATGTGAGGTCCTGCTGCTGATCACGGAGCGGTGTTCTTGGTGTGAGATACGCAATGCTTTAGTGTGTGCCAAGTTACTCTCTCTCTCTCTCTCTCTCTCTCTCTCTCTCTCTTTCTTTCTTTCTTTAAGCGGTGGCAGTCCTCAAAGACTTGATTTATGGTTCTCAGAGACGACGCCATTTGGCGTGCAACGCTCTTTCCATACTCGAGCGTCCAAAAGCGACAATGAAGGCAAGGTCGCTCCAGCGGGACGATAACGCCAGTCGCATCGACGGGGCGATTGTGCCGCGCTGTTTACACAGGCGCGTACGTCCCAGCGGACCCAAAGCCGAACGGTTGCCAGAATAACGGTGCGCTTATTATGCACTTGGATCTTTCTTTTCTCGTGTTCTCTCTTCCATGCTAATCTACGCCTGCTCCAAGGTCGTATCGCTCAGCTGTTTTTTCTGGCGCGAATGACCTCGTTTACGTTTGTTGCACTGTCCTCAGGATATTTCTGCCATTATTCCTTTTCTGCAGTTTATTCCACTGCTGGCTCCCGTCGCTCGTTAATCACGCTGGCTCGTGAATCATCAGAAAAAAAGAAATAAAGTAGAGGTACAGCAAGTCAGAAACTCCATAAAGTAACTGTAGCGAGCTCAAGCTTCATTCGAGAAGGACGATTACTATCACCGATGATGTATGGACGGATAGTCAGTATGGTTAGGTTAGGTAACACATACATAGCACCACAGGCGAATGAACATGATTAATAATTACTGAAGGGGCCCGCTCACAAAATTGAGTTATGAGAACGTACAGACGTTCGCATGAGTAGGCACAAAATGGCAGTAAGTAAATAACAGAGTCCTTTAATATTGATCACGAAAGTTCACACCAAGTTTTCTAAAGGGACAGAAGCTGCCGTTAGGCGCGCCACTGCAGACAAGGAGGCTATACGATCGATATGGTCGGCTTGCTTTGGTGGTTTCGGTTGCAAAGTCTAGCTCCGTGATGCTAACTATCGTGTGAACCGTTCCATGAATTAAACGCCCAGTTCTGGTTGCCGGTACGCCGATTTGTGCCAGTTTTTACTCCGTTCCATCGTGTGTATGCATACAATGACCACAATGCATAACAAGATCACACAAACAATGCACGTCTTCGTATCGTGCTTGTCCGCAGCTGTGTCCGTATAGAAAGCGTATGCCATATATAAAGGTGGACTAGAGAGTCAGTGTTGAATTTAGTCAATCGGAATGTATTCGCCGCGATTCGGAATCGAAACCGAGACATCGTGTTCCAGCAGCGCCAGAATGCCATAGCCCGGAGCCGTAGCCCTGAGCCGTAGCCCTGAGCCGTAGCGGGAACTGTCTTCCAAGTCTCGAGCGCAGTTTAGAGCACCGAGTCAAGGCGCCAGAAAACGCCTCGTGTCACCCATAAAGTGACCAGCCTTTCATGCAAAACATCCCCCCCCCCCTTCCCACCCACGCTAGAAAAAATACTGGAAGAAAATCTGGCGGCGTGAGGTTTAGCCAACGCCGAAATTGGGGGTGGTATATACTTGGATTTTCCCAAACTTCGTTCCTCTGGCTTCAAACGGCATTGTGACAAATTGATCATTCCCAACGGGATATTGTGTTATGAATGCAACAATTCGCAATGCACGTGCGAGCAAACATATTGCCTTGTTGTCTTGTAAGATTACGCGGATTGCTTGAAAATTTTGAAAGATGAAGCGTAAAAATTAACGCCACAAGATCGTCTCAAGCCACAGGCACGAAGATTAAACGACTCTATGTATATAATTTTCCCGATAGGTGAACGACCGTAGCACCAGATTTCCTCTAGTAATTTTTTGTAGGATAGTGCATGATTGATGATTGATTACTGAATGTTATTGGCGCAAGGAGCCAGGGGTGGCCAAAAAGCGTCAGTGCTACAGGATATGTACTGCACCGTGTCACCCACTCCCGCGACACATATACAATGTTGCTAAGTGGAATAGAGAATACGAGCACTGTCGACACATCCGCTATAAGGGCGGTGCATATACTACACTGCGGCGGCATGCGGCTCAGATATGCACCGTTGTGTTCCACTTACCGCGCCCCACAGGGGGCGCTCTTGGTTTACCGAATATTCATGCGTTTTTTCTTTCCCGGGGCTCATTAACGCTGCCACTGTGCTTTGTCTGAGCCTTCCCGGTTTATACGATATGCAAGGATGTAGACGGCAGAAGGACAGCGCCCGCAACGTCCTTCGCTGCCAGCGTATACGTGTCCTTCACACACGTCTGCATACACATATAGGTGCCGCATATGTATGTGCATCACTGGTGCACTGATTTCCTCTTGTATTTAAGGCCTCCCCCGCCACCTCCGAGCCTTTCTTTGCCATTATCTCGTTATCTACTTTCCTTTTTTTTTTTTCAGGGGCTCGCGAGTGAAGGCTAGGATGATTATACTCTTCAGCGTGCTTCAGCGCGATGCTCTAGCTGTGGCATCTTTCGGGCTTAATAACGAAGGAAGTAGGAAAACCTTCCCGTGGTGGGGGGATTCATGACGGAAGCAGTGCAGCGGCGACAGGGTGATGGAAATTTATATTGACCACAAAGAACATTCCGCCAATGAAAACGGCGCGCCGCAATTCAGCTAGTCCTTAATTATTGGAACCACCGTCCCCCTTCCCGCAATATAGCGTATATACGCTACGATACGCCACGATACAGCGACATAGCGCTTTTCGGGAGCTACATAAATTTCCCATTACCAATACGGAATCTGCAAATCACGACGTTGAAGGCCAAGGCGAGATAAGTCGTGCCAACGTTATTAGGATTCATACCAACCATTCCTCAACCAGCGTCCTGTGAGTACAACAATATAATTATAGAAAGAGCGCATATACTAAGTTAGCGGACAGTATACGATCCCCGAGTAAAAATAAAGAAAAAGAAATCTGTGGATCATCACACTCCCATGTGGGAATTGTTTATAAGCAAAACATTCTTTGATACGTTTACTAAAATCTCCACTACGTCTTCTTCACTTCTAGGCTGTCGCATTTATTTTTATAACGAATTTTTTCGTTTGTTTGTGCTCCACATACCGCGTGCGGAGCCGATGCATGGCCTTCCATTTAAAAAATAGTGAGCACACCGAGCAATCACTTTCAAACGCGAGAACCACGCGTTCCCAATCAAATGCAACTGCAGCTGCCGTAAATGCTTGCTCGCCGCGCCATGCAGCTTTACGACCGGTCAGATAGCTTAACAGTTAAGTTAGACCGCGCCCAGTCTGTCTTGCGTGCGCGGCTTGTCAGCGGATTTTAAAGTAAGCCTCCGAAAATGCCGCAGGGCAACGCTTCTCGTCTAGACAAACGAGTTTTCCGGCTCTCGGTTTTATGGCGAACCAGCGGTGATTAACGACGCGCGATTAACATGTACAGCTTTAGGGGCGCGCCAGCGCTCACCACACGCTATCTTGATGCACACTCCTTCCATCCGCGTCCTCAATTTTACTGCTCCTAGTATGAATTTTACTCACTTCATTAAGGGGAGAACTGGCTTGGTAAAACAAAAGAAAAATGTATTGAGCAAATGGTTCTGTTCGAAAAAAGAAGGAAGAAAGAGAAGGAAGCAGACAGAAACCAACCAAGCGTGTTGCCACGTGTGTGTGCGTGTGTGTGTTGTCAGCCACAATTTCCTGCGTTTACCACAGGTAATCAAAATTAATCAGGCGCTCCCCGCTACGGCGTGTCTCTTAATCAGATGTGATATTGGCGAGAAAAACCCCTGAATTAAATTAGAATTCAAGTTCTATCTCTCGTTCCGGAACTTCTTGTACTTTGCGCAGTACGTTACTTGTGCAACTTTCCCAAAGAGCGCTGCTGCGGTCTCTAAAAACAACAGGGCTGCGCGACCGCTTCTATGTGTATACGTATAGTACTTGAGTGCATGCGCGCTAGATTACATTGCTCTTTGGGAGTATATTCAGGCGACGTCACCGTATACGCCATTTTGCTGTTCCATTCACAGCTTCCACTGTGCTGCTCGAGATTAAGAGGATCGAGATAAAGCACAGCCTTTCACCATGTTATAGCTGTACGACAATATGGCGGCCTCGATGATGTATATATCAAACAGGTGCGATCACGCTTACGCTCCATGTTTTTCCCCCCTTCTCTCTCCAAGTGAACGTCACGTAACGCTTACGCAACATAGAAGCGCGTTAAGGAAGGTACAAAGGAAGACGCGACAGCACCGACTTTCAACTCAAGCACATGGTTCAGGCGTCGTTTCTCGTCACAAAGCAGCACGCGGCGTGAAACCGAGGAGTACGGCGTTCGCCTGAATTTACTCAAAAGCTGGATGCCAGTCGTTGTTGTTGTTCATATGCATAAGTGAGTGGCACTTCGCCCAGTTATCTCTTCTTTTCTTTAGCCGTGTCACGCCGACTATCCACGCAACAAATTATCGGTCAAAGACCTCAGCCACACGGCCAGGCTAACTCTTTTCCGGTCCGGCGGTTATCGGTTGCTTCGCGGCCTCCAGAATTGCCCCGGAACTTCATTACTCTAAACCTAACGTAACTTTGCCAAAACGGCGCAGGTTTTTCGCGTATCCGCGCGTTACGCAGGTAGCCGAGGGTTGTCCCAAGCGAGTCTATTTAGTACTTGCCCCCTCTACGTTTTTCTTATTTTTTCGAGTCCTTTTTCACGGACGGGCAGCAAGTAGGTCAGCAGTGTTCACACAGGATGCGGATATCGCGCGAGCTCCTCCATCCCAATGTTTACCGTGTGGTGGTGACAAAGAAAAAGCAAAAAAAAAAAACCGAAAGAAAGAAAGAAAGAAAGAAAGAGAATGGCGGTGGGCGGCACGTGAGCGGTATGGTCTTCGTCACGTACACCCGCCGCCGGCACCGCAGCAGCACCGATTCGCCGCCGTTCGTGCAAACAAGCCGAGACAGATGACGACATGCGAGGCGGCGGCAGCGAGCAGCAGCCTTCGCCGGCCGGCGCAGGAGGTCGTCGCGACGGACGCGCTGCGGGAGCACACGACGGTCGACAGGTGCGCGTTGCCACGGCTCGCTTCGGCGAGGACGAAGAGTTGAGAGACAAAAAAAAGATGCACATACGAAAATAAAAGATTTGCAGAATGGGGGACGAGAACAAAAGAAACGAATAACGGAGGAGATAAAGTAAGCGAAGGTGAAATAAACTGACAGAAAGAAAAATAATGAAAGAGAGAAGGTAAAAGAGAAACAATGAACAAGTTAGGGTAAAAAAAGAAAAAAAGAACAAAGGTGTAAACGAGTGATAGAAATATAAAAATGAATAAGAAGCACGAAAACGAAAGGAAAGAACCGGAACAACAAGAAACCAAAAGAAAGAAGATAAGGGAAAAGAAGAAACAAAAGGATCAGAAAATAAGAAATCTGCAGCCTTTTCTTCACCTCGCTGCGGTTCTGCGCGGATCACTGTAGCCGTGCGAGACATCTCCAAGGTTGCAGCGCACCGTGACACGCACGACGAGAGGCATCGAAGATGCATCCGCCGTGCGGCACGAGGCACCTTCCAGTCGACGGCGCACATGCAGCGTTGTAACTTATGCACGACGGCGCAACGTGCAGCGGTCGCGACACGTGTACTGGGCACACGGCTCGCGACTCGGCAGCGCGTATACGCATTTGTCGGCCTGACGGAAGTGCGTCCTCGAGAAACGCGAAAGCCGAAAGGTTGAGAGACGTGGTTGGCAGGCCGGGCAGTCGCGGCACCGCTTTGCGCTTAAACTGCCGTGTCCAGCCACTCATCACGTCGCGTCGACAGCACGAAACGCGAGGCCCGGCGAAAGCTGCTCGCCGTGGGGGACTCGTCCGAATGAAGGCATGCCAGTGCAAGGAAAAGTGAAATATTTACTCGCGTTGGGCAATGCGCGTTGGGCAATGCACGCTAGACAGCGAAGTTGTCTAGCGAGAGAGAGAGATAGGACTGCCGTGCTGACAGACGCCGCGTAACATATGAATGACCGGGCACTGCTTTCGGTAAGCTATGTCTTCCGACCTCCTGCGGAGCTCTCGCCTCGTTCGCGGGCGGATAATTCATAGCCGTGCGCAATCAAACATGCGCGCTGCCCATATTGCGACACTGCTGCAGGAATGCAGCCCGATTGCACGTAATAAAGTGGTGCATGCGTGTTATGCGATTCGTACCTAATTCGCTGTTGGCATATATACAAAGAGGCTCGCGCGAGCCGTGAAATACCCAACAACTGGTTGCAACAACGCGCAGTTATTAAGTGCAGAACGTTTCTTGGTAGAAAATAAGGTGGTACACACACGGGAGGATCTCCTGAACCAAGGCTCACGCAATTATGCGCCTCGTCAAGGGCGCCAGGTCGAGGCACTGCGTGCGCTTAATCGGCTTTATTCGCACAAACATCACGATATACAGTCAGACAAACTTCGGGGACGGCAACACACGATCGATATTTTTTTTCTCACACGTAACCGGAGGAGGAGAAAAGAAAGCGAGAAATATGCAGGGATGTTAACCAGAAATGCGTCTGATTGAGCACGTAACAAAGTGATTAATGCCTCGCCGCCTGAGTGGGTCCAAGCAGCACACTATTCCACTCAAACCCGCCGTGGTTGCTCAGTGGCTATGGTGTTAGGCTGCTGAGCACGAGGTCGCGGGATCGAATCCCGGCCACGGCGGCCGCATTTCGGTCGGGGCGAAATGCGAAAACACCCTTGTACTTAGATTTAGGTGCACGTTAAAGAACCCCAGGTGGTCGAAATTTCCGGAGTCCTCCACAACGGCGTGCCTCATAATCAGAAAGTGGTTTTGGCACGTAAAACCTCATATTTTTTTTATTCCACTCAATGACGTAACATGGCATAATAATGTAATATCATAACACCGTAAGACGTGCCAACTTATTCTGCATAATATATACGCAAGCGAGCCGTTTCACGTTCTGGTATGCATCAACCGATGCAAACATTTGACGTATAACTATTCTTTTTCCCTGTTGAGGTAAATGCTGCAGTTTGGTGTCCTAGGTGATAAATACAGTACACGATGAAATCCGTTACGCGCTCGATTTTCATAACGTCAGCCTGGCTCGTATGAATATATTGCTGGTTCCGCTGTTGCGACCTTGCTCTTCGTAATTCATAAAGCTGGCAGTGCGTCAATACGATGTCGGTGGTGGCTTCAGCGAGGTATCGACGAGCACACACACACACACACACACACACACACACACACACACACACACACACACACACACACACACACACACACACACACACACACACACACACACACACACACACACACACACACACACACACACACACACACACACACACACACACACACACACACACACACACACACACACACACACACACACACACACACACACACACACACACACACACACACTTGTATATATTACACACGGAGGAACGTTAGCCAATTAAGGGTATGCGCGCGCAAAATAGGCGTAAGCTTTGCACGTGGCGTGAAGCGATAACATCTCTATACGTACAGATTACTGCTGCTATAGGCCATAAACACAGACTCATTACACGCAGCGATAACATCGATGTCATTACACATTTCGTCGCAGGGACACTTTCGCCTCGCCGAGCAGCAATGTATATACAGCCTTTGCACAGAAAGAGAAAGAAGGGACGGGGTAGGGGTGCTTCTACTTTGCGGCACATGCCCGATATTGCTGGCTATATTTCACGTGAGGGACAGCTGTGCGAAGGTGCCCCCAAGGAAATGGCGCTGAGCACTCCGTTTTTTGAAACACAATATCACGTTCTCGTTATCTGATTCTGAGTTCGCAGAGTAGAAAGGAAGTACAAAAAGACCTGCTATATAAGAATGAGGAAAAAAGAAAAAAAGAAATAAAAGGCTGGAAGACAGGCTGCGAGCGATTTAGATAAGCGGAACCTTCGTGTATATTTGCACAGTATATATACAGCGAAATTTGACGATTTGTTTTATTCCTTGCCCCAACGAGAGAGAGTACGCAACCTTGGATTTTACATATATAGTTACATTTTGTCTTTAGCAGGAAATTTTCCCAGATTATTAATCGATTATGCGCACGCGCAGTAGAGAGGGAGAGATAAAGGTCTGCGCATATGTACACAGCGTTCTGGTCACGTGGCAAAGCTGGCACACTTCAGTGACTCTTATCAGATTCGACAAGAAAAAATTCAAAAAAGAAAAAGAACATAGAAGAAGAAGAAGGAACATGTAGTCGAACTGTACACAGCGACCGCTTTTCGCTCGCGTACCCTCCTGCCTCTATACGTCCGAGCTTCCTGCTAACGCTGCCGCAATAGCGTCACAAGCCAGGACGCCTGCGTCTTGGCTATTTCCTTTCTCGCACCTATAGCTTGCAAGCTATAGTTCCCCCCTTCTCAATCTCCTTATTTGTTTTTCTTTATATAGTTCATCGCTTGCTCCTTAGCCGTGTCTTGTGATAGCCGAATACTGGGTATATAGCCAGCGTCACCTGTTTTCAAACAAGAACAAGGACGACCGAAGCACCTTCGATCGACGGCGTTCAGCAGTTTGGCTGTTCGTGCGCCGTTGTATCAACGCCATAAGCGCGCAAGCGTCATATGTGTACATGTGTGTACTTTTATGCGCGCAGCGCACCTTTCGTTTGTGCGGCGCCTTGCCCGTGTGCTTGCAATCAGGTTAATGGGCAGCGCGTTTTCTTCCGTGCGAGTCGTCTTTTTCCACGCCGCCGCTAGCCGTCACACCCCCTCTCCTCCCTCTCCACTAACACCACCATTACTGCGTCAAAAGCGTTCCCATTTCGCGCGAGTGATTGCGAGCTCCTGCGTTAGCTCGTTTTCCCATCGTTGGCAACGTCTCTTCGGCGCGTGAAATCAATCGAGGCAGCTCTGTTTCGCCGCGCCGCGGAAAATTTCATTTCTTTTCCTTCGAAGTTTACCGAAGTCGCACCGAGCGGCCGATGCTATCGCTACACCGATGGCGCCCCCCTACCCCCCCCCCCTTTTTTTTTTTAGTTTGTAAACAGCCCGCCGTCTTTTACTGCGCGCACGTCGTCTAGATGCCCCGGTCTGCGACTACAAATTAAATCTTGTATACGCAGATCTCCTAATTAGCTCCAGCGCAAATCTTTGTTCGAACCAACGTATGCGCTTCAACTTCTAACGCGCATGTGCACCAGACACGGATAAAAAACGCAGTGGTGTAAGAACGGCCCCGACAATAATTGGGCTGAAGCCGTTGGGCTGCATGCATGCAAGAAGCTTTTCTCGCTGCACGAGTAGCGAGACGCTCGCCGGTTGAGGAAATTGGGTTTTGTTAAAGGAAACAGATCCCTTCACGCAAACGCATACAATGCATAAAGCGACAGCGTTAACGAGTTATGTGGTATAGCGTATATAGCTCGAAAGACCCCATGCCACAGTTGCACATGATTACACACGAGTTCTGCAACTTCCCTAGCTCCCGTATCCAATCTTAGGATGCAGCCAGCTCCGCACAAAGGAGGAAGCTTTCAGTGAGCTCGTTATATGTCTATATTAAATACACGTATACATCTTTCAAGGAACTCCACCCACTCTTTTAGAAGAGAGGAAGCGAAAAGACGGAGAAGAGAAAATAAATAATCTAGCTAAGCAGGTTTTCTCGAGTGATTCTTGGCGGAAAATCACCAAATTCATCGGAAAAGTCACCACGGATCTACTGCGGGCAGATACACCCTAGATAAATTAGAGATCCGCTACCACACAAAACACGGAGACAAACGGGACATACCCAAGGAAATAAGGGCCATACTATACCGCCCTTACCCAAGAATATGCATCCTGTACCCCACCCGCCGTGGTTGCTCAGTGACTATGGTGTTGGGCTGCTGAGCACGAGGTCGCGAGATCGAATCCCGGCCACGGCGGCCGCATTTCGATGGGGGCGAAATGCGAAAACACCTGTGTACTTAGGTTTAGGTGCACGTTAAAGAACCCCAGGTGGTCGAAATTTTCGGAGTTTTCCGTGCACTACGGCGTGCCTCATAATCAGAAAGTGGGTTTGGCACGTAAAACCCCATAATTAATTAATTATTATCCTGTACACCACGAGGGCAGGAGAAAAAGCAGGGCAAAGAACATGGCGAAGAACTACGGTAGGAACAAGGACGCGGTCTTTGTAGACGCTGCACGTTACAAACACAAACGCAGCTTTGTCGCAGCAGTGCTTAACCACAACAGACAATGCTGCACAAGCTTGACTATAAACACGAAACGGCGGAGGAAGCGGCTATAGTGTTAGCCATAGCACAAACCAACGCATACTATATAATCAGCGATTCCCAGACGGCAGTACGCAACTTCGCAAACGGCCAGATCTCAGCTGAGGCGCCAAACATACTCAGAAAAAGCAAACCAACAAGGGAAGACAGATGCGTCCAAATCCTATGAATACCATCCCACACCTCTGACTCAACGGGAGAGCTAGGACATCCCTAATGCGGCGGCACACAACATTGCTCGAGGACTGCCTTTCCTAGCTGCGGCGAACGTAGACCCCTCGACGGGGCCCTCCGAAGCATGCGAATTGGAAGACAGAATGACCAGGTTCAACGGCATCACCAACCATCACAAGATGCAAAGATGCACTTATCCGCCGCCCCGTCCGCAACTCACTAGATCGCAAGCTGTCCAGTGGCGACAACTACAAACCAAATCATACAAGAGCCCGGTACTAATGCACGCTATTTATCCAGACATATACACAACAGATAGATGGAAAGTGTGTGGCACCAAAGCCACGCTAGAGCACATGCTATGGGAATGCCAGGAAATAATACAGGACAATGAGAGCGAAGCCTCCATCGACAGCCTCCGCGCGCGATGGAAAGCCGCGCTGCTGAGCTCGAACCTGGAAGACCAACTCTGGGCAGTCCAGCAGGCCAAGGAAGCCATCGAGAGGCAAGAACTCTTGGCCGTAACCTCGGCGGGTGCCCCATCCCACTAACTCGACGGACGCGAATGGTTCTGATTCGAAATAAAGTTTCCTCACTCACTCACTCAAGCAGGGACGTGCGGCCGAGTGGGCAGCTGTCGTATTCTGTCCAGAGTCGCTACACATCACGTGTATATCTTGTGAACACGAACGAGTATTTATACTATGCGGTCACACATGCCTTTCCTCGCTGCAGATACATGAAAAAGAGAAAGAGACTCGAGGGAATGCCAAGATGAAGAATGATGATAAAGCACCGAGTGTTTTTCGTCCGCACAACCTGCCAGCGGGGAGCACATGTGCAGGAGGCCCCAGCCGCGACTCGAACCTTGACATTGAAATGCTCGCAGTGCGCCGCTGCGCAAGCACACGCTATATACTTTAATGTTACGGCCGCAGTTGCTTCTATACATGTAAAGTGCCGAAGCAGTCGGCGGAGGTCTCTGACGCGCTTTTCGTGATATAGCTGAAGGAAAAAAAAAAAAAAAAGAAACTCCTATAGCAGCTGTTGAGCGCAAGAACAAGAGGCGGCTTTCGGATTGCATCGCACGGCACAGGTGTGCTCGGCAACAGCAGGCTTCCCGGCACGCAGACAGGTTTGTGTGTGGCCGGCACGTCGTCGCTTTCCTTTTATAAAGCTCGATCCCGCTTAACCACAAGTGTGGGGCTCCGATTTGGACGGCCTGGACTAACCTCGCGACGTAACTCGGACGGCGATAAGCCCTTCCTCCCCCCCCCCTCCCCCGGTGTACACGTATACTGCTCTATACGAGAAAGAGCGCCACTTCATTTGCCGCCGAGCTTCGTTTAGGGCGACCTGACCTAACCTGACGCAAACTCTGACAGCAATAATGAAGCTGTTATTACGGCGAGAAGAGGCGAGCTTCTCGCGCGCTACGTTTCGCGCACCTTTTTGCACCCGTGTGGTTATGTGTATACAGCTAACAGGAGGCATGCAAATGCGTCGTTGACCTCCCTGCCATTACTTCCCTTTCCTTCTCTTGGTGTAAATACTGCGTGATTGCTGAGATAACTCGACCGGTGTCGTGAGAGCGGAAGTGCGGAAGACGCAGAAGGATGTTCAGGATCAAGCAAGCAAGTCAAAGTTCGCCACTGCTTCCTCATCGGCGATTCGGTGATTGTGCGTGGCGATGGGAAATCGGCAATCGCTCTTTTCTTTCGTAACTGCTCGAGTATACGTGCACGGTGTCAGTGGCGTCACCAAATTTGACCGCGTTTTTCCACGGAGACGCCACAGTTCGCGCAAACGGCCCGCCCCGATAGACGAGTATGCGTATATTTGCCTACGACAAACGTGGAGTTGCAAACGAGGTCATGCATGCAAAGAGGTTTGCTGCCGTGGCGATCACTGTACATGCTGTCACAGCAGCGTTATAGGCTGAAAGACGGAAGTTATATGCGACGGACTCGTCTACGGTTCCGAAGTGCAGTATGAACTGTGGCACAACATCCCTAAAGCCAGCCTATTTCCGTTGTCCTGAGACGCCTGTAGCCTCGACGTATACGGTTTCTTACACTCCGCATTGTTAAGTGCGCAAGCATTAAACGGTTGCGTGACGCTACATTGGTGCATCACGAAGCTCGATCGTTCCCCGTCCCGAACGCGTCTTCCGTTGTCGTCGCGGTAACGCCTAATTCATAGCTGTTCTTCACTGCACGCACATAAATCTTCGAAGCTACAGTGTAAAACAATTTACACCCTTAAAAGAGAAAAGGGGGTGTAAATGTGTCTATAACTCACACACTTAGGGCGTGATTTATATAACGGACACCCTCCGGGTGTGAGTTATAGGCCCATTTACACCCTTTTTCACCTTTAAGGGTGCAACTTATTTTAGAGTGTGGAGCAGTACGATACTTGCAAAACACCGAAGTCGACAACTCGGAATCTGACTCAACGCCAAACGCGGCACCTGCACTGAGTCGGCTTACAACGTATACATATACGCGGCACAAGATACAAGGAATAGCGCAGCTGCGCGGAGTTGGTTTAAAAACGGCGAGACGGGAGTTTTTTTGGAGCTCGGCCACTGTCGCTCTCATCACTAACACAACCTGCACCAGTCTGTTTGTTTACCATGCACCGCCCGCATTTCGCGTGGCACTGTTTATATAAACAAGTATTTTGTCCCACGAACGCGCTGCAGTGTTTGGGGTTACGTTTAATCCTCATTAAAGGAAATTGACTCTTTTTACACAGGCTTCAAAGCCAGGACAAAGTTCGCGTCACCTTTATCGCTTAACCGATATGGACGTCTGCCAAATAAACGGCGCGGTTTTTTCGAGCTTTCCGACGAGACAAGAGCAAGAAGAATGCCTTCCACCCAAGCTCTGCCTCTCAGCGACGTTTCCTTTCTAACATAGTAAAAGCTTCATCCCACTTGCTACAGTTGGCCATGTGTCTGCAATAATTATAAGAAAAATAATTTAATATAATGCAAATAAATAACCAAACGAATAAATGAATACATAACGAAACAGGTCACATTGATTGTATACGAACTCGAAGCGAAAAGCTCCAGGCGACGTATACTTTCTATGATGTCAGATGTCTCAACGCCGGCAGGAAACAGGCAGCAAAAGGGGATCAAGAGTGGGGGGGGGGGGGGGGGGGGGTTGCGCGCGGAACGGTGCACGTAAAAATTATTGGATCCACTTTCGGCGAGGTTACGCGTACATGTCGGCGCGTGCAGTACTGTCGCATAACTTAGTCAAGCCGACGACGGGCCAGCCCTTCATTACATGTACACCAACGGCCTTGCGCGCCGCGGAGGGTGTACTGTATTTTCGCGATCGCTCCTGTCACGCTGGCTTTCGATTCTGGTGCCCATACGTGAGGCAATCTTATTGCGCTTGTGTTCGTCTGTGCATCGTGCTTTTGGGATTTGGGATAGCAGGCTCTGACGTAGCCTACCTTTTCATGCTTATGCATTTAAAGAGAGAAAGAGCGATCTTGGCGTCTTTGGTCCTGCGACAATCACTTCATATGAAGCAAGTACGAAGTATAAAAATATGTCCTAACAGCCTCTCTCAATTATTTGTTAAATTTATTCGGGTTGATCGATTTGGGCGACGGAGAGCAAATTACAGTTGTTGTTTAACCAATGACATAGCTGAGGGTTGCCAGCTGCATCTCCAACTTTCGCCTTCGAAGACAAACACAAATGCTCATCGCTCATGTCGCATGTCGTTTACGACTGTTGGCAAGTTGCGCTTAGCAGCCGACGCCGACCTTCCACGCTAGTTACCACGACTATACATAACGCGCGTGCTTCAAAACAAACAGAAACGTACTACATAACTAGGCAAAGAAGGAAAATAAAAAATTAAAACAAGAACTAGCGCGAAGGGAAGCCAGAAAAACCGTATACCCGCATCCTGCCTAGCCTCTTCTTCACGAGTAGGCGCACACCGTTGGCTCAAGGCCAGCCAAACTATCAAGAAATAAGCCTGCGGTAGCTCTTAAAAACGATATAGAACGCTATGCAGAGGGAGCAGCGCAGACGGGAGAAGGACGGCGCGCGACAGGCGTGAATGTCGCAGCCATTACAAGGCCGCCACGGTTGCGAAAGTTAAAGCTGATTCAAATACCGCAATCCACTACGCTAAGACTTGCCCGGCCTAGCCTAGCCTATAAACCTAGCCCTCGGCGAGACTCCTTAAGCAAGTCTATGGTTGTGCCTTTGAAACTGCATGCGGTGCCTCGAATCAACCGCACCACCGCGCACGTGCTGTCAGGCCTGGGAAACAGCAACCGTAAAAGCAGCAACGTTTTTTGCGTACGCACGTAGTGCACACCAACGCCGTTAATTGCGTCCGAACTCGTGCTATCCAAATTGCGCATGTTGTTATGACTCGCGACGACGCCCAGCTGTGTACAGACTTCTGCAAGATCGACGATTCGATAGGCGACCGAAGGGAAGCTGTACAGTTGCAATCCAGGCGAAAGTGTTGGCTCACGCCCTCTAAATTCTCACCTTAGCGCACTGCGCTTCACCTCGGAGATGTTATAAGCAATGTCATGCATCGCCGGAACGCATTATCGAAAATGGATGGATGGATGGATGGATTGATGGACGGACGGACGGACGGGCGGACGGATCTCTACTTTCAAAATATAGAAACCCGAGGTAGCTCGTCCTTTGAATGCGCGAAGCACAGTAGAAAACTCGCAAAGCGTTTAACGTCAACTTTCGCTGACCACTTCACAGACTTGGTAATCTGCCGCGTACACGTGGAGGTAGCTTCGCAGTTGACACCGAATTTCCCATAGCTCTGCAACAGTTCTGTCTTTAAGGGTTCAACGCACCTACAGACGTATAATTGCACAGGTGGGTGCAATGCAAGTGGTCAAAGTGGATTCACAAAGCGTCTCCCGCAGCGCAATTAAGCAACGAGAAGCTCGGACCGAGAATAGC
Organism: Dermacentor andersoni; assembly: GCF_023375885.2. Classification (NCBI taxonomy): domain Eukaryota; kingdom Metazoa; phylum Arthropoda; class Arachnida; order Ixodida; family Ixodidae; genus Dermacentor; species Dermacentor andersoni. The sequence goes on along the minus strand of NC_092817.1, from coordinate 65,964,846 downwards.
TAAGCCTCAGCTTTTATACGAAGGTCGGGTCGTGTCCGACTGACTTTGCATCTCGCGACTTTTATTTCTTTACTACACCTACCCCTCCCCCGACCACTCTCCAGAATTTTATTTCCTCGTTCCCGTTCGTCCTTCACCGTGAGGTTATCTTAAGAGTTCCTTGGGTTCGTCGTCGCATGACTGCGGCGCAACATTGTTTTCCCGTCGCCGCACATATTGCGATATACGAGGAAAACAGAGAAATGGAGGTAGATGAAGACGCATACGCGAGACGGAGAGACAAGAGAGGACAATGTACTCGCGTCGAGACGACCGTATACTAGGAACGCGGTCATCTCCATACGGTCCTCTGCGGACGCACGGTCTTATATTTAATAATACGTCCACAAACAATCGAGACTGCATATACGCGTACGTCCTAAACAGTCGTGTGTGTCACTATTATGCCTCGCGCATGGCCGGGTGAACAGTCCGTGTCGAAGTGAATATATACACGCGTGCTGCTCTTCAAGCTGGCGCGCTCAGGCGTGGCTTTTTTCGCGACGCAGCGCGCTCTGTTTGGCAGGAATTGTCATCAAAACACTGGCAGGACCCGGCCAACATCGTCGTCGGTCGCGCTTCTCCAACTGCTCCGCCTTAACTCGCTTCTTTGGTCTTGGCTCCTTTTTTATTTTATTTTTCCCTTGTTCACAGGGCCCATCTGCCTGTCAGCGAACGACAACCTAGGTTTTCTTCTCGTGATTTTTTTTTTTCGCCTCATAATGGCACCGATTCTTTTCTCTGGACAAGAACCAAGCGGATAGTCGGGCCTATTTTTTTTTTTTTTTTCTAAAGCTGCGGTCAGGCTCTTTGTGCGTTTGCTTTGGGAAGAGAGGTTACGATGCTCCAGATTTGTGCCCACGGAGCGCAGCACATTTTGCCGATAAAAAGCCGACCCAGTCAGGGAGCTTATACCTACAGTGCTATCTTTATGCCGATTGTATGCGAAAGAACGAGCCAGCAAGAACTCGACACGGTCACACGTTCGGTACCGAACTGGAATGAAGCAAGAACTTTTGAAAGCCTCCTCTGCCGGCATCCACTATGCCGCTTCGCTTCGATAATTATTCCTTATTATTCCAACAGTAGACACAGTTTGATCTCATAGGCAATGTTATGCGTGGTGACCACGACAGCTATGCGCAAGAAAGCTGGAAATTTTAGGTTTTCTTTTTTTTTTTTCGATTGCAGTATCCTCCATATAGCTACAGAGGCACTGAAAATTGCTATATGTATACGCGTATGGTATATAATTAATTATTCGTTTAGTGCACCAGGTCACTAGAACTATAGTACAATCACTGCCGTCAGAACAGAGGTCGCTAGAAGATCACCTGCCAGAGAACGAAGCTTTCCCCATAAAACATAAATCACGCTGCTCCAGCTTGCGTTCATATAGGCTTCAGAACACCTGTAGGTCACGTACCTTCAGCTTTGAATTCGTAATTTATAAAAATAATGGAAACAAGAAAGACGTTATACTAGCACGTATGCCATTCAACAACAGCCTCTTGCACGATGACATTACTCTCACTGGCGTACGTCAAGCGCGCCATCGTGACGTCAGCTAACAGAATCGCGCCGTCGAAATCTTGGCAACCAAAGACGAAGGTCGCGCATGCCGCGGTCTGCTGCGCGCTAGACTCACGGGCGGCCCTGAATATAGCATGCAAAGCTGCTGCACACGTACTATACCCACCCACGGCGTCCGTGCACGCACGCAGGCGGCGCCCCATAGCGCCTCGCTGTCTGCCGCAGCTATAGCCGTCTCAGCTGCTCGGCCGTGGAAGGAGCAAAACAGAAATGTCAAAGTGCGCGCGACATACAGAACAAGGGACGACAGAAGAAGGTTGTTGTCACATCGCCGCTAGATTGTACTTCCCTTTCCCTTCGTCGCTCTCGCACTCTTGCTGCCCCCTCTCCCCTATCCCCTGTTGTCACGCTCCTTTTCTTTCGTTAACACTACAGTCTAACTTGGATCAATGGACACGGTTTCGCTCTATCTAGCTGCATATATGGTGGCCGCGCTGAAAAATAAGGAGAAAACAAATGGATGTGGCATGCGTTGTACATATAGGCGTGACGCGGCCAGTTGGCTCTTGCTGGAGATGCGCGCAGCAGAAGCGCTACCGATAGTGCTGCCGTGTGGCTGCGGTTGCTGTGGAATGCGCACGCACGCACGCACACGCACACACGCACACGCACACACACACACACACACACACACGACGCGACTCTCCGAAAGAAAGGAAGGGAAATACGACTAAGAAAACAGTGACGAAAGCGAGGAGCGGCAGGTGAACCACTTCTGCGGCGACCACGTGTCGAAAGAGCGCAGGCGGCGACGAATTGCTGTTGCTGCACAGCCGACTCCAATGTCGACCGCAGCACCGCCACCGACTTGTTGTTATTTTAATGGGGAGACTCGCCAGGCGCGGCGGATTACGAAACGACACGCGTGCCGAGTATACACATACAGCGAGCAAATTGCTTTTCGTTTATCCCCTTTTGTTCTTCCCCTCACCGGGTCTACTTTGCCCCGCTTGGAGTTGGCAAAAGTGCCCATGGCGCACGGCCCAGCAGCTATATACAGTCAGTCGGCCAGTCCTTTTGTCGTGGTATTCGTACACATGCTCGCGCGCGAGCAGGTGAACAAACAGGATAGAGGTGAGGCTGTGCGCGAATTGCGCAGGAACTAGTGTGTGTGTGTATATATATATATATATATATATATATATATATATATATATATATAATTTCACACGCGCGAACAGCCAGCGATCTCGGGGTATGCGTGTGTGATGCCCTTCTTTTATTTCGTGACAACAGTCAGCAAGTACACACAATGGCCGACGCCCACATTGTCGAGTCAACCTCGCCACCATAGGCAAATAAGGTGGAATGGGGACGAAAAAAAGAAATAAGAGAAATGGCGGATGTGTGCCGAATTTTCGATCCGATCCCGACAAGCGCCCGTCAGACCAGCAGCGCTTTCTTCAACCCTCTTTGTAAGCATGTGCGTTGTGTAACGGAAACGCTTTGTTTGCGGGTTTTTCGTTGGTTTCTTGTTTCGGTGTGCGCGCACGCACACACGCCCGCACGGACGCCGTATATTCCAAAGTCGACCCAAGTGCGATACGATTCAGGATGCGGGCTGAGGAAAACTGAAATTGGGGGCACGAAAGGAAGTATACTGCTGTGGAAACGGTATAGCGTGCATAGGAAATCACGTGATTATCGCATGTTTCGATTCAAAGCAGGCACTAGAGATCAGCGTGACACGTACGAACTGCGAGCGAGTTCTTTCTTTTTTTTTTGCTTCGAGAACGCGCTTTGTGGACGCGGTGATGCTGTTTTGAACTTCGTACATATATATGCTCACTCGCTCCTCGTAAATCAATGCATATATACGTTATATGGCGTGCGGCTGCTGAGAACTAAAGGTCGCGGGTTCAATTCCACATTCCGATGCGAGAGGAACGCGCAAACGCTCGTGTAACAATTAAGCTTTGGGTGTATGTATACGTTAAGGAAATCCGGACGGTCAAAACTAATCGGAAGCCCTCCACTACGGATCATGTGTTGGTTTGATACTTTAAACACAATCAATAAACTATGCACAGTTCGAGGCAAAAATCAAACGTAAAAAAAAAATACGTGGCTCACTTTTGGTTGCATTCATTACATGCTATAGCTGCCACAATCAGGGCTGCTTCTCTATCTTTATCATCGTCGCGTTGATCACACATTCGGCACACAAGCAGCTATTATCGCTGCTGAGACAATGGGCAATTCAATTATATCGCAAAATTAAAGACAACGGAAGCAAGTATCTGAATGTGGACAGCGATTAAACGTACACGATATTTCGGTGCGAAAGGGTAGTGAGGAGGGAGGGGGGGGAGGGAGAGAGGCGACTTCAACAGCACTCATCTCTAGCGCGTTTGCATCAAAAATTCCGATAGGTGTGTAAGTTACATACGAGGGCCGTGCGATAGCAGGTATACGCGCAACGAGTACACGAGTACAAGGCCGCGCAGGCAACGCACAGAGCAATCCTGCCCAATCCTGCGTCAGGTTTGTTTCGTGCTGGCGGGACGAACCCGCACCGCCTTGAGCGAGATGTCCGCGAAACCAGAACAGCATCGACGCATTCTGTCGCGCTGCTTCAATACGTATCCCCAGGGTCTGTCTTCTATACGAGGAGTATGCATGTTTCTTCAAAGAGAAAAGGCGAAAGACAGTGCACGCCTCTGTCGGCTAAACGGCACGACGGCCTATCTCTTCCCAATATAGATTTGCGCACGCCCCACCGTATGCACACGCACGCGCTCACTGACACACACACACACGCACACACACAACACATTCATCCATCCATCAGACGAACCTGGAAGCGCGCGATCGACGCGAATCCCACGGGCGTGTGCCGATAGCGCCGTTTAACGAGACCACACGATGCACGATGTCTGTGGTACGCAGCGCGGGATCTCGTGTTTGTCAGAGAGAGGGCCAGAAATAGAGAGAGACAGAGAAAGAGAGTGAGTTCCTGCTATATAGGATGACCTCCGGGCAAGTATTTAAAGCGCCCTGGGGAGGAAGGGCGTGTGATATGTGCGAGCGAGTGGGTGCTACACGCTTGCCGTACATGCATCGCTCGGCTGGCGTTTGACCTGGAAAAAAGGGGGTGGAAGAAAGAAAATTCAAAGATTCGGCAGGCTCGTTTCGAAGAGGAGAACGAAGCGTGGTGTGTGCTGTTCGATTCTTTTACTGTTCTTTCCTTCTTCCTCTCTTGCTTTCTTTGCATGAACCAAATGTTAAGCTCGCCCGTCCAATGATCCGTTCGCCTTTCCCGTTTCGTAGTGTACGCACTCGCAAATCGCGGTCGCTAAAACTGAGCCGACCAGCCGATTGGCGCCGATATACCGGGCACTCTGTACACGCGAAAATGCCACGGTGCACATGATCGTCCCACGTTGGGGGAGACGGTGTAGACGACCGCCTCTTCGAAATACACACGCAATATGGTGCGCGCCTTTTTATCTTTTTCTTTATCTTTACCACGCGGAGATAATGCTCGATGAGCTCTTGGGAATGCAGACAAGCTCGTGACTTGAAAGTGGCTGCCTCCGAGACCGAGAAGCTGGGCTAGGATTCAAAGAGGCCGGTCGAAGAGGGGCTGCACAGAAGCGATTACATACTCGCCGCGGGTCTTGTGGTTGGGAACACGTGATCGAGCATAACAGCGCGCTTGCAGCTGATGTCGAAAGAGACACGCGCCAAACTCTCGGAGCTAGCACTGTCGCGCAGCCAAGAAAGACGACGGTGGAAGTAACGCTGCACGGTGTGGGCTCGTGCGCAAAGTTAACATTGTGGAGACTCATGCACGTATGAAAGCGCACGAAGCATCCTAAATTCCGCACGGTCGATCGTGCATCGACGTACCGTAACATATATGAACGCCGTCTCACCGATTCCGTGCAGTACAGCGAACGCTATGCGGCTCGTGTCAGCTGATGAATAATACGAGAGCCGGCTGCGCGTTGCAGAGAAGAGAGGGGGGGGGCGGGGCTCGCCCAGTGTGCTCCACTGATCTTTATGCGCGAGGCTGATGCAGTCGGCAGCGGGTGATCAGTGGCGGACAATAAAAATTCGCAATTTCGCCCGAAAGGCGAAGCACCGATTGCGATAGCAAATTAGTGGATAGCTGTATAGCAAGTAAGGGTAGTAGTTTTAGCGGCCGTATAAACTTGTAAACATTCGCTTACTAACTAAATTAACAATGACAGAATGTGCAAGCGTGACTAGAAAGAAACAGACACACACAGACAGCGCTGTCTCTGTGTGTCTGCTTCTTTCTGCGTCCATGTTCAGTAGCGCTTTCACATTATATCATGGATTCAACCTAACTAAATTAACCAGCACGGTGTCACGCGCGCACAGGTAAACATGAATACACATCGCTCGATGACAGCGAACTGTCTGTCAAAACGCTGGAGTTAGGAATCGCGGCAGCAGCCGCGAGCCAATTGACCTCCGGGCATATGTCGCTTTAGCGCGAACGAAACGTCGAAAGCACAGCGCATACGAAGCTACCGGCACGCGCACTCTGCAAACATCGCAGATCGCTTTGAATATGAGGCCCGTGCGGGCGCGCACTTAAGCCACGTCGCAAATTGCTTTCAAGACACACGAGTGCCGGCAACGCGTCCCTACGGCGTCCGCCAAAGGCGTCTACTGCGGCGACCGCGATTCGCGTGGCCAACGCCGTAGTAGACGCCGCGGTTGTCTCCACTCTGTACGGAGCGGTGAGAGAGAGAGTGTTACTGTGAAGAGGAAGAGGCGAGGAGGACATTGAGACACCCTAGCAGCCGCCGGAGAAGAACGCCCATCCTCCTCGCCTGACTCCTTTGCCTCGCGCACGACAGGAGAGGGCACGCATACGGGCAAAGCCACCTAGAAAAAAAATTTTTTCTAGGTGGCTTTGATACGGGGGGGCGGGGAGGGGGCGTTCCTCGGTCGCGCACGTGAGATTGAAGCGCGTTCACCGGCTCACCCTCATACGCTTTCAATCGCACATATACGTATACAGCGTACGGCACGCGGCGACGGTTTTATCGCCCTTGGACGATATACGCAACCTCACGGCGACGCTGACGGTAGAAATGCGCCTGGAGTGTCCATATAATCGCTATGGCAATAAAAGAACGCTTATTCTGTTTCTCTGTTCTGGTTGGGCGACGCTATCTGTAGCTTACGCTCACGTGTTCTGAGAAATAAGAGTATATGACTGAATTCACTAATCGCCTTGTTCGTTAGGAACCCCCCCCCCCCCCTTTTTTTTTTTTTTTCATCATTGGCCAGCCACTTTTGTTCACGACGTGTTCGCTCGCCTACTGGTCGGCGCTTGTTGCTACAAACAACGAACTGATTCGCAAGCATAGGCCCAGATCTTTACGTCTGTTTACTTACTGCTCAGCCTGAACGCCGGTCCAAGTGCAACACGTCTCTTGCGTAACGCACGAAGGTCAACGGTCGCTCCTCGTTTGGAGCGCGCGTCTTGGGCGCAACTGTGTCGCCACAAAAGCTATTCAATTTCGCCCGCTGCGCGTTTTCACCTGCATTACTTTAGACATACGCCGACGCTTTTGCATGCATGCGAATAACGTCAAGCCCCGTCGCAGGAGGAGAACGATCGCTGATGTACGTCAGCAACAAGCGCGATTCCGTCGCGCTGTCTGCGTCGTGAAAGCCGCGCGACGTAAACGAACATGGTTGCCGCGTACACGCACATACATAATAGGGTGGTGCCGGCTGATGACGTTGTCCCTGTACTTCCTAAAGCTGCGGGCGCGTCTTCTTTACATCGCCATTGTGCGCACTTCATGCTTGATTCCGTTGACCCGTGCGGGACGCGCAATAAATTTATCCCCGCGGTTCACGCCGCGTCCAGGCTCCGCCGTCTCGCTTCTTTCTAAAAGTTTTATTGCTTCTTTACGTGAAAGCTGCGTTCATTTCGAGTGTTCTTTTTTCTCCCTCCCTCTACACTTCAGGTAAAGACTGTATATCGGCAAAGATCGAGGGCGAATTCCACCGCAAGCAGGGAGAAACATTCCAGTAAAAAATGTTATTGTTTATAGAAGGCTGTCCTATAGCGTAACGCACCAGTTATGGAAGCGGAGAAAAAATGAAGAATACAACGGCATGTTACACGTATAGGAAATCACATCGGCAGTGCGCGGTTTATTATTGCATAGAGTTCAGTGAGGAAATAATGGTCGAGTTGTTAATCGTTATCAGCGATTGTTACATATACCCGCGGTTGCGCTATAACAAGATTACAGCTTGCGGTCTCACTAAGCAGGCAACGATCGATGTCCACCGGCCTTTCACAGAACAGCTGACGTGGCCTTATGTTTCTCCCTCTCCTTTCTTCAAAGCTGCGTAGAAAGTAGGCTGGCCATCGAACCGCGAACATGATCGGCTCGCGAGATAATCTGACGAGTTTACGCTCTCGCTTTTATTTTCCGTCGCCCCGTTATTGGGCAGCGCTCTCTCTCCGCTTACTATGCACGTCTCAGCTCCCCTCGTTTCGTCCGCCTTTGTTTACTTCGAGAAAGAGGCAACGCATCCAGGGAGCAGCAGTCATCGACCGATACAGCAACCGCTGACTCGGCAGAGCCGACTGTGCTATACGACGGTAAAGCACCGCAGCGAGTGACGATAAGCGCCCCCACCCCCCGCTAGGCAGAATCCGCGAGCACAGTGCACTGACACACGCACGCGCGACTTTTCTTTCTTTTTTTTTTTCACCTCGCTGGCAGCTGCTGCGGCAGCCCACAGCGGTCGCCGCTCGCCTGTGACCTCCGTGGCACGCCTTTGTACAGCGACTGTATAGAGTACACAGTACCGCCACTAGAGCAACTGAAGGACGTACTGCATGCATGCCGCACGCAGGGGATGTTCACATTAGTTCCTATAGCCACTTGTGAAGCATGTGACGCCATGCATACGCGTGGCGCAGAAAAAAAAAAAAAAAAAACGGAGTGTGAGAAAAGAACGCACGACGCAGTCGCGCATAGTGCACATCTGACGACTTCTGTACGAGCAAGGACGAACATTTGACTAGGTGCTCGCTACACCAATAAGTGCTGGGAACTGTTCCAACAGCTGTACTGCTGTCATATATATATATATATATATATATATATATATATATATATATGTGTGTGTGTGTGTGTGTGTGTGTGTGTGTGTGTGTGTGTGTGTGTGTGTGTGTGTGTGTGAATTCTCATGTTTGTTATTCCAAACGATTCTTTGCGCAACTGTCTTGTAGGACGCATGCATTCTTCAGGCGCCTTTCTCACAACATTGCTACCATCTGAAGGTACATGATGACTATAGGTTCGCGCTACGTGTATGTATATAGGCATCTTAACTGGTTTTAACAGGCGCGCCAGTATACGAAGAGGTTATAAAAGCCTGAGCGGCCTGAGTATCGCCTGAGGCACCGACGTGATGGTCCGTTCTGCTTGCGTCTACGGCGGCATAATTTGGCGTCATGCAGGGCCTCCTATGATGGAGTGACGGTGTAATTGCAGAGCCATCTAAACTACACTGCGCGCGTGCAGTTTTTACTAACGAACAAGGCTGCGCAAGATGCATGGTTGCCAACGTTAATAGCGTATTTACTACACAATACCGAGCGATTTAATCGTTCCTCTGGGCGAGACATGCATGGTCACAAGACGACAGTAAATGCGGTTCGAAACACACGGGCGAGTTCCACGCACAGTGCGATAGAAGAGAGAGAGAAAGAGAGAGACGCATGCATTGCGGTTTGTATAAACGATGTTTCTCACCCGGAAATAAAACAGCGACGCTGATGGACGAGCACAAAGGAAACCTTGTATGTTCTTATGTCTTGTTACCTGTCTCCGCATCGCCATATTATGCTTTCAACAAAAACTGCAGCGGTCGCCGGTGGTCATGCTCTATATACGCCCACGTCTCACCATCAAACTGTTCTAGTACAAACTCCAGGTCACGATCGAGGTGCTAACGGGGTCCAGGCAAAGTTCTGCGCTTAATTAACGGGCGCGGGAATCAATAGCAGCTTTCCCGAGTTATTCACCCGATTCTTGCTATTATACAGAATTGCCGTATGCAGCAAACAATTTCTGCGGTACATTTACTCCGATAAAACGTAAATGTGTTCTCCTTGCGGCGACAGCTACAGCGCAGCCAAACCTCAATCACGGAAAACAACGAAGCCGTCAGCGACGTAGCTTGGGGCTCGCCCAATAGCGACGAGGGTGTTAGCGCACGCGTCGACCGACTACTCGGCAGAGAGAGAGCGCAGGCGAGGCTTCCTGCACGTTTTCTTGTTTCTTTATGATTTTCTGTTTCTTCTTTCTTCTGCGCCGCGCGCTTGTTGATCGCCGGCGTCACACCGCCGCTTCCTTTCCTTCCTCGGCAAGCGGCGGCGATGTTTCGTCTTCTTCCACCGTCATAAACATGCGGGCGCGACAGATCCGACTACCGCCAACCACCCTCCCCATCAGCATCCCCATCTCTCCTCTATATACGCGGCCGCTGCCGGTGCGGAGTCGCGCGCATCCATCGACTTCTCCTTCCACCACCTTCCGCCTCCGTCCGGGTATGGCGTCGCGGACGTGAATTAGCTCTCGTGGGGGGCGCATCCGAGGAAGAGAGCGAGGGATACTCCCGGCGTGGCTGACTGAAAGGCAGGCAGCAGCTGCCTGGCCCGAGCGCGGGCCTGTGGACAAGGGGAGAAACTTACGACACGGGCCGCCCGCCCGCAGCACGCATCGCGAGAATGGCGCGTTTCCTTCCTGCGCGCGCACGGCTGCGTCGGAGGACGACAGCCGCACACCCATCGCCCTGCGATTTTTGTTTTCGTCTTCGCGTCTTTCAGCCGGCACATATATATGCCGCCCTCGTTTCTGCCGATGGCGCATGTGGAACCTTACGAGTGGCCCTGGAATACACAGGTCGCGTCCACAATTGATGGTGCTCTTCCCCTTGCCTGCATGCATGGAGAACCTTATCAGTGGCTTGGAAGAGGGAGAATAACTAGCGCGTCAGGCCACTTACGGCTGTAGTAATTGACTCGCAGAGACAGTACAACGCCAACGTCCTTCGGCCCGGAAAAAGCTTTATTCGGCTCCATCGATTCGCTACTTACGCATGTCTTCCCTTCACAAGTGTTCGTTTCGTCACGCCCTGGCGCAAGACAAACGACAAGTACAGTACATAAAAAGTGAGACAGAAAGAAGAAAAGCACAGCTGACGCTTGTCGTGCGTATAGCTCCGGCATTTATAAAGCTTGTCGAAGACGCGAAGTCTCTTCATCGCTTTTGCGTACCATATGCAAACTGCTGAATCAAGTGAATTAACGTAGCATCTATAGTAACGTACACGCTCCTTCACGCGTATGCATAGAGCTTTCTTGAGAAAGACAAGAGCTGCCTCAGCGGTGACAGATATTTCCCGAAAGGACTAGAAAGTGCACGTATATAGTGTTTGCAAAACTAAAGGCACGCTTTAAACCCCCAACCAACACCCGCCGCGGCGGCTTGGTAGCGTTGGCGTCGAGCTGCTAAGCCCGAGGGCAGGGGATCGAATCCCCGCCGAAGCGGCCGCACTTCGATGGGGGCAAATGTATCGCAAGAACGCCCGTGCACTGAGTGCACGCACGCTAAAGAACCCCGGGCGGTCGAAATTATTCCGGAGCCCCCCACCACGACGTGCCTCATAAGCATATAGTAGTTTTGGCACGTAAAACCGCAGAATTTAATCCACAAACCATCACCGCGTCAAAAGAGTACATACGTATAGCCCTCTATATATAGCTATCATGATAAGCGCTTGTTCCAGACATATACCGATAAATGACCGTTAAATTAGTTGACGCTGTAATACTGATTGAGAGACGGCATATATAGCTATACCGTCTTCCAATCAGTATTAAACCGTTAACTAATTTAACGGTCATTTATAACAGCATCACTGCGAAAGAGACAGAGCTGTCAGTATACAGTACTTCTCCCGCTTCGTGCACCAAAAAAAAATTTAAAGAAATAAAAAGACATAAAAACGATAACGCCCGGAAACGTACGTGCGTCAGCGCGCTGTGCAGGCAAGGACACCGCGTGAACTCATCGCGGAAGCACGCCAAGTTTTGTTTGACAAGGCCCTGCACAACGCGATGCGATTATATTTGCGTGCGCTCACAGGGCTTCCGGCACTTTTTTTTTTTTTTTCTCGTATCGCCATTTTATTTATTTTTTCCACCCTTTCGTCTCTCGCTGTTCATGCTCTGCGCGTACGTATATCGCCCGGATCTCGCCATCGTGCAGCGCCGCGCGTGCAAACCGGGCAAATATGGCAACGGCCGCGGGGGGAGATTTCCGGCTCTTTGTGCCGCCTCGCAGCATCGCTCTTATATACAGCGAGGATCGTGCCTGCGCTGCTATAAGGTTGCTTTTAGCGAACCATGGGGGAGTCCCGGAGGTTGATTTGTCGTATTTTATTTCGTCTTTTTCATTCCCAAGCTCCCAAAGCAGCGTATATATGCGTAAAGTGCCTGAACCAAGGCTCACGAGAGGACGGACACCCGTATTCGCTACGGCAGTTGTACGTATACTCTGAAACAAAATCACACACAGCGCCCACTTAGAACATTTATTTAAGGCCAGTTGGGTGATATATATCATATAGTGCAGAAAACAAGACATATCGCTGACAAGGCCACGGCCACCTCACGGGAAAGCGAAAAGTACCATAAACCTTCGCGAACGCTAACGTTGCGCAATAAGTATTCATTTAACGGGGTATACCGCAGGACATTCAGTTTTGTCTAAACATGTGCGGAATACAGAAGTTTAGAGCCGGTAACGTACAACGCGCAACGCCATGCGAAGCAATATCGCAGGAAACGTTCCATATTACACTACATAATTACCAGCATACAGTAAAACAACGCCCTTTCTCCACCTTTCCTTTTTTTTTTCATATCCAAAGTGTAAACCGGACTCCTCTATTTCTTTTTTGTTTCCCCTTGCCGTCAGGTTGTCCTGCATGCCCCCTGGATTTTTTATCGACACGCCGCGCAACGCCGCTGCTTTTTTTGGCCTCCGACGGAGGCTCACGCAGAGGGTAGGTAAACAGTCTCTGCGGCCGAAGCAAGAGCACAGCGGGGCGCCGATACAGAGACCAGATAAGAAGCGGCCGCGGAGAAGCGATAAGGGGGCCAGCGATGCCCTGAGCAAGGGCGCCCTCTTATCGGATACGTCAGGTGTCCTCGGCAGGTCGCGTCAGCACCGCTGTTTACCCGGGACTTACGACGACACGGCTACCGACTTGCTCGTTCGCGACCGCTACTTAAACACGGCGGCGTGCTGCGAACTTCGCGCTCGCCTCGATACAACAGCAGCTATATAGAGGAGGCTCCGGATACGAGCGTAGAAGAGCGTCTCGCGAGTTGAAAGGGGCAAGATGGCGAGGTGATTTCAGTACACGGACGGATCTGTTCATGCCACAGTAGTGCACTTTGCAGTTCTCCATCACCGTGGTCGCGAATACAGCGTGCCCAGCCGAACATCCCGAGAAGCGCATGATGATCAGCAGGAATTACACGTTCATTATATGAGCAGTTCATATATATGTTTTTTTTTTCGCTTAGAGATGATGCAATCAATCAATCAATCAATCAATCAATCAATCAATCAATCAATCAATCAATCAATCAATCAATCAGCTGTTTGAATTCGTTCGCATTGAATGCTTGTAATGTGTACACAACATATACGCATTCTCTATTTCCAGAATACGAACATGTACGTGTCTCGTGGTAAACGCGACCAGAGCACGATCACACAATCCAGTTTTGCAGCACCTCTTCACATTTCTGCTTAAGCGGACCAGAACTTCCTCTCTGTCATCCCCTACAGTGCTTCGCTTAGAAATTTCCACAGTGGGTGCGTGTAACTTTGTACCCGTTATGTCGTGCAGTGAGTATCGCCTACAGAAAAGCAGGCGAACCGTGCACACGCTGCGGTAGGATATACAGCTGTCTAGTTTGACACCTGGATGCCCGCTGTCGAAGTTGAGGAGCCTTATTGCGACTGCAGTGCCACTAAGATGGCATGTATACTACCGGAAATATAAACTCTCGGCAACTTTTCTCCTGCTGCGCTCGTCCGCGGCAATGCCGCGAAGAATCGCTGACGAACTCTGCACTCTCATTTTCCCTGCCTGCAACAATCCGTGAAGCCGCAGCATGATGAACCGCCGCTTTCCTTCCACGAAACGATCCTGTACAGCTGCTTCGGCTCCCCACCGCCGTATTAGCGGGAATGCGTGAGCCGAACAGTTTAACCTGGGGCTTGCGTGGCGCGGTGCGCGCTCGGGCCGCCTGGCGTCGGCGCATGCGCATAACGCGAGGGGGCTCACCACAGCTTGTCGCCATTAGTCCCAGCAGAAGACCCCAGAACGTAACACACTCGGTGCCTTTGACCCCGAGGAGGAAGGAGGGGGGCACGAGGCCTCTTAGGCTGCAACGGAGAGTCTACCCTTCGTAAGCGGGCACCAAACCTCCCCCCCTTCCCGAACGCCCGCTTCTTCCTTTCTTCCTATAGCGCCGGGAGCAAGTAAAGAAGTAGAACGGGAGTAATAATAATATCGTCGGGGGCGAGGAATCCGCTCTCTGCTCTGTATATACCGCCAAAGGTCACGGGCGCCGGGCCTTTTTCAGCGGGCCATAAACACAAGGCCTGCCTGCTCCCTTGCGGTCCGGACTTTTCACTGTCCTCGACGCCGTATCTTTCGTTATTTTATTCTCGCTCGTGCGCCTTCTTCTTTTGCCTCCTTCCCTTTCCGATCGCAGCTGTATAGCTAGGCGCGTGTGCCGACAGGCCGGGGCAAGAAGAGCTCTCCCTCCCCCGTTCCCCGAAACGGTTTTACGCCGTCAGTCAAGAGCCGGCCCCCAACGAGGTGCCCCCCTTCCCGGCGAGCGAACCCGCCCCAATGGTCGGTCGGAAGCAGCGGAGGCGAGGACGCTGCGCCGAGGCTCGCTCAGGCTTCTTTTGCGAGCGCGGAAAGAAATACGGAGCGCGCGGCGTCGATGGCCGCCGACACCCCGCGCGCGCGCGTCACTGCTGCGGTTTGACTGGCACGAGAGACGACGACGCCTTCCTTGCCCGCGCGTTCGCTCCTTCACTGTGGGGCAGTGGCTCGCAGGGCGTTGCACCACGGGTTCGATTACCCCTGCGTGCAGGTGTTCACATGTTCCTGCTCGTGTTACAACTGAACGCCGGTGCGCGGTTTTGTTTGTCTGGTTTTTTTTTTTTTTTTTGCTTGCCCGCAAAGAACAACCGACGTGTCCGAGCAGGAACCTCTTGAGAGATGAGTGTTGAACTCTGCCCGCGCGCTCCGTGAAGCCAAAGCTTAGGGAGTAGCGAGAGACCCCGCAGTCAAAGGTTCGGTATTAATTTAGATGGAGCGAGTCCGGTAAAGTCGGCCTTTACAACACTGGCGAGCACCTCGTCGATACGAGGTCGACGCTTCGAGGGGGATCACGTTTTAACCTCCTGCCGAGCGTACTTCGTCATCATCAAGGACTTTCGCGCTTTGCGGTTGCGCACGATATCCTCTCATTTCCTCACATAATGGTGGATACAACAAACACGGTGTCGAGACAAGGGAGTAACGCAAAAAAATTAGAAAGGGGAGTAGAGTATAGTGGCAGGGCGTAGCAGAAGCAACGAGAAAAATATAGGGAGCAAGAAAACTTTTTTTTTCCTTTTGTCGCAGCACTGCCAAGCATTATTCATGAGAAACGAGACCATAGTTCTTGTCGCAGTACAGTTAAGGCACCTATGGGTGAGGCATATGCGGCGCCGAATGCGAGGAGCATCCCTTTGCTGTATATATAAGCAGCCGCGCGCCAGTGACGTCACGTCGTGTTCACTTACAAACGCGGAGAGGCTACACGGAACGCTCACGTCTTCGCAAACGTGGCCACGCCATACGTTCTTTTTCTATTTCGGACAGAAACCGACATTCCGTTACACTTCTGCGGCCGGCGTAACGCGTGCGCTCAAAGCAGTGAATGAACGCATTAATGAGTCTATTTATTTATTCAAGGCTAGCTCAAACAGTTTCGTATAAACTGTAGGGAAGAGCAAGGGCGCTCTCAAAGCATCGCAACCTTCCCGCATTTACCAAATGTATGCATCGTGTCTGTGCTGCGATACCTTGTAGCATTCTTGAATTTACTTACACTGAGAAAGCGGAAGCGATGGCTTGTCGCCAAATACCTTCTCGGCAATAAATGAGACAGGGCAAAGTAAGGTGAGGCTCGATATGGCTAAAAAAAAAGAAAGGATGACCTGAAAAGCCGCACCACAACAGTACAACGGCTAAGAGGGACATATGGAGATAAAATTTGCGACATGCAGCGAACTTTGACATGCGGAAAGGGGAAAAAGAAAGTCTACAAAGTGGCACTTCTAAGCAGCACATGATATGTATGCAGCTGCGATCAGTATAATACACCTTAATCAGGCACGCACCCGAGACAAGATACAGAAAAACCGTGCAGTACTGTGGAGCTGGCGGCAGCTTAGCCCGGAGCCACACTGTGTTCGCACAATGGAACGGTCAACGACTCGAGTGAAGGTTGAGCCAGCACGCTAGCCAATCGCTAGAACAAACAACAGTAGAGTGACGAATCATACCGCGCTCCCGTAAGCGCGCAATATCGTCCCTGAATTGACCGACACCATCTGCAGCAGCTGGCTTCCGCAACGCTGAAGAACGGTCGCGCTGTCTCAGCGAGGAAAGTGCCTATGCACCTTCTCCACAAATTTCGTACAGCGTGTCGAAAGCTATACGGCTCGCGTCACCATTCGAGCAGAGATAACCGAAACAAGCGCTCGCCCAATGTACTTCTCTAATGTTTCCGAACGCAACGCCAAGTGAAAAGACGGATCACGGCAGGATTGGGCAGCGCACAATGGGCGAGCTCTTCTTTCTAACCTGACTTGCAGTAGGGCCGGTACAATGTAGCGACTCCTGCCGCTAAATTCTATACCTTTCTTGTCATGCACCGCTCCCGACCTGCCGATCATAGTGATTACGTACAGACAGATCACCGCTCGGACCACTGCTGAAGCACGAAAAGGAAAAACAAGAATGGGAATAGAATCGTTATCCGGCTTAGGTCCTCATTCCCGGTTGGCTGACGCCACCAGTGGCTTTCTCCGCATTGCACGGAACTACTGAGACGGAAGGTAGGCGCGAGGCGATTGCTGTTAGCGCGCGCTCGACGATGGCTTTCACGATTCGCGGCGCACGCGTCGACCGCCGCGCGTCGAAGCGACTTCGGCTCCTTGGGTTGCCAGTTCACCTCGACTGCACTCGTTTCCGTCAAGCGCGAGCGAACGGGGTCGCGTCGCGTCAAGCGTTCGCGGGAGCCAGATACCGTGACGATTACCGCAAGAGCCGCCGATTGGTTCGCTTCCTCCCGAGGCGCGTTGTCGAGGCAGCGCCGTATTGCATGAATGCATTCTGAGGACTGAAGACGCATCTCTTCAATTCCCCGCCAAAAATGTTTTTTTTTTTTTTTTAATTCATTTCGTTTCTACGCCTTTCTTTGACAGAAAGCATGGAGGAATGGGGAGCGTAGGCAGGAATATAAAACGACGGTTGGCGAACAGGGGCGGAATACGATTGCGCCAGGAGCCAAATTTAAAACGCGCGACCGGCCGCCTCGGGATGGTGTGTCGTCTCATGTGAAGTCGCTTAGCTTTTCTAATAGTGTATACTCGCTGCAGCGCTGCAGGCTCGCCAGAATTTGTCCCGGTCCTAATGCACCGTGAGCCGGATTTTTATGCACTTTTTTTATTATTATCGGTCCCCTTTAGTGGCCGATCCATGGCCACCCAGCGAAGGCGCTGTTTCGTACGAGTCAATGACGAAGGACTAAACGACTGAAAACAGATTGTTTTACAAAACGCGACCCCAAAGCATAACGCGCTCGTACGGTGTTTTGAAATAACTTAGTTTCGCGGCTTTTAGGGCGTTAAAAAATGAAGTTATCAAAGAGACAGGGGATGTCCTGGATCACATGCTCCGTGCATATCAGAGCGTGCGTATACGCTAGCGCGATTAAAAAACGGTACAAAAAAAAAATACAGGGACACACACACACAGCGCTAGCGCTGTGTGTATCCCTGTGTGTCTTCTTTTGTCCCGTCTTTTAATCGCGCTACCGTGCACCCCTTGAAAATGCATTACCAACAAGCCCACATTGCAACCATCGTGTACATATACGGCCACAAATGACGGCTCGACACATTCCGAAGACTCGTAGAAGGCGAACTGTCATGCAAGTGAGGATTCCAACTATATAGAAGTCGCGCAACATTGAGACATAGCTTGACATAATCGTCCCGAACCTCATTCTGGTTACACACTATATATTCGCAGGCACTCCTTCCGTTCGAGTCTACCGTTATGAAAGATCTGCTGGGCGCATTCGGGGAATAAAATAAAATAAGGGTAGAAACAGCCCGAAATGCTCAATGCGATGCACATGTGTTTCGCCCGTGTTTGGCGCCGCCAATCCGCTTATCTGTGCGCGGCCCCGCGGAGTGTCGCGAAACGGCCCGGTGAATGCCCGAAAGACCCGCGTATACACGCGACCCCCACGCCTACGCGTCTGCGTAAGGGGCGCAGCCCCCCACTGAATCGCGACCTTTCCGTGCCATGCTGAGTCTTGTGCACTCAACGCGCGCCGATAGGGGGCGCGATCGCACGGCCTTGTTGCTTCGAGCACGGCGCGTCACCGCTCTCTTGACCTGTTACCTGCGTCAGTATGCAGCACACTCCGCGAACGCAGTCGCACATATATGGTGTACAGACGCTTAGTGCACGGCCTGTATCTTCTCTCCCTGTCTCTCTTCCCTTTCCTGTCCTTTCTTTAATAAGCTTTTTTTTTTTCTTCAGCCTTCAACCACGAGGAGCTGCGCTGATCCACGACCGTATACATTTGTACGCGCCGTGAATACTAATGGTAGATATCATGCTATATAGCTAAATGGTGTTGCTCTATACATGGCCCTTTTTTTCGCATCGCGGGCGAACGAGCAAACTAGATCGTGTGCAAAGCGACGCGGACCAGAAGGAATGCTACGGTTGCGGGAAGGTGAAAAAGAAATAAAAGGGTCGTGAAGGGACAACAGCTGTGCGGTGAAGTCACAGCTGGCGTCACGATGAATCACAGCAACATTGTGCGTCCCATTATGTGCGAGACTTAGTAGGTAACCGCCCTAAGACAAAGAGAGAGAGAGAGAGAGAGAGAGAGAGAGAGAGAGAAGGAGAGAGAGAGAGGGCAATTTACTTCATCCTGTTTGGCTACCCTACACGTAGAGGGCGAGAGTGAGTGGAATAAGGTACAAGAATTCGGATAGTTCACGTATACTGCATGAACGACGATCAGCGCACACATAGAGTCTGGCATATATACGAGTCAGCTGCCTTCAGTTATTGCAGAAGTGGCCGCGTTTGAGTCGGTGGGGGAGAAAGTCGAGATAGAATGGTGCCGCTTAAGGGTCGTCTCTTGCGGGACATCTGTTGCCACGATCACTGCAGCTGTCTCCCTTCGGAACACATCAACGCCTGAAGTATCCCATGGCGGCACTGGGGCCACCAGCACTCATGCGTCCCTTGCAGATCTTCGTCCCAAGTACAACGCACAACGCTGCTGAGCTTCGGTGACCTGTTTCCGGATGATCCCGCAGAATGACTGAGCGGTGGAGGTCCGAGTGAAAAAAAGAGGGGGAAAGGGATATCTGGAAAGAAGGAGATGGCGGTGTGCCGATGCTTGTGTATATACTACCACTCACCAGGGGCGTCGGAGGGCACCCTCGGCGACTTTGGGCTGCACGAGAGTCGCATGAGCACCATGGCGGCCATGCAGTCGTCCATGGTGTCCGCGTCCTCGCTGGCGCTGGGCCGCCTCTTGCGGCCGCTGCAAGGAAGAGAAAAAGGAGAGACACGCACTCAGCATTGTGCGGGGAAACACTAAACATGTATGCGGCGACGGTTATGCAAGCACAGCGGAAGAAGGATGATGAGCCGGCCTGTCTGTCGGGGCCTGTAATCTTTCCGTCTGTACAGCTCCAATGCCGCGTTGGGTGCAAACGTAGGGCGGTTTCGCCGCTATACAGACGACCTACTCGTGGGAGGACAAGCGTGACCTCGCTTTGACGTTCGTAGAATAAGAACCAAGGTCGCGGACTGGGCCGTCGCCAGTACGACTCGCTTTGCGCCTGCCGTGTTCGCGTACGTACACCGAAATGATTCATCGAGAATGATACCCACTATTAAAAAAAGAAGAAGAAGAAAAGGAACAGAAAATGACGGGTCGGCGATGGGGGTAAAATGAGAAATTCGAGCAGTACAACTGCCCTCTATGGAATGGAAGGCTGCAACAAACCTCAATCACCCGTGCAGATCGAGGCCGCTCCTAACTTGCACAACCAGTATCCACGTATACAACAAGGTACGTGTTGCAAAGAATGTTAACAGTCGATAACAGTTTCGACGACAAAACTTCCGTAATGAACGTCAGCGCATCGCAGTGTCTGATTCGAAAAGAGTCAAGCGGCTTACAATATACTCAGGTAGCCTCAGTACACGAGATCTCAGTCGTATACCCTCAGGGCACGGTACTAGCCTATAAGCGGCAGCGTGGACGGCAGTGACCGAGCTTGCGCAGTGCCTACATATGCCGTCGTCTAACTTTGCGCCCGATGTTCCTAAGACTACCTAACGAGGCCGCCTTGCTTTCAGCAAACAAAATGACAGTGCCAGAACCATCGCATAAACAAAGATCGCTGTGAACAAACAAGCAAACAAATAAACAAACAAACAAATGTAGGCGCGGCCCTAGCTAGCGCACTCGCTCAATAATCAGCCACACGCGCCGCCTCGCAAGCACTAATATATACTATACGCGAAACCTGAATTTACACCGACACGACCAATGCGTGCACGCGACTCATGCATAATCTAGAAAGGTGCAGACCTGTTGGTTTTCTTTCCTTTATTTCTTTTTCCTCACTACGCTTGGCAGCCGCAAAAGCGTGAGTGTGTGCGCTTCGGACGCGATTACTCATCCCCCTCGCGCGCCCTAGTCACCGCGGCGCGACACTCGACGAAACGAGGGCGCGCCTCCCTGACTGCTCCCCCTTCCCCCCTCACCCTCGTTAATTATGAGCGCATGCGCACCACCGTGGAGCGGCGCCTAACGCCGTGGAGCGTACACGCAACAAGAAACACGGCAGGCGAAGGCAAGGAAAACAACACGCATCATCGTGGTCACCTATTATATAGCACGAAAACAAAAAAAATTATCTGGTGTTTGACGTGCCAAAACCACGATTTGATTACGATGCACGCCGTAGTGGGGAACTCCGGATTAATACCGACCACGTGAGGTTCTTTCACGGTCACCTAAATTAAGTACGCGAAAGCTTTCTTTTTTTTTTTTTTTTTCGCCTTTATCGAACGTACGACCTCGAGGTCAGCAGCGCAACGCCATAGCAAGTGAGCTACCGCGGCGGGTCATTGCCAAATAAAATGGCACTGTCGCTCACTGTTCATTCGTTGCGTCGAACATTAACCAACCAGAAAAAAAAAGGAGCTGAACTGTTCGGTCACAGCTGTGTTGACAACGAATATGTCGGCATGCATGAGGTGGGAAATCGCACGCGGCGCGCGGGTGAGCGATCGTTTGCGAATAAAGAACGTGAGCGAAAGTCACGGGTCCAGCCGGCTAATAATTACGGAACGATAATCGGCTGCATGTCACCGAGGAAGACTAAAGTTTTCCCCAATGTGCCACGCTAATCCTTACGCGATGCCTCAATTAAACCGGCGTTGTAGACGGGAGGATTAGAAGCGGACTGTAGACATGCCTGCATAGTTCTCCGTGCAGTTGACGAGTACATAAAATTCAGTATACAGGCGCACTTATACAGAGAAAAGAAGAAAAAAAAAATTTTTCGGTAATTTTGGAACCATATCATGCAAGTGCAAGGAAGTTAAACAAGGAAGAGGAAATAGTAAGTATAAGAACAAATTCATGGCAATGACAACAGCACACAGTTTTCTTTTTTCTTCTTCTTCTTTCGGGTCTTGTGGATAGGGTATTTTAACCATTTACATCACTGTAAATGGAGAAAAACCGTTTCGCTGGTCTTGGTCATTGCGATTGGAAACAGGTTGCATTAAATGGAGAGTATGACCGGCGATACAGATCAGCTGTTTGTATCAGAGGTATAGGGGGAGAACCGGAGAGAAAT
This sequence comes from Dermacentor andersoni, assembly GCF_023375885.2. NCBI lineage: Eukaryota > Metazoa > Arthropoda > Arachnida > Ixodida > Ixodidae > Dermacentor > Dermacentor andersoni. The sequence continues at coordinate 65,942,911 of NC_092817.1, read as the reverse complement.
TACTCATCACGTTATAAAACACAGTGAACAATAGAAAGCTTAGTGCACAAGCCCTGAAGTGATAGAGAGCTTATCTTCGTTCGCCGCTTCCGGGATACAGAGCTGCCAAGGCAAACAATGTCTTATCGCTCGCCCCGTCAGGTCCTGTCGACGCTGCGACATTAACTTGAGCACAAAAAACACGCAAAAGGAAAGGAAGAAATAAGTTAGCTGATCATTAGGGCTAACCAGATCACGAGCCGCGACAAACATACGGCCGCTTGTATGCGTGCACTGCATGCTTCTATCTTTGATGTGCGTCGTTGTACCCTTCTGCTTTGACCTTGTACCGTGCGGCAAAATTAATGTATCAATCAATCGTGCGCGCATTCCTTCAGTCCTGATCAGATTAATAACGGCATTGATAAAGAATTTCGTTGTATAGTAAATCCCGGATAATTATCATCATGCCATTATGGTAACGATAGTGTGTGTGTGTGTGTGTGTGTGTGTGTGTGTGTGTGTGTGTGTGTGTGTGTGTGTGTGTGTGTGTGTGCGTGTGTGTGTGTGTGTGTTTGTGTGGAAAGGTCATGGGTCATGGCACATGCTCCTCAGTCTGTGTTATAACCTTCAACTTTTCGCAGTGAAAATATTGCGCTCCAGCCTCCATGCAACTATATATCTCCGGCATCAGGCCGAAGGCGAAGTATACTGCAGCGAGGCGCGCGAGACAATAACAAACCAGCACCAGTGTATTTAGATAAAGCGAAGCCAGCGGCCAGAAGTGAAATACGATAAGAAAGAAGGTGAACCAAAACCCGCGATTCTCCAAAGCGAATTTCTCGCGCGCCGCTGCTGCAAATGTTTTCCGCGACTGATACCGCGCGAGATAACGTACAGGCTTTATTATACTGCGTCTAACAGTGCGCCATTCGTCGTAGCTGCTGCGTGCAGAAATGCCACTTTATCATTTCATGGCAAAAATCAGGAACATTTGATAGCTTGAAACTCAATTACGTTCCCTTCCGCAGGTATACGCTCACTAACGTCGGGACGTTACACGTTTCCTCTTGTCGTCTCGTTCACCTCCTCGCCGCAGCCGCCACTGACCGCTCACCGACCGCATCAGCCCATTGCGGGAATAGATAAGGGCGCGCACGCGCTATCAGCTCACTCAATTACGAGTCTGCAAACCGCAAACAGGCCGCAGGAGCAAGCGGATCTCCGGCTTATCGCCGCGTGTTTTCTTTTCCAGCGAAGCTGTTAGCCTCTAGTTGGTCTGGAGTTCTCGCTGCGCGTCCTCACAGAAAAAAAAAAAAAGTATATCTTCAGCGATTAAAAAGAAATAGCGATTGAAGCGAAACGTGCACAGCATTCGTTTCAGTAAAGAAAGAGCACAAAAGCATCCAAACAACATAACTGATGATAAGGCGCTCCTGACAACAATGCGAGGCACCCATGCGTTTCCCGGTAAGGTTTACCGCTGCGCAAGCTGCCGCGGCCGCGACGGCAGCTTGCGACATGTGGTAGTGATGTCACTAGCCTTTTATATAAAAAGAGGCAGCCTATAGCAACTGGTTTTATTGTTGTTACAGCGCCGCTATGGGTAGGCAACGCATAGTTGAGAGAGAAGTGGTTCGTTGGTGAGAAAGGAAAGATTGGCGCTGCCTTCTGCACCCCTTCCGGGAGCACGGCTCAACGCCAAGGAGCAGCGTGAAAACGAGGGGCGGCAAAGGGAAAAGAAACGGCAATACGACCAGCTAGCGGCGGCGTGCCGCGAAAATTACCATTACTCTCAATTACCATTACTGCCATTACCCTAAAGCACTGCACACTCGCCTCAGCAGTTGCATAGTGGTTTTCAACAGCTTCGCTGAACATACACTTCCGCAGGGCCGGGACGGCGAGTCTATGTTTACCGCTTTATCTTCCCTCCACGCAGCGCGAATGGGGCGGTGTGTTATTGTGCGGCGATCAAGATATCCGGGGCTCCCTCCTTCCGAGTAAAAGCGAACGTGTCCGAGCGCGTCGCCTTCAGCAACTTGCTCTCTTGTCGCGATCGGTTTGTGCTAAAGCAACTGCGGCTGGTTTCTTCTTACCATTGTTCTTTTTTTTTTTTTCATGAAGGTTGCTCGCTGGGGGGGGGGGGGGGGGGGGGGGCGGCCAAGGAGGATTTCACCTAACGCGAAATTCTGAAGGTAATAATGAATTCGCCGGACTGGCGTATGATTGCGCGGCTCCCAGACGCCCATATTTTAAGAGGACACGAAAGCAACACGCGTTTGGTGTTTCCGCTCAAACTTGCACTACTTCAAGGACGCCCGGTACAGTGCGCAACTCATCTTAGGTTCGGTGGTTACGGTTACACACGTGTCGTTGCCAATACGTCCTGTTATATCACACTCGATCAGCCAGCAGACGCAAAGCTGAGTGCATAATCACCATGAATAAGCACATCTAATGCAGGAAAATTCTTTATGCACGCTAGCTGTTTAAAGTTGCAGAAAAAAGCGCGGTTGTCCCATGGGAACAGCAAAACCTGCGCATACGCACGTTCTCGCATTTGTCGCTCGATCGAAGTATGCACAGTCGCACGCTTCTCAGAAGAAACCTGCACCATTTGGATCAGCATCACGCAACAAAACCTCAGTCATGCGGTGTGCTTTACCATCTCTCCGCAGTGGTATCGCTTCTGTGCTATATACTGCCCGCGTCCTCTGAAAATGAAAGGCTTGCACTCCGCACCGCTTTAAACCAGCTGCACGGAATAGCTTTATCGTAAGGACAGGCTCTTGGGGACGCAGGGTCTCGTATATCAGAGCTGCAGAAATCCACTTAAGCGTTGTTACGATTACAGAAAGCAATGGCGGATTCAGCGACCGTCTGTGACACAAGGCTGATAATTTTCGCTATACATAGGCAACATCAACAGTGGACTTTCTCTTTTTATCTATTCTTTTCCTCCCCTTTCCCCTTCCACAAGTGCAGGGTAACCGACCTGTCTCAGTCCATTGTTAATCTACCTGCAGTTCATTTATCCTTCCCCCCTCTCTCTCTCCTGGCTGTGGTGCCCCTGTTTTAAGGTGTCGGAGAGAACTGAGAAGAGCCGTCGAAGAGCTAACGAAGCGGTGTACTGGCAGCAGTTGCGCGTTTTCGTTTACCCAAGAAAACAAAACAAAAACACGTAGTGACAATGACAGTGACCACGGTTTATAGTTGGTTATTCACGTGGCACTATAGCGGGAGCACAACAAAAACATTTTAAGCGGACGCGCCGGCGTTTCCGTGTGTTGCCTTTGCTCCTTCTTGCGTCCGTGCTAACGAACCGACTTCCTTATTCCTTCCTCGTCATATCAGCTCACTCAGCTGACACGGCTATTCCTTCCTCGACGTTCGCAAACACGAAGCTAACAGAACAGGAGCGAGTGCCGACAATGCTCGTTTGCGGGTGTAACTGCTTAACTGCACCTCATGACTCCCTCCTCGGTACACTCTTAAAATATGTTTGCGCCCTTTGGGGCTTGTCTTGCCCCACAACAATAATCGTCATCTGTCTTATCCGCATTGTCTTTAACGCTGCGAGACCCGTACTTCCAGGTCACGAATGGCAAGCGCGTTATCACTGTGACCTACACTCCTAAAACAGTGACACCCTTTGGAGAGTATATTTGTCCCACAACGATAATCGTCATCTGCCTTGCTTGCGTTTCCTTTCTTGATAACGCTGCGCTCGCTATACTTTGCTCTCCAGAATGCTATGTCACGCCGACTGCTGTTCGTGACTTGGAAGTACCGAGCTCGCAGCGTTAAAAAACAAAATGCGGGCAAGACAGATGACGATTATTGTTGTGGGACAAGATACGCCCCAAAAGGGTGCAAAACTTTGTTAAGAGCGTAGCTTTCGTACTCCTCGATAAAGCCCCTTCATTCTGCTTTGGGCAGAGACCCTGTAAAATGGAGTAAAATGTGGGGCAAGCAGTCACGCACTCCAAAGGAAGACGCCAGTACTGTTCTTGGAGTGCAGATAAAAACGTCTCCGAGTTGAACGGGGAGGGCGAGGGGGGGGGGGGGGGGGGGTAGTTCGCTAGAAGGCCATAGAGTTTCTCACTATACAACCTAGAGGGAAATCTGGCGCTTACCGTCTATGGGAGTTTCTTAAGGGCCGCCGTGCCGTCATGGCAATGACGATATATGTGTCTGCGAGGCTCGTGTAGGCTGGTGTTGTAAGAGGCTTCGCCTAGAACGTGGATATGGCTACACAAATAACGCGTTCTTAGAGTAAAATCTTCATAAAATGTTTCCATTCACGAATATTACATCTTTACTCACCTAGAATACATGACCAACCGAAGGAAAGCAAGAACAGACGGCAGCAAACTGTTTCAAAGCGAGCGCGAATCTTGTCGTCTGTCCTCCAACTTTAGCAGCCTGCTGATACTTCTTACGTATCATATAATTGTACATGCAATAAGAAGTCCTCATAGTTAAACAAAACATGTTCTTGTGTAATAATAAAGCTAAAACAGCTTTTTACGTGCTATTTCAGTAGAAAATTAATCATTGTGACAGACGGAACGGTGCTTGCCTGGCTCTCCGAGAACGATGCCAATCCGAAGTCACAATACGCCGGCATTCCCATGCATACCACAGCATAGCAGCGCCATATTTCCCTCTGGGTAATATAGTGAGAAACTCTATGTAGAAGGCATTTGAAACAATCCAGATGCCAAAGAGAAGCTTCAGGAAGGAACGAAAAAAGAAGAGAGAAAACACAGAATCCGAAGCGCAACGGGCAACCCGAAACGAAGCGAGCCGGTTCCGCGCGCCTCTCCGAAAGGCTGAGATGCAAACGCGTTTGGTATCACGTTCGCGCGCAACTAGCCAGTGCCGGCATGCGATGCCGGAGAGTGTGTGTTGCCTATCGACTTCACGCCGAGTCTGTAAGCTGCCGCGGCGGAACCGGCACATTACGGCTTCTTCGGGCGGTCGGCCTTGCCGCTCGACTGTGGAGGCGTCCTTCCTCTTCTCTTATTTTATTCCCCTTACCCCTCACTGCCCTGCGCAGTGCTGTTGAGGCGTCCTCACAACGAGAGATACTTACGGCTCTGCACTTTTCAGTTTCCTTCCTTTAAAAGTCACTTACCATACGGCACATTACAAGCCGAACAGCGAGCCTCGCTCTCTCTCGCCCATCTTGGCCCGCTGCTCGAATATCATCCGGCTCAAGGTTCGCCATTGTAGCGTAGATGTACCGCAGCTTCGGCGCTGCGGCTCAGCCCGCACAGAGTGCCAACAGCGCTGACGCCGAGCGATAAAAACAAGAGAGGGTGAAAGCGGAGCAGGGGAGACAGGAAGGGTGCGGATGGCGGAGAATGGGGGGTGTCCTAAGCTATAGGCTCAACTGTGAGTGAGGAGGCCAAAGAGCGGAGCGTTCGAAGAACAGAAGACCAGAGTGGGAACTCAAGCAACCAGAACAAAGCTTAAATATAAGCGTGCTCGTAGAAGACGGAAGAAAGAAAAGGAGACGAACAGTGAACGGAGATGACGTGAAAAGAGAGAACGGGTTGATTGCAGGAAGTGACTGGGGCTGCAGCGAGCGCGGGTTTAAAGAAAGGGCAAAGCTCAAGGAAGAGAGGAATGAAATAATAATAATAATAATAATAATAATAATAATAATAATAATAATAATAATAATAATAATAATAATAATAATGCGACGACGACATCAGAAGCTGAGAGAATGCGAGCGACACCAGAAAGGAAGCGAGGAGAAATATAAAACCTGCAAAGAACTCAGCCCGAGAAACGGATCGAGAAAGATGGAAGACAAGAGAAAACAGATGTTGCTAAAGGAGCCTTCTGCTCGCACGTGTGTGGGTGCTCCTCCGCGTTGGCCGCTCGCTTCTTTTGTCGAGCTAGAAAAAAAAGAAGAGAGGGAAAAATAAAGAAAGAAAGAGGAAAGTGAAACCGACGGAAAAGGAGATGACTAAGTAAAAGCGAAGTGTCGGAGGGAGAAAGTTAAAGGGGCGAAGGGCGACGAATTGGTAGCTAAGCCCTATATTGGAAACCTTGGGGGCGACCGAAGACAGTGGGAAAGGAATTCGGCAACAGCACCTCCGCTTGTTCAACATACCGGTGCGCGTCCGCCCCTCACTACCGCTTTGTGCTTCAAAGAAATAAAAGATGATCTCGGGGGCGAACAGGCGGCGTATATGACCATCGGCCGCGAACTCCACGTATACAAGAAAGGAATGAGCCGAATAGCCGGCAGTCTCTTTTCTTCGGGGAGGGAGGAGGACGAATCTGCATCGTAAATATGGGGAGGGGAGCCAAGAGGGGACTTAAAAGGCCAAGGCGGGGGAACGGGGACGCCAGCAGACGACGAATAACATGTTCGCGGGCCTGAAAGGGAGAGCGAAAATTGGCCGACAAAGTATTTAAAGGAACTTGGAACGGGAGTGCAGTGACGGTGGTCGGGCATGCCGACGCATTATTCTCCCCGCGCGCGCTAGCAGCATAACGCGGTGGTCCCTAAGGGAGGGAGGGGGGGAGGGGTTGCGAATGTGAGTCACGCCGGGTGAACTTGCATCGTCCTCGCTTGGGACATTTCCAAGCCCCGCCGCAGCGGCCGCCGTTGTCGCGTAACTTTCTTCTCTTGCGAAACTTCCATCTCCCTCTCTCTCTCGCTCTGCGCTCGGCCTCTCGTAAAACTGGCTCGCGCTCCGACCGGGCGGCACTCGAGTCACAAACACAGGGTGAGGGAGCGCCCCTCGCGCGGCCTCTCACAATAGAAGCGGGCCTTCTTCCTAACTTCAAGGAGACCATGCTATGCGCGGAAGTGAAGAAAAAAAAAAAGAAAAAGAGGCCGACAAAAGCGGCCCAAGTCGGAAAAGAAGTTGGGGGTGTCGGGGGGTATCCCCTTCTTCACACAAAGGAGTGAAACGCTGCGAGGTGTCGTACAGTGGATAAAGAGAGAGAGAGAGAAACCAACTGAAGCGAGAGGGTCGTAATCTAGCGGTCCCAGAAAAAGCAGGTCCCGTTGCACAACAGCTGATTTTCGTTCGCTTCCTCTCCCCGCCACTGTCTTACTTTTCTGTTTCTGATGGAAGCAGTAAAGAAGAGGAATTTCGTGCTTTTTTTTAATTATTATTGCTTCCTTTCTGCCCGCTCCGTATTCTTTGTCAGAGCGCGCGTTTCTCTTTCCGTTCGTTTGTTTACGCGTTTTCTCTTCGGGAAGCGATGGAATGGAGGGGGCCTTTGTTTGGGCGGTCATTTCCGCGTATGTAGTATGCCTGCCTCAGCCGCATAGCTGCCGCGAGGAGAGAGTCCTGGCGGCGCATTAGGGGCGATGGCCCAAGCGCTTTGCGACCAATGAGCTGTCGCCCGGTTTCGCAGCGCTGCGTCATAGCACCTGCGCCCATGAAGCGCCGCGTTGTTCCCTCGAGGTCGGCCATGAAAAGCGGCCACGATGCATCTTATGCACAACGAGTTATGCGCCAAGGCACTTCGTTGCGAAATGCCAGCGTCCTATCCTATACAATGTAATAATACGGGCAGGGAACTTCGTTCGCTTTCGACGATCAAAATCGAAAGCCCCCCTCCCTCCTCCTCTTTCTTTCTTCTCCCTCCTCATTTTTCAGTGCGTGTGGGCTGCAGGACCATAACGCCCGCGGCGTCTGACCGTGATGCATAAGGCAGGCAATATGAGAATATATCGCGGAGCGCGGGTCATGCGACCGCAGTGCTCAATTTCTCCAGAGTGTTCCATCCTTTCCAGTTCACGCGGTGATCAGTCTTGCCACGTCGTGTATGCGCGATGGCTCGCATAGCTGTACGCTTAACCTTTCATTAAAGGGCTGTTCCATATACGCTCCATCTCAAGCGAATGCATGCAGACGGCGGTTGAAGGTTTATGCAGGAAAGAAACAAATACGACAGAGGGGAACGGAACACTGACAGGCACGCACGGTGTAAGAAGTATACAGTATATTCGTACACCGTGCAGGCACGTAAAAAAGAAAAAAAAAATGAGAGAGAGAGAGAGAGAGAGAGAGAGAGCTATTCCGGCTTTCACGTAGGATACACGGGCACGAATATAAGACCAGGTTGGTGCGATTTCGAAAACTCGATATTAGGGCACTAGAAATTATTATTATTATTATTATTATTATTATTATTATTATTATTATTATTATTTGAAAACATTGAAAACAGATATACGCACGGCAGGAAAGGGAAAGCGAGGAGCAGGCTGGCAGCTGCCACCGGAAGCGGCACAAGGCCCATATACTCTTCAGAAAGGAGACAGAAACATAGAAATTGAAGATAGGAAGAAGGGGACGAAGGGGAAAATAAAGTGGAAGGGCAGGTCACTGCAGGTCACGCTACTACACAATGTTAAAATACAATAGTGCCTGAGGTATAGTCTTTTGAAAAATATAAATAGGCTACAAACGTGAACACAAGCAAGGGAAAAGCGCACGGCGCTCTGTGTGTCTGTGTGCGTTTATCCCTTGCGCTTGTCCATTTAGCGCCTTAAAATGATGTTTTCCAAACCTAAAAAGCTTTTGGTCCGTAAGGGCTGCTTGAGTTTTGACTAGCTCCCTTCGATATATTATAGTCGTTTGTACAAAACATCACAATTAGCTGGCCTGATGTAACGAACCAGACCTATAAATAAGAACTATTATTGTGTGTGAATGCGGTCCCTATAGTCCAGGCTGATCGGAGCTGAAATTACGAGATAACTTCCTTCTTGCGAATACCTCACCTCTTTCGCCACACATCCCTCTGCAGCTGGCTAGCTGTAATCTTCCAGAAAAACATTGTTGTCCCACATCAAGGTCGTACAGTAGCCGTATAATGCACCCGACTGTTAAGTATTTTCTTTCTTTTTGTCTTTCTCCCCAGAAAACGCGCTCTGATAGTCACGATATAGTCACAAAATACATAGACACATAGCAAATAGATACACATGGATCACAGATGGAGACGCAGACTCAGGTAACAATACATCACTGCAAATTTGCAGTGCATGGCGAAAGCCACCCCGAAGAACAAACAACCGGCATAGTCATGACGTATGCATGCATGTGCACTTCCGCCTCAAACAATGCTGCGCCCAAGGTTTATCCATCGAAAGGCGTCGGCATGTGTGCTAATTAACAACGTGGCATCGCCAAATTCATTAACTACCAATGCACATATATATTTTTTGTACGCCGGTGTCACTTTCAGGAGCGCACAAATATCACTATATAACCTGCAAGCGCCCGAAACAACAATCCGTGCCTGCAGCCTGCAGTGAAAATGTCGAGTTCGCAACCATTTTGTGCGCGCACGACCTCCGCGATATAACAGCGCCGCATCCTTTCCAGGGAACAATAACGTGACCGCGGTATAAGCGAACGACAAAAATACATCGGACGTTCGCGACGCGGGATGCACGCCACATGTGAGCGCGGTTCGAAACGGCGAGGCCAAGCGTGCTGTTTATGCAAAAGCGGTGACGGCGCAGTCAAGTTCGCTGGCCTCGCTTGTTTCTGAAACAGGGTTCGCAGCACGACCTCGACTGATTCGCGGCGGTTAACAACATGTACACCGCCATACACGTGCGCTGATCAGCTGCTAGACGCGCTATGGAATAGACGGAATGCCGTTCTTTTGTTGGCTTAACGCATGCCGCTATATATTTTCATGTATCTGCCTTCCCGTAAATAAACCATCTCTCCATCCAGCTATCCCCCCCCCCCCCCCCTTTTTTTTTTTCATTGCGATGAAGATGTCGCTGGAATTCCTTAGCCAAAACGGCAAAAGGCAGGCAAAGCAACTGTAACAGACACTTCAATTTCCGTATTATGTCGTTTCTTACACAGCATGTCTTCCACTTTGCCAGCTCTTTCTACACGTTTCAGACCGCAAGCATGGGACGTCGCATAACTTAGCGGATCGGGTGCCGCATTCAATGTGACGTTCGCGCACATATCAGGGAGAACCGTTGCTGGTCGGCGCTCGAACACTGCAGCTGACAACGACGGCCCCGCAATGCCGTCGGATAGTCGCCAACCATGCTCTGGCGAAGGAGAATGCCGTTCCAAGCTGCAGTGTGTGTATGGGCGGACGGCCGCAGCCCTCTCCTATATACAGCTCGTATAGTGCAGCAACACTTTAAATTTTGACGCATGCTGTATACCTCGCCCCAATGACCGCGCTTGTCAAGTCATGGCATGTATGAGAGTTCGTGGGACTTACGTCCACGTGTATATATAGCAGCGCACTGTGGTTTTCGCCTGGCCGCTTCGGTGTTTTCACATTCGGTCACGAGGGCACCTAGCTACGCCACTGCCAATGAGTTTCTGTTTATAAATTAAGAAAACTTGAACTGCATTCAACAAAACGCGAAAGGGCTCGACCTATCACTCGCTAAACAGGCACTCTCAAAGCGTAAAAATATGTTGTGTTCCATTAATGTCGTGCAGCATCTGTATGGCGCGAAATCGGAAGAACAAAGTTCACACTCCCTTTGACCTTTACTGAATTGTTGTAACGTAAAGAGGGTTTCGAAAGAATGTTCTATACACTCTATGTTGATTTCGTATTTCCCTCTTGTGTCCCTATAATAGTCATTGCGCATAAAAACCTGCGCGCTGACAGTGAACTGCGTGCACATCTTTCCGCGCCTGTCCAGGAAGGAAATGTGAAATAAGACTCAACATAAAAACGAACGCATATCATTCTTCAGCGCACGGCGGGGACACCTGAACGAAATATGTGGCGAGAATAAATATAAATAAAAAAAATAAGAACAAACTAATGAACTCGTTGGGTGTAAACAAGGTCGTTTCCCTCTATAAAATGGCCTAAAATGTGTATTTTTACTCCCCCTGCAATGTGAGACGCCGCGTGTGCGTCTGCTTCAATTTCCACTGCATGTACATAAACTTAAAGCACATTAATTTGTCTGCTTTTCTAATATGTACTCACTCCCTTAAAGCGGAAATGAAGACAGGTGCCTTCGCAAACGCAGTTTGTTCGTGACTGTAAACGACCGAGGGCGTTAACTTGTGTGTCGGGCGCTGGCCTTTGCAAAGTTCGAGCGCCGACTGACAGTTCGCTTCGGCGTATTTCTATTTTCTATAGGCTCGGGGAAAAAAGAAGTGAAAGCCAGGAATGAAGAGCTACAGCGATAAAAACCTGCCGTACAGACTGTACGGGTTCATGCATATATAGCTAAACTTTTAAATTATTTTTCAACACGCATACGCCGTACGAAGAGGTCATTGCTATTTCGCAGCATGTCCATACTACTTGTTGCCCTCGCGCCGTAAAAAGCAGTAATTTTATGAGGCGGAGAAGTACGTTGTCGGCTGTATAGTGCACACGTACGGCAAACGGTAAACGCGGTCTCAACGCGCCACTGTCACGTGCGTGAACAGAGAACAGGCGCTTTGGGAAGTTCCGCGTTTTTTTTTTTTGCCTATATATATATATATAGTATAGCGTTGGTTTGTGCTGTGTCCGCTTAAATATGAGAGAGAGAGAGAGAGAATGCGCCCGGGGAAGTATACGCCCTCGCCGTCGTCCACGTGTTTCGTGTTTGGTTTCGTTCGCCCTTGTGAGACTTCGTGCGCAAAAAAGCCGGAGTTCGACGTCCGGCGTGCGGAGGGGAACGCTGACACGGCTTCCACTCCCTCCTGCCTCTCTGTGGGCGCGAACAGCGCCCGAGAGAAAGGCTCGAGTTGAGCGCGCACGTTGTGGCGACACGTACACGCTGCAGTTCGTTATCGCGGCGACGTATCGAGGATGCCGCGCCACAGGTCGCTAGCCCTCGAGGCTTACCCACACGCCCCGCTGTACAGCATGCATGGCTGCCGCGAGGACGGCGACGACGTGCACCCCACGCCAGGGCGCCTCGCGGGGCCAATGTATTGTGTACTCGCGCGTGTGTATGTACACAGGTGTCATTCGGTTCTCCGCAGTGACAAATCCCGTGGAAAAGCAGTGGACTCACTTTGCACTACGTATATGGTCTTTCGCGGGTCGTTCGCGCGGTTCGCGAACGACTGCAGGCCAGCACCTGCGATTCGGTGCGTTGACCCGTGAGTTGTGAACGAGGAAATAAAGCTTTAGTTCGGCGGAGTGCACGTGACGGATTTAGCGTCGGCCTAAAATGTGGCTGTCGGAAAGCTGCATGAGTATACAACTACTTTGCAAGCGCTGATGCTTTGTCGTTAGAAAAATTAGTGGGAGTGTGAGGTTCGGGAGCGCTTCACGCATGGACAGGAGACAAGCAGGAAGGGTCGTTGCAATGCATGGTATCCTGATCAAGGCCGCAGTCCGGCCAGACTGTCCATAGGGAAATCACGTATACGAAGAACGACCGGGTGGACGGAGCTAAAGAACGGGAGGGAACGTGGGAAAGGGGGTTGGAATGAACTGACGGTAAGGGAACGTAAGTAACCCTATCTATATACCCACATCTATAAGATGTGGGTGTATAGGATGTGGATCTGGGGGATCTGGGATGTGGATCAACAGAAACCTGCGCTACTGCACGATACTCAAGCGCTGCGAAAAGCCGAGACAATGCTAAATGTAAAAGACGGGCTCACCACATACGGCGCTTACAAGCGTACATACACATAAATAAGTTTTATTTTAAATGTGCAGGCCAGGTAGAATCAACTAGTAGTATGGTAAACAGGCATGCATAAGCGATTCACTCAGAGATAAGTTACCGCACGATTTTGACCCCTTGAAAAACTGAGTTTTCCTTAAACCTTTAATGCGCCACTTCATAATGAAAAAACGGAAGCTGTCAAGTTATTCCCCTCGCGTAAGTGTGACTCATTTTTTCATCATTTTTCATCCTTCGCGATGAAAAACGGTCCTCGCGAACCACGCTCGATGGTTTGCCCAAAGCGCGGACGCTTATTTCGCGAGACAACCACGATGAACGCTCTCGTATAACGCTCATAACCTAATAAGCGCCATCCAAGGATTCGGGCCAATTTCGCAGCTTATGACCGCAATTAGGCCCCATTTTACCCGACTCGCTAGCAATCTTGACCGTCAGCAGCGAGAGGCACGTAGCTCGGTGGCCCAAGTACGTATACGAGTATATATTTATAAACATTGTAACGACTTCCTTGGACCGGAAGTCATCGTACGGAAGGCACATCCCCAAGTTGCGCGCGAACGGCCTTCTGAGCTACGCGCTGTAATTGTCTCGGCTCTGGTTAATTGCGGCGCCACTTGGCGCCTGCGCGGCGCTGTATGTGTTTGTTCCTTAGTGCTTGTGTGTGTTTTAATTGAAAGTAGAGGTAATATGGAAAAAGGAGCTGAAGGTGGACAAGAAGGTAACTTGACGAGGTAGAAGCCACATCCACACCTTCCGTATTACGCGTACGTGCGACTATCTGTCTGTTGCACTACGGTGGCGGTACCCTCGCACCCACTTTCTCGGTTATTTATGTATGTGCATCGGTTATTTATGTATGTGCACTATATCTGGCCCTGGCAGTGTTACCCAGCGCCACTCACATAGCCAACGAGGTAAATATGTGAACATCCTTCTAACTTCTAACCGCTGGGTGTCATGCAGTACGAGCAGGCAGCTGAGCAGGCCAGTAAACCCCCTCGTTATGTGCTATCAATTAATGCGTGGTGGGCTGTGAACCTACTCGTGTATACAACCCTCGGCAACGACATTATATATATATCAGCCACAGTGACGAAGCGCAGTAGAGCAAACGCTAAGTGCTGGGAGACAGAATGAAGACACCCTCTTCTCTCTCTATTTTTCTCTTGCTTTCTCTCTGTTGTCCTGGCAGAAACAGAAGCGCTTCTCCGATCTCGGAGACCATAGTACACATAGCGTAGAAGTAGGCTGAGAGGGGCAACGCGATACAAAAAAGACAAAACAAAGTTGAAACACGCGTTTCGCATCGCATATAAACACACACGCGCGCGCACAGGCACCGCTCGGCACGGAGGCGCACCCACTGCTCGGAGAAACAAACACCCTTCCTCCCGCCGCGCGTGCAAGCACAAACTCGCGCTCGCTCGATCCGCATTGTTCGAGCGGGACTCGTCCTCGGAGAAGGGCCTGCGCGCTGCATGCAGTGCTCGCGGCAAACAGACGGCACGGGAGACGCAAACACCTTTCACGCCCACGTATACAACATAGAGGTGTGTATCCTTCCTGCACGTGCGCTTGAGACTTGGGGCGCTCTGACGTGACGCTATTCCAGACTTTCCTATTCCAATTCGGCAATCAGCCCTCCGCGATTGGTCAAAAGCTTTTTTGGACCACCTCCACTTTGCCTGTCTGTCATGCATGCGACTTCACGAAAACCGCGATAGCTCCCGATCTGACATGACCTCTATACACACTGATTATGCATTATTCGACCAAACAAAAGAAAAAATAATTATTGCTGATTCGACGCCTTTTCGCCATTAACCCTCTACTATTAATCAAAAGTTTCAGGCTGTACCCACTTCACCTGTCTGTTACTCGACGTCACAAAACCGCAAAAACTCATTCCGTCAAAGTGACGTGCATGCATGTACGCGTTGAAGATGCACTAATATGCCGAACAAAACAGTTCTTCTTTCCATTTTTTTTTTTTTCTGAACAAACGGAGACTTCCCCGTTCCCAAAGGAATAGAAGATGGCTGCCGCCGATCGCTCAGGCACTGGCTGCTCGCAGCTGCCGGAGACCATGGGTTTATTTGCGCATAACAAAACATTTTGCGTGGCCGTATAACATTATCGAGCCCTTTCGGCACGTATACGACATCGATCTGCCAACTCTTCTCTGCTGAGAATCCGTTTCAGCGGCATTTTTAACTGTCCGTTGCACGCCACCGCGATTTTAGACAAGCCACCGCAAGCTAAGTAAGGGAAAGCGAACCAATCGCAGATGCCGCACCTCCCTCTTCATCCGGTTATCTACTTTCAGTGCGCTAGCTGGCTCGGCTCCATCGAAACCCTCTCCACTTAAGCGTGCTCCTCGCCTCATGTCAGCGAATTGGATAAGAAAAACCGCTCGATGTAGGCAGTCTTATTCGTTTTGAAACCAAACAAAAGTGACCTCCTATAAACGAGGAGAGCGTTTGATTGTGCTGTTCAGGCAACGCTGCGGGTCACTTGCCCGATGCTTGCGTCGGCGGTTACGTAAATTTGACGTCAGTAGATTGGAATAAAAACATATTGGAATAGTTTTACGTTATAGGGCGCTTCATCTCTCTGTCACCCGTCCTTAAGTATAGTTTAATTCCTTCGTCCCGATTTCATGTTCCTTTTCTTCTTGACATCCTGCAATTCGGAACGACACCGATCCTTCTAGGGCAGCAACATTGTTATCCTTTCCCTCAAACCACAGACTTGATCCTGTATTGAAGTTTACCTCGAGAAAGAACAGAATGTACGGTGAAACCTGTCCGCGGACAGCGAGAACTAAGCACCAAAGCGCACAGCGCGGGCTTTTTGCAGTCTTCACATGCATATAGTAGCGGCCTATAGAAGCAGTTGGCCGCGCGCACACAATCTATATAGTGCGTCTGTTTGCGAAATGTACGAGAGGATTTGTCTCAACAATCGAAACCCTCGTGGCTATTATGGTGCACGGGCCGCCTTCAATGTGAAAGTTCCGTGCAACGTTGTGTCGTCCAAATAAAGTGAATGGCATGCTGAAAAATCGGCATTTGCCCCGAGCTAGAGGTAGCCAGCGCTGAGTCTGTATAAGATAACGATCCTTTTCGCTATATTATTCCTTTCTTATCATCCGCCATTCACGCGGTTATACCCGAAACCGCTGAAAACGTGGGCGGAACGCCAAGAGAAATAGCTGCATTATCCTGGCTATGGACCGAATTCGCGTCTCAATTATTTTACAGCGGAGGTGACGGATGGAATTTAGGGTGCGCAGGGAAGCTAACTTCTAAGTTACAGCGGTCCACAGGCCACAACAGTCCCACGCATCTTCCGTCTTCACTCAAGTGTCAGGGCTATAGCTCTGAAAGTGGAGTCAGCCTGTTTCCCTTCAGAAGGAATACCCCGAGAGCAGAAATGGAGAGTCGAGGACACGGGTACACGGGGGGGAAAATAAATAAGCATCTAGCGGAAGAGGCCGCGGCGTGCGGGGCTTTGGAACGCGCTTTGAAGGACCTCAAGCCGCGCTTCGAGGGCAGAGACGATGACATGCTGGTGGGACGTCCATCGTTTCTGCTCTATAGAAAAGGGCCACTGAGAACTCCTTGCCAAATATTCGTTTCTATCGAAATGTACACCATTCAACAGGAAGCAACATTTGTGAGTGCCCATCTTTTCGTTTCTTCCTTTCTTTCGTAATGGTTACGTCTCACAAGAAGGCAGCAGAGGTTTAATACCGTATACACATGAAACGGGCATCATATTTTTTTTTCGGCCTTCCCAACCATTCTCTTTCTTTCTTTCTTTCTTTCTTTCCATGTCTACCCTCCATGAGCGGGACAACGTTCTCTTGCAAAACTTCCTCATTTGGGACTCCGTTCGCTCCTTCTTGAGCTTCTCCTCCAGGTGTTCGGAACACAAATTCAGTGAGTGGTGCAAGCGGTTGAGCGCGGTCAACTTTACTGGGAGTCTAACGCACCGTGCCTTTTCCTAGTATAACGCACGGGGTAAGTGGCAAACGCGCGAGCGGAGGACAGAAGCAGGAGCGCTGCTCTTCATCTTATGTCGACCCCGATCTCTCCGTCTCTCTCACAATCCTTAGAATAATTCTGCCGAAAACGATACCGCGTTTTCTCGTAAACCCGCGCGCACTAATCCGGCGCAGCGACTAATCGGTATTTCGATCCAACTTTGCCGGTCGCTTCTTTAGTCTCTACCCGCGGACCACCCACGGCGATGCAATCCCCGACGAAAGTTGTCGCTGTATACGCGCTGTTTCTTCGTCGCCTTTTCGAAAGGAACCCGGCGTACCTCTAGCGGCGCATTCGCACGCGCCGAGTGCGTATATAATGCGGCCGCGCTCTCGGCTTCCACGCGCGCCGTGCACACACACAGCTCAGGTGTCGTACCGCTCGGCCGCAGCGGCGTGATTACCGGCCGGCGCTGCAGAAGCGTAGCAGCGGAGCGAGCGCGCGCGCTCGCGACAAGCCGGCAGGTCTCGCCCGAGATGCCCAGCGTTGCGTGTCGGCGGCAGACAGGCCCCTCGCGGACTGCCGCGGCCGCCTTGGCCGGTACCAGTGTATATACTCTTTACTCTGCCTTCCACGTTTGCTCACGCACCCGTGCATCAGTGAAGCTTTGGCGCCCAACCAACTCCGTGCAGTGCCTCGGAAGGCGACGGCTCGCCTCGGTCAACCAGGAACGAGAACCACAAGGGCTCGTCCACTGTCCGCCCCTAATCCTTTTTAAGTGCCACGCCGGACGTACGCAAGGATAACGGAAGGATAAGCGGCGCGCAACCTGTATCATACCACCTTTCCCTGAGAATATATACGCGGATGCTTCCGGGGCTCAAAGCTTTTCGTTCAACAATCGGCTATACCTTCGATATAACGTTAAGCTTCTTATCGCGATTGGCTCCCGCGCCTGTTTGTAACGCCACACTGATCCAGCGTACACACTAACCGTTTTTGTTGCGAATACGGGCCCATGGTTTCCGATTGGCTGAAATGAACCGCGGTAGCGTTCGCCGCGCTGCACGGAACTGGCGAGACGGATAATGGCAGCCGTGCCGGGGTAGCAGGGGTACGGGCAACAACTCGGTGGAACGTACCGCCCTCTGTTCAGCTGACCTTAGCACCCATTCTTTCCCGATTTCGCACTTCCTTTTACCGTCACCCTCGCCGAACGTTCTACAGCGTCGACTGCGGGAACGCCAAAGGAAGAAAAAAAAAAGAAAGACAGTGCGAGGCGACCGCCGGCCTCTCTCGCTCGAGAAATGACGCCAACGACCCACTTCGAGGTGAACAAACACACGCCGTCCGAGGAAAGCGAGCGCACGCGGCTCAACGGCGACCTTCTCTTTTCTTCGCCGGCCGGCTTGGCTGAGCTCGCTCTGTACTGCTAGCTTAGCACACCGCGGAAGCGAACGCACTCTGTGCGCCGCTCGGCTGCTGGTCCGCAGAGGCGAGTTCGCATTCGACTCGCCCTGCACTCAAATACTCCGTCTGACAAACTTCGTGCAATGCAGCGAAGGCTATAGGACTCGCGTCAGCCAATCGCTAAACGAGACCCGGCTGCGCTTGTCCCAGAGGTGGGAGGAGGAGGAGCAGGAGGGCTCGCCCGTGCACTGTGCGGTACTAGTTCTTCCGGGATGCCGCATCTTTTATGCTCAGCACACGTTAAATAACCTTAGGTGGTCGAAATTAAGCCGGAGCACTTTCATAGTCCATGTGTTGCTTTGGAGCGCTAAATCTCCGTAATCCAAAATTTGAGGAGCCGAATTCGCAAAGCTTTTCGTACACAACTGCTCTCCGCAATTGGTCGGCCGCCTTCGCCAATAATATGTCCAGCATCAGGACTGGCTGGAATTTGTTCTTACGAACAATTCTAGCGCATAAGAGCTTTCTTGTGAATACGGGCCCAGTTTCTGTGCTCAGCGCCGCCACGGAGCCATGCACCTATGCTTCGCTGGTAATGTCGAACCCAGAACCGTGAAATATACTCTTCACTTTACTGATGACGTATGCACTTTCGCGAAGGAACGGAGAAGAAAATTCTCGTAATTCACGGTAACCCGTTGTACGAATCATTGGCCTAACGAAATATGAAGGACGCGCACGCGGTGCCTTTGAGAGCAATTGTTCAGGCCAAGGAACGGTTAGGGGATGCGGGTGCCGCAGCCTCACTTGCTCTTCCAAGTATCGACCGTCCATTCTCGGAACGGCCACGGAGCGTAAACACGTGCGTTTGTATGTACGCCAATCGATCCCGGTTCACATCTCTCTCGCTCTCTCTCTCTCTCTCTCTCAATCTATCTACCTATTTTTTTTTCTTCTTTCTCAGGCGACGTCGAATGGACTGCAGGTGCTGCCGCGAGCGGTGCAAACGCCACGAGTGAAAGAAGAGAGCGGGACAGACAGAAAAGAAACAAAACGGAATAGGTGAGATGAGGCTTTCTTTAATCCGCGCGCGTTTTCCAGCGACGGACCGTTACACTGCGACGCACGCAAATGTGCGGCTGTGTTTGCGTATCTAACGTTAGAATGAAAATAAAAGGACAGCTCCTCCAGATGTTCAACGACGTTATATGTAAACCGACGCGAGGACGTTGGCGGCGGGAATGAAAAACACACCTGCAGATTCAGCAGACTGCCTTAATCGCGTCTGGGTATAATAAGCGAATGGAGATAGGAGAAAATAATAATAAAGTTTTCCACAATGTCTGCGCAGGTGTATGCGGTGACTGCTGCTTTCATTTTCGATGTTGCGATAACGGCAACTGCTAGTCGTTGCATTAACAAAATTCAGTCATACTGTATGTGACTTACCGATAAAGCTATTGTGTATATAAAGAGCAAATATACATGTAAAACTCTGTTATCTCGGATATTTGTTGCAGCGCTACTCTGATATTGAAGCATATATTAACGGACCCAAAGTGTTCATCGCAAACAAAATTAGACTTCCTGTCTGTTTTTTTTTTTTTTTAGTGGCATTTCAAAAAGGCATGCCTATAACGCATGAGTCCCCTGGCCGAATGACCTCAGTTTGCCCAGCAAGACGAAGACATGAAAGTGAAGTTGAAATATATTATCTACCCCCATCACCATTCGGATAATTGAAAACATAACAATCATATCACACAAGGTGGTCAAAAGAAATCGCTTGCGATTATGGTTCGAAAACGCACGCACATTCACACACACAAACGTGCGCGAAAAATACATTACATATGTATATGCCCTGCACCCCCCCCCCCCCCCCGTTCGCCTAAAAAGAAAAGAAAGCCACCGAATATTTACCTTGTCTTAAATAAGAAGGATTTAGTAATAGTTAGCCGAACGTATACGTCAGTGAACACCTTTCTGCTTAAAGCAAATCAGTTCTGCGGAAGCCCGCATGCAAAGTGGCGGAAAGCTGACGAAAGGAAATATTGCGGTTCAGCCGACTTTATCACGAAGCTAAAGGAAACCGATAGGGGTTACTGAAAAAGAAAGCTTCGCAGTATACAAGAAGACCAGTACGGTCTTTTTTTTGTTCAACTGTGAATTTTTATTACTGAGAAACCTGTATGGGTTTCCCTTGTATTTTGAGTACAGTTGGGTGGACGACAATTTTCCTTTGACGATCTGTCTTAAGAGGAAGCTGTAGCTCGAGCCCAACTCCGATACATGTAAAACGCAAAAACGCTTTTCTGAGATAATCCTTGGACCGATTTAAAATGAAATTTGTTGCATTTGAAAGAGAAAGTTAAATTCTAGTGACCGTTGGAAGCGGAATTTCGATTTAGGGCCTGAATTTGGTGGAAAAAGATTTCAGAAATTCGAAAGTTCGAAAAAAAACAGAAGCACGAAGTTTACAAATGAGTATCTCTGCATCAAGAACAGGTATCGTGGTTCTGTAAACGGCATCTGTTGGAACATTCAAAGCGGACAAATTTTATATGTCAGTTTATATCTTACGTGAATTTGTTACGTTGTGTACAAGGGTTATGCAAAAGTTTTATTTCCATATTACTAACTTTTTACAGATTCATGTGCAACATATTAATTTTGTCCGCTTTATATGTACCATAAGACGAAATTAACATAATTGTGGTAGCATTTATCGTTGTTGAGTTAGAGTTTTAAACTTGATAGTTTCGTTTTCTGGAAGTTTGCAATTCTTGCCAATTTTTAATAAAAAAAATGACGGCCTAAATAAAAAATTCGAAGCGACCAGTCACTATATTTTGTTTTTCTTTTCAATGCAATAAATCTCGTCAAATTTGGTGAAGTGATTGCCGAGAAAAACGAATTCTCCTTTTGCGTGTATTTAGAGAGGAGCACCCGAGCTAAAGCTTCCTCTTAAGCACGACCGAACCGAGGCAATGCTTTGCATTCTGATCAGTTCGTGCTCATTCAAGGCGACGTTACCTCTCGGATTACGTCAGCTTGCTTTCTCTTTCAAAAAACATCCAATTGCTAAAATCTCCGTTGCTCCGGTAAAATTACGCCAGATTTCACAGTAATTAAAGAAACGAAACCGTTTGCAGCATTATTAAAGAGATATTGCATTCATTAATAACATTCAGACACGTTCTCTAAATTATTATTTCTCATGCAGCTGGCATCGTATCCTTTGTATTGGCATCCTTTGTGCTTCGGTGGTGTCTTTCCTAGCCGGTCATCTTTGTTCTGCGTTGAATATGTTAGTATTTTATTGCGTATGTTGTGAATATGTAAGTATTAGTCTGTGCGTTTTTTTTTTTCGACGCTTCCTGTTGTCGTAATTTATTATTTCATTCCAGTGCTCCCTTACTGAGGGTCCCGGTATACAGCCTTTCATATCGGAACCCTCGTCTGTGTATATTGAAACGCGGTCATCCGACGAAGACAAACAAGCACAGGTGACAATATTTCTAAGCTCCCGTACATTTCGCCATCAGAATCAAGCTTCGATTTGCCACAAATTTCGTCAGAACATATGCCAATGAGCCCGGCTGGCAAAATACTTTACATACTTCCAAGCGCACATGGGGTGGACAAGACAGGCTGATCCAACTATATACGCGTTATCCTACTTCTCAACCCCGCCTTGAATGCAAAAAGAGTAAAAAGAAAATAATAATAAATGGGTTGGTCTTGAAGGGCTTTTGCAGAAACAAAGGCGCGCTTCAATTTGCGTATTAAGATATCTTGGGGAACAATATGAGAAGCCCGCAAGTGGGTACGCTACTTTCATTATGTATACATTATCACCGCGGACCCTCCGTGAAAGGCCGTCTTTAGCATACCTCTGCGTGCAGCTTTGCCTTCGCATAAGCGCAGCATGAGTCCAGCTCGCTGGCTGAACCAGTTCACACGGCGCGTGCAATGCATTCCGATTCGTTCTGCCAGTTCTGTCTCCGAGCCGGGGAGAGTCGTTTGTTTTCAACTCGGCGTATAACCATATGGCAAAACACCGCCACAGGCACCCCGCCTGTGCTGACGGAATAAGACGCGCGGAGACAACAGTACCCGTATTCACAAAAAGCTCTAGCGCTAGAATCGTTCGTATAAGAAAGTTCCAGCCAATCATGATGCTAGGCATATATTAGACAAAGCGATCGACAAATGGCAAAGGTCACTTACGTAAGAATAGCTTTGTGAATTCCGCCCCAGTAGTTATGACTCCTCAGAATTTTTTTTTTTTATTGAAATGAAAATAAAGGAAAGAGATGTAGTCACCTTACAATGGTGACGGCTACTGATTTTCGCGTAGCAGAAACAACAATAACATAAAATATATATGTAGCAAGAAAATGAAAATAAACCATCTCATAGGGCCAGAAATCCACAGCACACAGTCCTCCACACCCACTAACATATATAGAAGGCAATTAATAGAAGGCGCACCACAATGAGCTGAAAACCTTCCGGAGATAATGGCCCCGGTACAGCTAAGGGATGATTTTGAGTGAGAAAGTCTCTGCTAGCGCCTCTTGATATCCTGAGGCCACAATCGCGAGTTCGGTGGACATGGCGCCAGCATTCTTTTCTAAAACACGCCCAATCAGTGGACGAAAAAAAAAAGAAAAAAGAAGTGTTCCACAAAAGTAGTAGCACGGGAACCGTGGCGGTATGGCGCTATTAGTTATACGTCCAGTATTTTCACGTGCAAAACTTATGGCGGGCACATAGTCCCTTAATTGTCGGACAAGAAAGAGCTCAGACATCTTGACATTCTATTTTTCGAAGCGTAGTCGTAAGGGCAAGTTTGTGTCATTGAATTTGTCGAAGGAGTTGAGACCTAATTGTTTTGCCGGTTCTTAGAATAAGATCAGTTGAATCCTGTCTGTCTTTCCTTTTTTTTTTTTTTTTTTGAGAAGCAGCACGCATACACAATGGCTGCTGTAAAAAAATATATATTAAAAGGAGATAACTTAGCCAACAGCTGCCAGCTGGCAAGCGAGGGCATCTTTGTCGGGGCATTCTTCGGATGGCGCAATGTGCAGTGGCTGTGACGTACGTGTTCAACTGTGCGCGTTTCTTTCGCGTATGCGAATGTCGTTGAATGTGCCAAGCGTGGCGTCTCTTATAATTTACGTCAGATGCTTCGAATTACAAACTGCTAAAAGGTGCATGACGCCATACAAAGCGTCGTAAGAGACGCAGAAGGAATTGCAAAAAAAAAAAAAAAAAAATCTAGGAAACAAAGAAACTCTGGAGATCTTCAGGAACGAACAATGCGAATGTGCACAATGAATAGCAAAGCTCCCCGCAAAGCTGTGCAAGAGCTGTTTTCTCGGCTGTAATGCATTTATACATCACTCACAAGCTGCCGCTGCTTTCATAAAAAGCGGCCGCTACACGAAAGCCGTTGCGTCGCAGCGGACGGGAGAGAGGGACTCGTGAGGAACAAAGCTCGTCCGACTGGCACTGACCGGACCTCGTAACCTGACGTGACGGCTTTTGAACCGAATAAGGGAATATACGACGAAGTAGTCTCCCAACAATCGTAAGTGAGAGAGATAGAGACAAAAATAAACGAAGAAGCCATAAAGCTTTGCTTCCGCAGTGGGTCAAGTCGCAGAACCCATACCACCTCTTCCCGGGCCACAACTGTGGAAGAAACCACGACGTCGACGCCGCTCAGAAACGAGAGCGTCCCCGAGCGATTTTCACGAGCAGGCAAGGAACGGCTCCCCCAAGCTGTCGGAGTAGTTTTCCAAGCGCCGCAGCTTCGCTCGCTTCGACCCCGGAAGAGATCATGAGGCCGTGCGAGTGAGGAGGGAAAGGGGGGAAGCCGCGCGGCGCGAGAAACAAAAAGCGAGAGAACCCCCTCCGCCGCCGCGCCCGCAAGCCGGCCGGCCGGCTTCTCCGACAGCGCGCGGAGAGAATAGGGAACAGCAAGAGCTTCGAGGACCAAGCAAACACGCACACAACCTGCCGCGCGGCTGCTAGGCGTCCCGTGCGCCTCGGGACGCAGAGAAGGGCAGCGGTTGCGCTGTGTGCTCGGACCCCGAGTAAGTCAAACATGCACAAACGAGCCGCTGCGGCGTTCCGTGGATCGAAGCAAGGGGGCAAGGGGCGAGGAGGGCTGCTGCGGAGTTGCGACACACGCACGAGAGGTGCTCGCTGCTGCTGCTGCTGGGAGGCATTCCCGGGAAGGAAGGAGCAAAACAGGCCGTGACGTCAGGTTGACGTCGCTGCGCGTGCGCCGGTTCGCGAGGGGCGAGGCGCGCCTCCATGTTTGTGTGTACGCAGCAAGCGAGGCCGCGCCGGCCGGCTTTCGTTTGCGCGGTGGTGGCGGCGCACAGCTGATCGGCGCCGCGCCTACGGGGAGCCACTGCGCGCGTTCTCATACTGCCCGGGCTTGTCCGGACAAGGAGATTTTCTGTGAAGGCAGGTTGGAAAAGCAATAAAAGGAGCACGACGGTTACGTTTCGCACGCGGCGCACGGCGACCCGCTTACGAGCCGAAACCAGCTGTATCCTCAATCAGCTGGGAGCGCGGCGGCCCTCTCGCGAGCTTGCGGCCATAGCGCTGGCCGGATGACGAAAGCGCCGAGGAAAATTTAGGAGGGAGTCGGACTTGTAAAATGGAATGACAATCTGAATAAAATTGATTTGGGAGGTGGACTCACTTTATGGAAGGCGGCACATCGATGCTGAGTGAAGAGGCTCGCCGCCGGAGCTCGCCCTGACCTTCGGCAAGCCGCGAATAGTCCGTGTCCAAGTCCTGTAGGCGAGCTGATTTGCGGCTCTCCAAGAGTCGCACCTCTTCCAGGCGCTTGTGGACCGTCTGCGTGATGTGCTGGTTGTGCTGCGACGGCTGGATGCTGATGACCACGTCGTCGCGCACGGCGTCGTGCTCCAGCACGACGCCGGACACTTCGCGGCCGTTAAACGTCACGTACACGCGCTGGCCGCTCTTGAGAGTGAGGCCCGCTATGGTCTGGAAGCCCGGCCCGATGAGCTCTTCGCCGCGGTACTCGCCAGTCGTCTTGTCGGCGAACATGACAGTGTAGATGTTCTCGTCGTCAGTGTCCGTTTTGGTCGCCTGAATAACACCAGGCATGTGGTTGCCGTCTGCCGTAGGGGCGCACACACGCGTGCCCAGGATCGAGCGCTTCGCCAGCCGCTTGCCCGTCGACATGTCGCCGCCGCTTCCTCGCGCGCGCGTAGCTGTCGCTCTTCTCGCTATCCTCCGGTTTCACGCACGCACACTCACGATTTCACCGCCTGCTCAAGCCAGAGCCGGCGCACTGACATGCTACTAGCCCGAGGGAATAACACACAGCCGACAAACACCGAGAGGTCCGCACCGGTGCGCCGTGGGGACAACCGTTCGCTATCTTGAGCACAGCTGGCCGATCTTGTCCTTCCCTCACACTTCGGGCCGGCTCCGCTGCCGCGCTCGACAACAAAGCCATGTGATTTTGGGGGCGCTCCGATTGGCCGCTCAGCTTCTGACCTATTTCCTCATTGGCTGGCGCCGTTGTCAGGCGGCCATGGTGTTCTAGCGAAGGTCCCGGATGTTGAGCTGCGCGCGATGCGGTGCCGGCCGCTCGTTCGTGAAAAAAGCTTGATTATCACCAAGAAACACCTGTGTTTTAATTGTTTCCCGTTCCTTGCGTCAATGTGGCATCGGTAGAGACGAAACAATGTTGATTTAGCGCTCGACAACTGCGTCTAGCGGTGCGCGTGGCCCCGCCCAGCTGGCCAAAATGTAAACATGTTTACAGCGGTGCTGGGGGCCGCCGGCAACCCCCGAAAAAAAGCAAGCTTGCGGCATAGCTTTGTTACTGTGACGTTTGGAAGAATGATCTAACTCAGCACAAGTAATGCGTTACAGACGTCGCCTAGGCCTCATCAGAGCAATCCGCACAGACTGTCTTTGCGTGAATATTGCGCTACGAACAAAGTTTCGATGGGGTGATCGGCTGTTCTAGCAAGCGCCGCTCTCCCCCGACGCTCGAAAGAACGGTCAGTGTTGCCAAGCCTCGCTGAATGGCTTCGGTGGAAAATCGATACTAGCGGGAAACACTGATAGCGTACAGCTGATTCGTCAAAACAAGCTGGAAGGAAATTTCCGCGAACGGCCGGCATCGCCAGCGCCCGGTCGTTCGCTTCGCTGTTGCGCGAACTTGACTGTCAGAGCCGCCGGTATGGTGATCCTAGAAGCGGCGCTAATATAGGACAGGAACGCGTCCAAGGTCGTTATACCGGTGCAGCTGGCTGCACGCATTGCAAACTACGAACCACGAAATAAATAAATGACGTTCTCACTGTTTTCTTTGTTTTAACTTCCACGTTCGTTGAGAGCTTTACGCTGTGCGCTATTGATGCGGCATGGTTACTGAATTGTTCGGTCCAGTTTCAGGATAAATCAAACATTTTGACTGTGTTATTGATCGCAGCAGCTAAATTGTGTGGTTTAGTGAGCTTGTTGAAAAAAAAAAAAAAAGGAGTTAAATGAATGGAACAAATGTGCATAATTTAATAAATGTTCGTATTTTGTGAGGCTATTTGTAGCCAATCTTGACGTCGGTGACGTTACTAGGTGACACTGAGAACTTCAAAAGCAAAGGTTACGCCACAAATCGGCCGAGCAAGAACTGCACACGTTTATGACATCTGGCGTTGGATCGATTTTCTGCTCACTCTGCGAGCTCTACGTTCGTTGGCCATTGAGGACAACGAAATCAAACATTCTGCGGTCCATTGACATACGCGCTGCGATAAACTGCCCCTGTGACGCGTCGGATTGTTGCAAACGAGATTTGTGTACCATGTACAGACGATATTTCGACGGTATTATTTGCGAATACCGCAACTCGACCAGCATGTGGAACACGGAACCGTGGCCCATAGTCAATGGCAAATAATTTAAATGAATCGAATTGAAAGCGGTAAGCACACGTGACACAGAGAACTGCGTGTCAATTGACTACAACGTTATTATTAAAAACTGCCGTTCCTGTTGTCAGAGTGGTCTGTCATTTTACAACGCGAAAAAGCATTTCAGCGCTTTGGCTGCAAGCTTGGTGCTCGTGGCGACATCACGTGATAGGACTGCCAGCTAAACGAAGCAAGTTTGCCGTCTGCTGTCAAAGATGGCGCCAGTTTACATTTGCGCGTCATTCGTGGAGGAGGAAAAAGGTAGTTTTTTTCCCCCTTTCATCTGTGCTCATATTAGTAGAAAGTAACGTAACAGCGCGCATTTTTAGTTTATGCTATTGTGTTTTGCGACAGGCTTTTCTTTTATTCACTTGTGTTTGAAGGTCATGTTTCGGCAATTAGAATCACTTGTACCGTTTTCTCCACACATATTCGGCTTGTCAGAAGAACGAACGAACGTGTTTCACTTGCTGAATCCGATCTGAAAACGACCGAAAAAAAAAGCTACAACTGCTATTCGCTAACCTGACCATGACCTGATTCGCAATCTAGAGAGAGAGAGAGAGCGAGAGGGAATACAGAGGAAGGCAGGGAGGTTAACCAGAGGTAGTTCCGGTTCGCTACCCTGCACGGGGGGAAGGGTTAAGGGGGATAAAAAGAGAAAGAGAGTGGAAGGGGGAGATAGAGAGAAAGCGAGACGAGCACTCACAAAGCGCGTACACTATAGAGCGGTAGTGGGCGGCGTTCTTATAGTCTATCGCCCCGTAGACCGCAGGAACCTTAATAACGTGAATAAGGCCTTCAACGCGGATGTTCTTTCAGAGCACTGACCTAAAGCTTTCAGTTCTGATAGTGGATGATTGTCCAACTGGTCCAGTACTCTGCACATCACTTGTCTCGATCTGGGCACCATATCGCGGGCAGACACGGATAATGTGTGTGAGCGTCCCTTCGCAGTTGCATGTGTCGCACGTGGGACTGTTGGCCTTTCCAATAAGGAAAGCATATGAGTTCGAAAAGGCAACGCCTAGCCACAGACGGTACAGCATCGTCTGTTTTTCACGTCGTGGTAATCCAGGCGGGAGGTGCATCCGTGTCCGGAGACAACGAAGGCAAACGGCACATGGTGTAAGCTGTCGAGTCCCACAGGGGCAAAGTACAATCACGGGACACCAATCGCAGCCCAGCCGCAGCTTCTGTTCGCGAAAGCGGAATTAATATAATTTCCAGCGCGCAAGTTGCAACTACGAAACGGCTAGATTGCAGTAGGAATCGATAGAGTAAGGAATCGCGGCAGCAGCAGCAAGCGAAGTGACCTTCGTGCTGTCTACCGTTTCAACGCAAAGTTAGTGGCGAGAACACAGCGCACGCAAAGCAATACGAGCCGTCAGCCCGCCTATAGACAGTGCCCACAAAGCAGATCTTTTTCAAGATAAAGCCCGCGTCACCGCGCGCAACCGCGCCGTGGGGCAGTGTGGTGGTACCGCTGGCAGGGTATCCATTCAGTACCACATGATGGCACGGTGGTAAGGGAAGTGTTAGGGGGGCGTTCTCGCATTCTTCCCTTGTGAGGGAGGAGGAGGAAAGAACTTTATTGTGTGCCCTGAGAGTTGGTGGGGAGGGCCAGCTAGCAATTTATTGAGACGCTGTCGTTGAGACGCTGCGCCTCTGGTCGTAGCGTCTGCCATCAGAGGCGGTGGCAGGCGCTGCACGGTGTTCCTAACTCGTTGTTTGAGGAAGTGGCACTCGAAGTACGGGTTGGCTTCCGCCTGCGGGTAAAGCACGGTGGAAAGGGGAAGCACCCCCCATAACAGAGTGCTATACAGTGTAGCAAATAACGACCTCCCAATGCATGCTCAACGTATTCTTGAATATAATAAGCAGGGTTGGTTCGTCATAAATTCTTTCGTTACGATTAACAGCAAACATTTCAGCAGCGTAAACTAAAGCATATGCGCGTGTTAGGCTTTGTGTTCAAAGTGTTAGTTTAAAAAGTATGAAGGACACTTAGCGACTTTTATCTTCAAATTTCTGCGTTTTTGCTGCCCATAGAGCTAATTAAATGTGCGGATGAGATTTGCAGGCAAACCGGACCCACTACGGAGGTCCAGCTAGGTGCCTTCCCTGTTCGCTTGCTTCGCGGCTTCAGACGAACACCGCCGATTTCACGGCCAGTTGCGCTTGCACGTAAAAAATGCAGCAGGTCGAATGAGTTTGCTTCTATAACAGCGAGGTATTATGTGAGTCTCAAAGAGTAGAAACACTCACAAGCGCGGGCGTACAAATTATACCGAGTCGTTTCTTAATCAGTGAAGCTGCTGACTACTATTGGCCTCGAGGTCCACCACTGGAAAAGCTGGCGCCACCATCGGCGTGACGTGCTATTAGGGATCACGTGGACATAGCGGCCGCGTCGGCTGCTTCGGGAGAGCCGAAGCGAGCTGAAGACGAGAGTTAAATTCCCTCGTACGCTGCGGTCCTCATTTAGTGGCGAGATTCTCCCCCTTCGAGTGTCTCCTTTACAACGCTTGAAAGCACTACAATAGGTAGTGGCTGCCTTTGAAGGCGCGCAACATGGTAGGCTACTGCTCGGTGCCGCAATGCCG
This sequence comes from Dermacentor andersoni, assembly GCF_023375885.2. NCBI lineage: Eukaryota > Metazoa > Arthropoda > Arachnida > Ixodida > Ixodidae > Dermacentor > Dermacentor andersoni. The sequence continues at coordinate 65,913,303 of NC_092817.1, read as the reverse complement.
GACGTACGCAACGGAGCCCGGTGTCAGCCTTATTCACAGGTAGCCGCAGGACAAGAAGCTGCGTGAAGCTTGGCTCGCGAAGCATAAAGCCGGCAAACAGTTATCGGCTACAACTCGGGTATGCAGCAAGCACAGACGCGAGGAAGATTTCTGCTACTGCGCCGGGTCTGCGATGTTCGGAAAACGCGCACTGAGGCGCTCGCCCGAGTCCGCTGCCCGACTAATGTCATGACGGTTTGGTCTATGAACTTGTCGTTGCTATAGATACTGGCAAGTTCACTGGAGTGGAAAGGGAGCGGTAAGAAGCATATTTAAAAAAAAATGACATATGGTCATGCTTGTGTTATGAATTAATGCACTGCATTACAAAAAAGAAGCAGTGGGAAATCGCATGCTGATAGCACTGATAAACCTACAGTGCGACGCAACTCGAGAAATAATATTGAAACGTCCAATAATTTAGAAGAAAAAAAAAAGATTGAATCGTCGCGACGGCACATCACAGACCCCGTAGGCGTCGAAGTCACTACAATGAAATTATTTTTGAACAGCTCCGATAGCGCCCACGCAACAATGATTGCTTGTATACTGTCTTGTATACTGTCTTGAAAGCTTTTCAGGCACCATTTTCAAGATCAGTAGACGCTCAGCTATATAATAAATTTTTGTTGTTTGTTTGCTTACGGGGCAGGATATCAGTCATTCGTTGTCTTACGTGACGGACTAATTTCTTGTTGAGTAGGCATATAAATTCTTACTCATTTAATAACAGAGGTGATACGAGAATATATGTGTGTGCGTACCTAACGTTATGCACAAAACAAAATAAGATTGACCGAGGCGCAGTTCAAAGGAGTGCACAAAACAAAACACGTTTGTTTGTAATTTGCGATTGAGCATGCTTCTTAGTTAATAATGAAACTTGGAATCGGACTAGAGTCTTATCCTCTGTAGCAGAGAAACATCGGGCTGTCCGCTTCGCTCCCGACAGACGGGAATTCCACAACTTTGCAACTTCACTGTGAACTACATAATTATGAAAAGTAAATGAAACTCGGCGTAATGATAGAGCAGTCTTGGCGGCCAATTGTCATATAATTTTGGTAAAACAAGAGTGCACTCATTTGCCTTCGCCGTCCAACCACGTTCAGACCATGGATTGGGGGCGAATTTGGGAGCACGACAACAGCTTCGCTGGCATTCCACCTTCGCAGAGTGGATTGGCCCCCATTTTTTTTTTTAAACAGTGACGCACATGTCATTGGCGTTTCCCTACATGGTGGATACCGCAGATTTCTCGCACAACGGATGGATGGATGGAAGGTAGGAGCGTCCCCTTTGAAACGTGGTGATGGCAGTTGCCACCATGCTCAGCTTTTTATTTTGCCTTTTATTTTTGTTTACCTGTGTTAATTTGTGTGTTATTCAAATTCGCGATTTTCTTTAAATACGTTTTCCTACCCTTTTAACCTTATGTCACCTCTCTGCTTTTGAGCCACCAATCCTCCAATCGCCTTTTGCTGATTTCCACCGCATATTTATTTACATGACTATTGTTATCTCTGAACCCTGGGGCCTCAGGAAGCGTGGCTGTGGCCGCATCGGCATCGGGATTGATACCATCACATTTTAGTAAGAGGTGTTCTATTGTTTCTACATATTTACCACACACTAGTGCATGTGTCTTCTTCTTCGTTAAATTTCTTTTTATAGCTCCGCGTTCTAAGACATCCTGACCTAGCTTCAAAGAGTAGGGCACTGCCTCTTGAGTTATCATAAAACGCTTGCTTCCTGAACTGCTGTTTCCAGTATCGATATAGTTCCACATTATGCTTCTTTTCCATTGAATTTATCCAATTTTTACCTTCCGCGTTTTTAGCCTGTCATTTAATGCTCTGTCTTTCTTCGTCCTCGTGTCTGGCATACTTACTGGTTAGCTTCCTAGTTCTTTTCTGCCATTGTGAGTCAACGCTCTTTCTGTATAGGTATTTAAATACCTTAGCTGCCCACCTGTTATCGTCCTATTTCCTCAGACGTTTTTCGTATAGGATTTTACTCTCAGCTTCCCGTGCTTCGAACGATGCCCAGCCCATATCCCTCTGTACTGCTTCCCGTGGACACCTAGTGCTAATCTTCCCACAGCTCTCTGATTTACTTCTAGTCTCGACTGAACCTCTGCCCTTAAACACAGGACCACATTCCCGAAAGTAAGCCCCGGCACCATTACTCCCTTCAAAATACCTCTCAGTACCTCATACCTAGTACCCCCACAATGCCCTATGTTTCATTATCCCGGCATCTCTTCGCCCTTTTGCTATTCCTGGCACGGGAACAGGACGTGCTGGCAGGTCTGGAGGATGACAACTTCGACGGTGTCCCCGTGCCGCAGCAGCAGCCCACCATCGGTGCGCTTTCTTCGTGCTTTTCCGTGTACATCTGCCCATTGTTTATCCATACCCCGAGATATTTGTATTCGGCTACTCGGGGTATTTGATGGCCTTGTATTGTAAGCTCCTGATCAGCTGTATCGTTGAAAAACATCCCACCGGACTTAGCTGCACTAAAACTGAAACCTAAACTGTCTCCTTCGTCTCCACTGTTGGAATCGCACCGCTGGCACGAGTTGTTGGGGTCTCGGTTCTGACGCCCGTTATTGCCAATGGGTCGCAAGCCCCAAGGGTAGCGTTGGCCTGGCGGCCTGGGGCACTGAAAGCATCCGAAGGTCCCGGCAAAGCATGAGAAGACTGGTAACAGAACAACTTGTTTATTCTAACATAGCAAAAGAGCGGCCGGTCAGGTCGACCGAAGTGGAGAGACGGGAGAGCACGTAACTCAACAGTACAAATCGGAGCCTCTCCTCTGGCGTCCGGGGGCAGCTGCTCTTATACTCCCGGCGTCGCGGTCCAAAAGGGAAGGAGGGAAGGTCACGGGATGAAGGTCACGGGACGGCGCAGCAGGAGCCCACGACGGCGCGAGCGGTTGAGCCGAGAGACCTCCAGGCTCCTCATTCGGGGAACTCCGCTCCCCGGCTGCCGCGCTTTGACAAGCGAGGGCACACACACACACACGCACACACGAAGACACGTGGCACTGAAACACGCCTGGGCACGCTTGGCGGGTAGGCGTTGCGGCGGCGACGAACGGGCCAAAATGTCCGCCGCTTTGAACAAAGCCCCGGCGTCCGTTGCATCCGCGCCGGCATTACCGCGCGTTGTAGGCGAAACGTAACAGACCGCCCCGCCGGGGGAAGGAGATCCCGAAGGTCAGGGGACTGCATCCGCTGTCCGGAGGGATGTCGCTCGATGATGCTCATAACCGAAGTTGGGCGTCCTTGGGCGTTTCTTGAGCGCAGCGCACAGAGAAGGCCTCGTTCTCACGTTCAGGTGCACACAGGACACTGCAAAGTGACTTCGGGAGAGTTGACATTTTTGTTCTCGTTTCCGGCAAGCGTTAGAACCACGCCAAAAGTCAACCGCTCAGTCAGCAAGCACGGCACAACCCTCACTAAGCCCTGCCAGGCTCTTTCCCCTTTTTTTACTGCTGCCTAGTTCCTTACAGTAGTTTAGCAGCACTCAGAACGCGTCCACAAATCGAAAAATTGCACTAGAAAGCACATCATCACTTTGAAACACTACACAAAAGCAATAGGTTAAAAATCCTGCCTCAGGAAGAAAAACATCAGTAACAAGCAATTTTGAGGCTGATTCCCACGTTAGGGGCTTCGACTTAAGCCATCGGCGTTACCGTTGAGACTCCCCTTTTTGTAACGCACCTCAAAGGAATATTGTTGCAAAGCGAGGCTCCAGCGCAGGAGGCGGCCATTTTTGGGAGAGATGGTCTGCAGCCATTGGAGAGGGCAGTGATCCGTTTCAATGATAAACCTCGAGCCAGCTAGGTAACATGACAATTTCTGAACGGCCCACACGATACACGCACACTCTTTCTCGGTGGCGCTATACGCCTGCTCACGACTCGTCAGCTTACGACTAGCATACAGGACGGGGTGTTCTACTTCTCCATTTTCCCGTTGGCACAGTACAACGCCCATGCCTCGCTCACTAGCATCACACTGAACAACGAACCCTTTTGTGTAGTCGGGCGATCGTAGCACAGGCTGGCTTGTTAGGGCGCTCTTTAGGGCGCTAAAAGCTCTTTCCTTCGTCTCATCCCAGACGACTGTTTGCGGCTCTGTCTTTCTTAGAGCATCCGTCAAGGGAGCCGCGATATCAGAGTACCTGGGGATGTACCTCTGATAGTAGCCGGCGACACCTAAGAACGACCGAATATCGGTCTTCGTGCGCGGTTGCGGGAAGTCTCGCACAGCGGCCACCTTTATTTCAGAGGGGCGGCGACGACCCCGACCAATCACGTGTCCGAGGTAGACAACCTCGGCCTGTGCTAACTGGCACTTGGGAGCCTTGACTGTCAAGCCCGCATCGCGAAGGCGGGTTAGCACTGCCCGCAAGTGCGCCATATGTTCCGGCCAGGATGCGGAGAATATCGCTACGTCGTCTAGATACGGTAAAGCGAATTCTTGCTGTCCCCGCAACACTTTATCCATGAGGCTCGAAAAGCAGTATGGCGCGTTCTTCAAACCAAAACTCAAAACTTTAGGACGGAATGTCCCCAGTGGTGAAATGAACGCCGCATACCTACTAGCCTCTTCTGTAAGTGGAACCTGCCAATAACCCCTGACAAGATCTAGGGTGGAAATAAACTGAGCGCTACTCACTCTCTCAAGGCGCTCCTCGATGTTAGGGATCGGATAAATTTGATCCTTAGTGATGGAATTAAGCCTGCGGTAGTCGACGCAAGGACGAGGTTCCTTGCCCGGTACCTCAACTAAAATCAAAGGGGAGGTATAATCACTCTCACCCGCTTCAATAACACCGAGCTGTAGCATTTTCGTTACCTCAGCCTCCATAATATCGCTCTGGCGGGGTGACACCCGGTACGCCTTGGATCGTACTGGCTCTGGGGAGGTAAGTTCTATGTCATGAGTAAGGACAGAAGTCCTACCAGGCCTCTCAGAGAACAGACCTTGAAACTCTTGTAAGAGCTGGTGTAGTTCGGTTTTCTGCTCAGGCGACAGCGATGCTTTACTTATTAAGTCACTAATGACTTGATCGGTGTCTTTCCTGTTCGTCACTGAGCCTAGTCCCGGAAGCTCGACCGGAAGCTCTTCTAACTTTCCCGCATCGGGAATTTCCTCTCCAGTATCTGGTGCCTTTAACGCTACAGGCTCAAGTTTATCCCGTTCGGGCGTGCCCTGAATACCAGCTTGCTGCGCCTCTGACCCTTTTTCATCGTTCAACAACGTTGGCCCCGCAACTACCGCCTTTGCAGCGAGCTCCCGAACCTTCGATCTGGTTAAGGCCTGAACGCTAGCCTCACCAAACAAAAGCCCCTTCTCGCGCAGGAGGTAATCGGACCTGTTCGAAAATAGGTACGGGTACTGGGGGGGCAGCATAGATGACACTGCGGCCTCCGTCTCAAGTGCTCCGAAAGGTCCTTCAATAAGCACTTTCGCTACCGGCAGACACACGCTATGAGCTTCCACTGCTTGCTTGATCCATGCGCACTCGCCCGTGAACATATCGGGTTCTACGTAAGAGGGGTGAACTACATCCATTGTAGCTGCGGAATCGCGAAGCACTCGGCACTCTTTCCCGTTCACGAGGAGGTCTCGCATGTAAGGCTCGAGAAGCTTCATGTTCTCGTCAGTGCTGCATATAGACAAAAACACGACTTGTGTTTTTGTTTCTGGACACTGCGCCGAAAAGTGACCCGGCTTCTGGCACGTATAACAAACGCGCGCTTGCCTCGTCTCGAACCGCTTTCTGCGTTCGGCTTCGGTTGCCGCCGTCTCCTTACGTTCGGTCGGACTGCTTTCACTCGCATCCGCACTACGTGTATCCCCCTTTGCTCTCATGGGTGTGAACTTCGGCCTCTCAAACTTGGAGCCAAATTCACCCTTTTGACCGTCCTTAGCTCCGCGAGCCCGACGCGTCACAAACTCCTCGGCTAACTCAGCGGCTCTAGCCACCGTACTAACGTCTGGCCTATCCAAGACCCAGTACCGCACGTTCTCAGGTAACCGACTATAAAACTGTTCTAGCCCGAAACACTGCAGAACTTTCTCGTGGTCACCAAACGCTTTCTCTTCTTTGAGCCACTCCTGCATGTTTGACATAAGCCTGTACGCAAACTCTGTATATGACTCACTTTTGCCTTTCTCATTTTCCCGAAACTTCCGACGGAACGCCTCCGCTGACAGCCGGTACTTTTTTAGCAGACTCGATTTCACTTTGTCGAAATCCTCTGCCTCCTCTCTCTCCAAGCGAGCGACTACGTCGGCCGCCTCGCCGGGTAGCAAAGTGAGCAAGCGCTGTGGCCACGTTTCCCGAGAGAACCCCTGCTTCTCGCACGTTCGCTCAAAGTTAACCAGGAACAAACCAATGTCCTCTCCAAGCTTAAACGGCCGCATCAGGTCAGTCATTTTGAACAATACTCGTTCTCCTGCACCGTGTGCCTGACTTCCATTACGAGCGCGTTCCATCTCTAACTCGAGACGCTTCATTTCCAAAGCGTGTTGACGGTCGCGCTCTCTTTCTTTCTCTTGTTGCTCTTTACGTTCGCGCTCATCTTTCTCTTTCTGTTCTTTAAGTTCGCGCTCCTGTTTCTCTTTTTGTTCTTTAAGTTCGCGCTTCTGTTTCTCTTTTTGCTCCTCCCTCTCCTCAATGGTCTCAAGGCATTCCGACAGCTCGTCATCCTCAGCTTCTAACTCAAGAATAGCCCTTAGCAGTTCTGGTTTTCTGAGTTTGTCTGAGACATCCAGACCCAACTCTCTCGCAAGCTCCAGCAATTTCGGTTTGCGCAACGACTTCAAATCCATGGCTGCCCTGAATGCTGCTTTCTCTACTGCCTACTATTGTCTTGCCGCAAACTAACCCGGTAGCAACGACAACCACAATTACCAGCTCTGTTTCTAACACTAACAAAAGCCTGGCAAAACTCAGAAGAAGAAAGTCCCGCACTCACCAAACCTCGCAGCCAAGACTTCAGCGCAGTCGTTCCGCTGCAGGCAACCAGTCATCACACAGGGCTCGTTGCGCTGCTCCCGGATGGTCGTTGTGCTGCTCAGCATACAGTCAACCGCATCTCTTCGCTGCTGGCCTCCGTTGTCGCGATCTCACCGCTGGCAACCAGATGTTGGAATCGCACCGCTGGCACGAGTTGTTGGGGTCTCGGTTCTGACGCCCGTTATTGCCAATGGGTCGCAAGCCCCAAGGGTAGCGTTGGCCTGGCGGCCTGGGGCACTGAAAGCATCCGAAGGTCCCGGCAAAGCATGAGAAGACTGGTAACAGAACAACTTGTTTATTCTAACATAGCAAAAGAGCGGCCGGTCAGGTCGACCGAAGTGGAGAGACGGGAGAGCACGTAACTCAACAGTACAAATCGGAGCCTCTCCTCTGGCGTCCGGGGGCAGCTGCTCTTATACTCCCGGCGTCGCGGTCCAAAAGGGAAGGAGGGAAGGTCACGGGATGAAGGTCACGGGACGGCGCAGCAGGAGCCCACGACGGCGCGAGCGGTTGAGCCGAGAGACCTCCAGGCTCCTCATTCGGGGAACTCCGCTCCCCGGCTGCCGCGCTTTGACAAGCGAGGGCACACACACACACACGCACACACGAAGACACGTGGCACTGAAACACGCCTGGGCACGCTTGGCGGGTAGGCGTTGCGGCGGCGACGAACGGGCCAAAATGTCCGCCGCTTTGAACAAAGCCCCGGCGTCCGTTGCATCCGCGCCGGCATTACCGCGCGTTGTAGGCGAAACGTAACACCACAGTAATTAACCAGAGTATGCAAATCTTCCTGGCTATCTGCTAACAGTACAATACCGTCCGCATACATTAAACCCGGTAGTCGTTGCTCAACAACCTTCCCGCCTAATCTGTTCGACAGATTATACCCTAGATTACTTCGTTGTAACCTTCTTTCCATACTTATCATATAAAGCATGAACAGCAGCGGTGATAGAGGACAACCTTGCCTTAATCCTTTGTGTACCTCGACAGTTGTCGTACTCTTAATTCCTTCCCATGTTATTTCAACATTAATTTCTCGATATATTTCCTGTAGAAAATCAATAACCTCATGACCGATACCTTCATCTTTTAATATGTTCTACAGGAGTTCCCTGTTCACGTTGTCGTATGCACCGCTTATGTCCAGGAAGGCTAAATACAGAGGTCTATTTTCCGCCTTAGCTATTTCTATGCACTTGGTAAGCACGAGCAGGCTATTATCTAAGCGCCTGCCACTTCTGAACCCGCTCTGAAGTTCTCAGAGTATTCTATTACTTTCTACCTACGACTGCATTTTTAATTTCACCGCCTGCATCGCCATGCTATCTTCTTATCACCTTTCCCTTCATAAATCAAATTGATTTTAGTCTGTTTCCAGCTGTGCGGAATTTGCTTATTTGTTATGACTGCCTCCAATGCTTTTATCAACGTTTCCTTGCTTCTTGGGCGAAGGTGATTAATTAACTTGATTGGAATTTCGTCTATCCCAGCGGACGTGCATTTTGGAACATTTGCTTCCGCCTTTTTCCAGTTAAGATTGGTCAGTTCTAAGCTGTTTTCTATTATGTTATCCTGTGTTTCTCTCTCATTTGGGGCGATTACCCTATCGTCTTTCCTAAATGACTCTGCTATAACTGAACCAATGTAGTTCACAGCGTCATTTCCCTCTAAACAATTTCCTTCGGCATCGTGAACCTCTTTATGCGACATTTAGCGACAACCGCGCCGCCACCCAAAAAAACTAAGCCACATTTAGAATGATTTGGTCAACGCTGTACCAAAAACGAATGAAATAAGTTTCATTTTCTGCCACTGCCACATCATTTTTATGACGGCTGAAATAGAAATTCTAATATAGCAATTGAAACATTTGTACCGGCAAGGGCATGCACGGCCCGTGAGTATCCGTAATCCGGAGTGATCCGGAGAGATTGTACGTAAGTGTGGTGGCGCCCCCAATAGTCGGCCGCCACTTCGGCCGACCGACATCTTGATCTCGTCACAAGTGGCAAGTGGCTTCTTTCTATCTGCCGATCAGAGCTTGCTGAGCTCTGATTGAACTGTTTCGCAGGGCGCATTGAGAATTAAACCATGGCCGACTTTGATCAGTTCGAAGCGAGTTTCGACAATCCACCAGTGACAGAAGAAGATCCAGCAGCGGAATTCCTGGCACGGGAACAGGACGTGCTGGCAGGTCTGGAGGATGACAACTTCGACGGTGTCCCCGTGCCGCAGCAGCAGCCCACCGTCGGTGCGCATTCTTCGTCCTTATTCTGCGGTTCTGTTGCTTCAGGATATATTCTTCCTCGCGCTTAGTGACCACATACCGCTAGAAACGTGTCCATATTTTCGCTAGGCATTCCGGAAAATTGGAAGTCTGGTATAGCTGTGTCACCGTCTGCAGAGCCTTTGGGGCGTTTCTTACGGCCTTGCAGGGGGCAGTTCAGTTCGCCAGCGTGAAAACGGCTTTGTTCTTATTGCTCTGTATCCTTGCGTACAATAGTTACCGAATGCTGTCTTGAAGGTAAAATGTTCTAACGGCATCGGAACGGCATATTGTTGTGATTTAAAATTAGAGCGTTAGTTTGGCGAGACACGACCAAAAACACTGCGTGCGATGCGTGCCTCAGGCATTCACACACGCCCGCTGGTTGAAAAAAAAAAAAAAGAGAAAATGGTTTGTGATAGTACTGCAGACGGCATAGTACATGCGATGGTAACGAAGTAGCCGCTGTTTGCTTCCTTCTTTTAAATTAATAAACCTTATATGTCCATATATCTCTGCAGATGGCCTCGCCGATGATGTCGCAGCAGAAGTGCAGGTGAGTTTGATCGTTTTCCACGTAATTGCTACGAATCAGTCGAACAACCTCCGAAGTAATGCATTTAATCAGTCGCGGGGTGCTAAGACGCGCGCCTCGGTTTCGTGCCGGCGCGACGAAGGAAGCTCGCGCATTGCGCCTCGAGACAGCTTGCGATGCACGAAAGGAACAACTCGCAGCGGCTCATTTGTCATTTAGTTAATTAAAGTGAAGCTTTCACTGCGAACCCTCCGGGACATTGCTGAACGTGGCAGCCGCTGCTGTTTTGCTCAAGAGCTCACACGCAGATCCGCACTCGTGTAGTGAATTGGCCGATATGTATTCCCATCTGTCCTGCCTGTACGTGTGCTGGTTGCCGTCTCCCTTCTTTACGGAATTACGCTGTCAAACAACAAACGTTACATAAATATCCTCATTGCCATAAATATGCAGCAGTGAGCACATAATTACTTAAAGCAGTTTTATAGCAATCAACCATTTCACGAAAGCTTCGTTTCACATAGATTCCAATATATGCGTCGGGTTTACATGATAAAAAAATATATATAATCCCCACAGAGCCCAACATATCATTTTTGATAGTGATCGTTAAAACTCGAATTTAAGTGCTGGGAACCCAATCCAGAGCCTGTACTAGCTTTTTTTGATATGCTGACGGGAGTTATCAGTGATGGCTTGCTCACCAAATCAATTACTAATTACTGCACTAATTTTAATAAATGATCATTTCACTGTTTTATTAGTAACAATAGACTCCATGGCCAGAAATTAATGTGAACAAGTTGTTCAAATTTTCTTCGAAGTGTAATGGTTTTCGGGCTTTGTGGGGATCTGTATTGTTTTCTTGTTTTCCACTTATGAATATACGTGTTCTTTCTCGGAGTTCGGCATGGCGGCAATGGTTGGTTTCTCACCCAGTAAAGCTAGACAGTCCTCCAGCATTGACCCACTTTACTTGGTGACCTGATCTTGGAGACAGTTTCAGCAAAATGGGCCGATCCCGAAGACAATGTAACGCATGGTAATGTGGTTGGTGGGGCGCCTCTGCATCTTCACATCGGGTGGGTATTTAATCGTTATGCAGCAAGACACTATGCACAAGATGATCTGTTGTATAGCACATAATTAACTAACCACTTCACGAAACCTTCACTTCACAGATACAAATATGTGCACTGGGTCTGCATAATTTTTAGTATGTCAGTGCAATTCATAGGTGGAAAGCAAGGAGGGAAACGTGAGAATACATTTAGAAAAATATGTGTATTTGCAGAACACTCATAACATTTTTTGATGTGAAAGAAAGTAGGCTTCACTGTGCTGCTTGAAGTTAGCTTTCTCATAGGCAATAAGGTAAAAAGAAAAAGTGAATGCACCAAACAAGACTTCCATGCCCTGTGAGAGTTGTGACAACCTGTGACAGAAAAACAAAACTAGACTTGTGGACTTGCTCAGATTGTTTTTGGCAAATTGTACCTTTTTTTTTATGGAGTAGGCTAGCTTCTCCACGGTAGCCGGTGTGTAAAACGTGGACATGATTAGCTTGTGTACACGAGGTAAAGGGTTAAATATGCTGTGCTGTGAAGTGTGCAGCAGCGCAGCAGTACCCTGGATGTGCAGTAGCAGTGTGCTCAGTGGTTGCTGTACACATAAAAAGTGGAACTGTGATTTTGTCCTTCAATTTAATTTGCTTCAGATGAATGGGCCATCTCAGCCACCAACAGTTGTCCCGGACACGTCACCACGGCCGACACCTGTCCGTGAGGAGCCTGAGAAAATAAAGAAATGGCGTGAAGAGCAGGCCAAGAGACTGGAGCAAAAGGGTTGGTGCTCTCTTTGTTTGCAAAGATTTTTTTCAGCCCAGACCACACATGTACTGGCGACATGTGCAAGCTTGTGTCTATGCGTTCTGTGCCTGCTGCGCCTCGCAAAGAGTGGCAGTTTGCGTGTACAAGAGACACGCGCCATGTGCTCACTCCTGGTACGCTGGCTTGGCACCTTAGCAGACATCGTTTCGTATTGAGCAATTGATAGTGCTTCAAAATGTGCAGTCTGGATTTGACTACTATCTGTTGGTCCAGCTGGTGGAAAGCACAGCCGCTCCGCACCATGTAGCACAGCCAGATGAGCGAGTGCGTACTCCAGCCCGGTCGTGCACATAGCAAATGTGGTGCTACACGCATGACAGGGATCCAAGCACGAGCCTGCCCGAGTGCCCATATCTTTTTGGAACAGATCTCTGTGCTTTGGCATGCACAAGCTGTCTTGCACTGTCTGCGCATGCGTATGCGTGCAGGCACGCGCGGCCAAGCGTATGTGTGGGTTGGCCTTTAGAATATGCCTAATGCAGCAGTAGTACAGTAAAACCTCGTTAAACCGTACCCGCTTAAACAGTAGTTTTGTTTTAAAGTAGTAAAGTCAAATCCCCAACTCAGCGGCCATTGAAGAAAAAGTAGACATCATTCGTGCTATCGAACGTGACACGAAGAAGTCGGCGCTGGCACGCGACAGGGATCTACTGTTGACTACAGTGTGTGGCATTTTGAATGCAAAGTTGTTGCTCGGCAGCGCTGCTGCGACCGCGAAAAGATGTTGGCTACGAGGTTCGACTTTTCATCATCGTTGCCTCTGTTGTTGCCGAAGTGTCGACTAGAGACAGTGATGAGGACCACACGGAAAGCGACAGCACGGGTGATTCAGGCACGACAGTGGCAGAAGCTGCGCGTTATGTCAGCCTCGTGAATGCAATCAACGCGACGAGAACAGCGCCCCGCAATGAAAAGGTGCCCTGCGACTTCTGCAATGCTACTGCGCCTGTGCACGGAGAATATGCAACGTCAACAAGGAATCTGCCATGCGAGTGTTTGCCGAGGAGAGGGGGCTGGCTGAAAAGCTGGCTCACAGCTTCAGTAAGTTTGAGGCCGCTGTCGTCGCTGCTAGGTCGTGGCGGTATCAAACAAAAATAACACGTTTGTTGCGCAAAGTAAATAAATACTGCATGTTTTTTCCCCTTTCATCACACTCTCTCCAAGTATCGTTTTTGACAGGTAAGTGGGTGATCTCATGCAATTTCGGTTAAGCAGTAGCTACCGTTTTAGTATGTACTTTTTCCGAGCTCCGACCAACTACGCTTTAACGAGGTTTCACTGTAATGCAGTAGCTGTCATGGTAGTTTGCACTGGCATCACTCCATGACATCCGTCATTGTGTCTTGGTGGCTGTGGTGTTCTCTCGCTGAGCAAAACATCACGGGTTCGATTCTAGACTGGGGCAGCCATGCTTCAATCAGGGTGGAGTGCAGAAATGCTTGTAACGCCCAGGTGGTCAAAGCTAATCTGGAGCTCTCCTCTGCAGCATCCCTCCTAGCGCGTTATGCAGCTTTGGGCCATTAATGCTTTAGGCATCTGGTATTCTGAAGTACAACGAATTCAATTACTACCTAAGTAGCCCATTATCAGGCTTTAAACTCAAATTCTATTTATTAATAATATATTTCTTAAAATTTTAATTTCGAGATCTAGAAATATGTAACGAAATGTCAGACTTATGCTAATAAACAGCTTTAAGGTAGTGTTCCTCTGGCAACATAACCTTTTTGTCGCTGTCATTGCTTTTTAAACACATTTCGTAATCAACATATAGAAGCTCTCTGAATCAATTCATAGGAATTTTTTGGATTTGTGCATCATTTAATAATATGCACTGGCTTTTTATTAGTCTGCCATGTCGGAAAATGAGGTGTGAGAAACACTGATGGTTCATAAGCTTTGTGGCACCATCTTTCATATAGAAACGAAACCTACTATAAAATTTTTGTTTAACCAACTTCCCAGTAGATGACGCAACCAGTCTGGATGTTTCACATTCACAAATGGTCTTGGGCACGACCGGGGGTGTGCATCGGTGACCAAGCGAGTATACTCGGGCACTGAACTTACAGGGTTAAACCACAGAATTGAATTTCAATTTTTACCTCTACATGACTAGAACCTCTGTTTAACCACGTGCAGTGCTGGGCAGTATCGAAGATACATGTATCATGGATACCATCTTAGATACTCTTTGGGTATCTTGTATCTGTTTCATGATACGGCTGGCAAGGTGTGTATCAGTATCTGTATTTCCAATACATAAAAAGATGTATCTTGTATCTTAAGATTCAAGATGCTGGCTATTGCAAAATCACAGTGCGAAACTGTAAACATTGGCTGAACTCCACTTCTCAAGCTGATAGTGCTGCCACTAAGCCACCTGAATAAAACTAAAGGCAGTGACATTCTTTTATCTTTCCATCATAGCCCTCCAGCGATGACAGGCAATGAGGTCTGCATCCGTATTGGTGCAGCAGAGTCACGTGGTGGCATTCGAGATGTCTTGACAAAAACAAGTGCTGAATGTCTGTGTGCAGCCGACCTTTCTTTTTTTATTTTTAGTTCCATCAGTGCCAAAAAGTGCATAAACGGTCATACGTTTGCAGACAAGGTAGAACTCCACAGTGGTATTTGTCATCTTGCAGAGGCCTCTTATTGACGTTCTTGTAATTAGATGGCAACCCGCTAGTTGGTTGGCAAGCATAGCAGCAACTCCCATCAGTTGCAAAACCGACAATCAAGAACCACTTACAGCGCCGGGTGGAAAGAGTTTTCATGTTAAGCAGCTAAAGCAACCCCAATGAATTGTTGCGGAATGAAAATATACTTTGAGCAAGAAAGACAAAAATTTTTAGATACTAAGAGACATTTCATTCAAATGAAACGAGGTTAGTCGGAGTTAAAAAATTTACAAGGAAACATTCTTGTGCATACGCATTTGCTGCTACATTGCATCTATTATAAGAAAGTAGCCAATGTGTTGAAGTATGTTAAAGGGACACTAAAGTGAAAAATGATTTCTGCATCAGTAAATTACCGTTATACAACACCAAAAACACCAATCTTACGACGCTAAGGCTTTTGGCAAGCCAGAAAAAGCGCAAGAACGAAATACGGGTGGCGACGCCTACTTAAGTTCCCGCAGCTGGGGGCTGTGACGTCTTGGATTTTGATAGCATTTTCTAGGGCCTACTAATTATATATAGCGGTACAGATTGACTACATTATGTTCTAAAGGAGCCAAATATTAAACATGGCACGTTTTGAGAACCTTTATTGCGCCAACGTGGCTCAAATGCGAAAACATACTTTAGAATCCCTGACGTCACGTTGACGTACCGGTGCTGGGGTTTCGGCGCGAAATTCAAATACTGATACTTCGACCTTCATTTTCTCATCTACTGAACTATTTTTTTGAAATGACTGCCTGCAGGGTTCTCAAACAATGCTGCATTACTCTAAACTGATTTGTTTCGCTTTAGTGTCCCTTTAAGATACAAGTAGAAAGTATATTATATTGTACACAATAATTGCGGTGGTATCTTGTATCTGTATCTCAAATACTTGTTGCCCGAGCATTTCGTATCGTGTATCTCGTATAAAATTGCAAAGTATCTTTGCCCAGCCCTGACCACGTGGATATTTCAACCCATGGTGTATCCAAACACGATCTTCGATGGGTGGTGACAGGGTACAAACAGAAGTGATGCATCCTGTTTGACTTTCTGTAAGAGTTGCCACGTTGCCTGTTTTGAACACCATTGTGGGAATCGTCACCCTTAACTCAATTATACCTTTTCTGATGCCACTACAACAGTTCAATGAAACTATTATGAAGAACATAGATCAGCAGATGTTTGATAGCTCAGAGGAAAGCTGGCTTTACTTCAAGTTGCAGTGGTGCGTACATGTCTGTACTATTTACACTTCACCTATAATTTCAGTTAGTAAGTGCTCTTGAACGTATTGCTTTACAGAAGCTTTTTGATTGTTCTGCACAATACAGCACACAACACACAATTTGCAAATGGTAATACTCGTGGATGTGTCTGGTGTAGCTCAAACGCATAAGTTCTTTTATATGCAATGCTGTATGCACACTTCATCCTCTTTGTAGACTGTTGAAGGTAAGGCAGCGCTGCCCCACAACTAAAATGGTTACTGTGCTTCAATTATGCTCTTTGGCAGTTCCTGTGATAAAGTGTTGTTTGAGAGAACTTATTTCAGAGCCTCTGAGATGGCAAATACACTGTCTCATCAGAAAATGATAGCTTACGAGTTGCCTAAGAATGAATGATTCAGTTGAGGGATTGCACTGCCCTCCACCCAGTGTTGAGCTGAATATGTTAATGCCAAGGTATGTCTGATTGCAGGGATAACTTAGCAGCAGAGAATGTAAATAGAAAATGAAAGGAAGCCCAGGATTATGAATATTGCAACAGACGTTGACAATAGATTGAAACAGCCTTTAAAGTACACACTCTTCATGTTTAGGCATTTGAAACCTTTTGTATTTCAGATTAGTGAATTCTTTTTACTGCATCAAGCCTGTTATTGTCATTGGCATAATGTGTCACTGGGTGGAACATCACCCTGGGTGGTGAATTGCTGCCTCCTGTTTGCTAGGAATGATGGAGGGACAAGGGAAGTTTTCAAAGGACCAAATTAAGGACCACCTCTACTGATGTGAAACACCTTGAAAAAATTCTTGCAGAGTAGCATGCTGGTAACTCTATCCAATCGTAATGTTTTATTTGGACATAGAGATGTACAGGAGCTCCAGGAGCAAAGATGCCTTACACCTAGCTGAAACGCAAAAAAAAGGTTACACCATTTGCATGACAGAAGCTTAATACAGAGCTCCCTCATTTACTAATAAAAAGTTCCTTCCTTCTCCTCTTGCAAGAGGGTAGTGTCACAATGTGTGAAAATACGTCAAACCACTAGAAATTCTTGAGGTATTTTCTAACAATCCATTTTGTTTTACATTCTTCTTATTGTCCATTGCACACAATGGCCTATCCACGACATAACAATGTTGTGGGGTTGTGCAAGCCAGTTGTCATGGGCAGTTGGAATAGAAATGAAAAAAAAATTTTTTCAGTACATAATGTGGCCCATGATTTCTAAAGTCACTTAATTTATGTGAAGGGAAGTTTACCGATGATAGTGGCCATACCCTTTGTAATGTAAAAGTAAATGCTAACATTGAGTGACTGTTACTGGGTGAACAAAAGATATTTTTGTAACAATTTGTGAATCCGTAATTTTCGAAATTCTGCTTCAAGAAATGTCAGCCTACGTTTTGTCTTATGGCAAAAAAATAATAAAAAAAATAAAAACACAAAGGTCACAGTGGTGTCACAGCAATTTCTTTTTCATTCGCTTCAGATGTCGAAGAAGAGGAGAAGAAAACTGAACTTCGAGCAAACGCAAAGAAAGAGCTTGAGGAGTGGTACGCACGATATCATGAGCAAATTGAAAAGGCCAAGTTGGCCAACAGGTAATACTCGTGAACTTCACTTTATTTTGCCTTATTATTTTCATTGTGTTGTAGCACATTCACTTCATATATAAATTGTTACATTGAGAATGCACGTAGCTAATGCATTGTGATTGAATACTGTCTGCAGTTACGAATCCGTGTTTAGATGCAGGTAAGCTTTGTTGACATTGTTCATAGTTTTGTTGTGAGATCAGAGTAACCCTTTGTGGTGAACTGAATGTGGTTGAACGAGGAACGTTGGTGGAGAATGTTCAAACAAAGGGACTTGTCTTGATCAGGGCAGGGTTGCTGTCCTGATGATGTCTTCTTGTCGAAATGGCTCAAGCAACATCCTTGTTTGACTACTGTTATTCACTTCAAACCACCATGTTCCTGTGAACTTTGTCTTGTTTCTATTTGCGGCATACTGTTGTTTGTTATCTGAGTATTGTGAAATAAGCTAAAACAGGCAGGCATTTGATAGGCTGTACTGCATCATCTCCAGTGCGCATCACCGTTGTGTAGAGTGCAGGAATAGTGGCCGCTAAGACACTCCGGAGCCAGCCAACAACATTTAATGGAAGTTGCTGGGCTCGAGATAAGATGCGTCTGGGCACGTTTGGCCACACTTACCGATGAGCCTTGCTCTTTCACTGCCCTCGGAAGTTTACGGCGTTCGTGTTGTCCACTTCTCTTGTGTCCGTGTCTGCACACCGTACCCCTTTCTTTGCATTATGAAGTCTGATTAGCTGAGTGTCAGTGAGAAGGCATTTTGCCTGTGTGCTGCGTTGCTCCGTGCGAAAGCGAAACTGCCACCGAAGCAAGCAGCAGGGGCAAGACGAAGGTGCTGCGTAAAGTCTGCTCCTGCGAGTGGTAAAAAAGCAAGGCTTGTCTGTCTGTGTGGCCAAGCGTGCCCAGATGCATCTTATCTCGAGCCCAGCAACTACCGTTGATGTTGCTGGCTGGCTCTGGAGCGCCTCAGCGGCTGCCATTTGCGCACTCTACACAAGCATGGCGCACACTGTACTGTAGTTATTTCATGACTATCTAGCTTGGATGATTGAAAAAACTGATGCTTTAACAGGCTTCTGATAATTAGGCTTTGTCTGTCGTTTCTTCCATGATCATTCAAAGATAATGACCAGCACAAGTATTTTCCTTATGCATGGAAAATTGAGCTTGATGTAAAATCGTTGCCTGAAACACGCATGTACATTACGCTGTCTGTGTTCAGAAAGATCATGCGCCAGTTGGCCTCAATTTGATTGCAACAGTACATGTTCTTCTTACTTGAATAATGTGTTCTAAGTAACTTTATTGCTATACAACATTTTGTTAGAGAAAAATGGCAGTGAGATTTGTTATTTGTCATCATCACTCTAGTATGGTGCCTCAAACTCGTATGAGGTGCTGGAATGTATCTGTTGTGCATAGCTCCCTTGTGCACTACTGGGATGCATTCAAGGCTTAAAGGGGGAGTTCCATAATGCTTAGGCAGCTAAGGAACGGCAATGGTGCATTAATGGGGAATGCCATGTAAGCTACAGGCAGGAGCTGTAAAAGTTGGGTACGACTTGTGGGTCGTCTGTTTGAGATCCCTGTTCTTGTAGCCTGAAAAGTCTGTAATTGTGTGTGTTGTTGATGTCTTTGTCTGTTGCGTGTATTGTAGCTGAGTGCTGTTGTTCTCATTGTCAGACATATTCATATGTCTCTTCCTTTTTTTCCACTTGCTGTTCAGAGAAGTTTCCAAGTAAGTCGTCAACCGCTATTGCGCGGCTCTCTCTCATTGCGCATCATTACACTGTGTGTTGTGTGCTGTGGCTTTTTCTTCCCTGCACTCCTTTTCTTTAAAGCACTGGGAAAGTTTCTAAAGCTTTGTGTTTGAAGCTTGTTGTGGGAATAGATTCATCGCATTCCTCTCTGCTGGTTTGTTTCCTTTGTTCTGAGGGAGCATATTTGATGCTAGTGATACATTGCAAGGGATTACTAGAAAATGCTGGTTTATATTGTACGTCTTATCAGTAAAACAATTCATTTTAAAACTTAATAATGACTAGATTTACGTTAGGTCAAGTGGCCCTAATGAAGATAAACTAAACAAGTCGGAGAAGGCCACTGTGGCAGGTCACTTCAGTCCTTTGAATGAAGAGTGTGCAAGTGTTTGGGTGGGAGGAGGTTAAGCTGTACATTAATGGCTGATGCAAGTTGGCATACGATAAGCCAATAAAATCACTGAATTGTTTAGAGGGAATACTAGCATGTAGCAGGGAATGAACATTGGCTTATTGTTGCTAGGACTGTGGCATGTAGATTCATTATTTCTGCTGTCATATGAGTGGGAATCTGAATTTCCACATTTTGGTGTTGATAAAGTGAGAGTGTCCTAACTGGTGGTCTGCCACATTGAGAAGTGTGATCAAGTTAATAGAAGATGTCAGCGAATGCGAGATCTTCCCAAAATGAGCTAGCATATCATCCCATGTTATCTTTTCACCGTCCACTGCACGCAAAATTTCTAAACATTCTTCTTGGCCCTGTGATGTTCATTGTTTTCGTTGCAAGGCACGTCAATATGGAACAGAGCTGTTTTGGTCTCTCACTTTTTCACTTTGAATGATCCGGTAATCTTTTAGGATTCTACCTACTGCAGCACCTTAATGGCTATGACGTTATGCTGCTGAGCTTGAGGTTGTGGACTCTATCCCGGCCACGGTGGCCAAAATCCGATGGGGGCAAAATGCAAAGTCTTATGTCTCGTGGATTGGGTGCACGTTAAAGAACTTCAGGTAGTCAAAATAATGTGTAGTCCCCCTGCATAATGTGCTTCCTAATCAGATTGTGGTTTTCCGACATAAAAACCTCAGAATTTTTACTTATTTAGGGTCCTTTCATGTCAGCAAACAATGGTGTACTACAAATATTCATATAGAAAGTTCTTAGATGCCTCAATAGTCATTAAAATACTCAAGCAAAGGGGACTACAAGCTTCTGTTACAGATCCTGATCATGTTTCCTACTTGAAATTCTGTTTTCAAATCTTAAAACAGCCTTTATGATTTTACGTAAACCTGTAAATTCACATTTCAAGCAGGTTATGCTGCAAGGCACAAGCATTTAACACCGCAAAATAATTGTTTTAAAATTCTTATTCTTTAAGAACAATAATTCACTGGAACAGTCTTTAGGAAGAAACTAGCACAATTTGCTGTCATATTTTGAATGCAGCTTCTGTTGTGAGCTTTACCTGCATGTGTGTTCCTCCGTTTACTTGAACTACCTTGTACTTTTTTTTTTCACTTGGTTTGCTTTGCAACATAACGTCATAACGGAGCTAAACATAAATAGCACGCAGGTCCGCTTCGCGGCGATACTGCAACAATGACATTGTACTTGACTTTGCTAGTTAATGCTTACTGTACATTTCATTATAAGGATCACATAAAATTGCTGTGTCTATAAGTGAACAGTTCATTATTATAAAAGACAAATAAAATTGAAACAGAATAATTTGGACGTAAGCAAATCAAAGACTGTGGCTTATGGAGGTTAAATAATGACATCACTTTCAGAATGCGGTGGTGGCTCTTTGCAGGTGAAAACTGCTATTAAATGAGCATTCAACTCAGATTTCCCACTGTTCAAGTGAAGCTTTCATTGCCTACTCTCCCATATTTTGCATGGCTGCTGGCATATGGCTGTCAGTAACTCTGCGGATATAACTGTGGATATATATATATATATATATATATATATATATATATATATATATATATATATATATATATATATATATATCAGCTCCAACACAAAAATGGCTTCGTCGTCGTACCGTGGTTGTCCTTCTGTCATCATTGCCTTTATTCCTTTGTGGTCATTCCTTTGTTGTCATGCCGTCGTCATCGTTCTGCCGTCTACATTCTCTCGTTCCCCTGCCTTGTCATTTTGTCAACATGCTGTCGTTCCATCATGATCATAGCGCCATTGTCATGCCATCATTGTAATTGCACTCTTGTCGTACAGACGTCATGCATTCGTGGTCTTATGTCATCGCAGTGCTGTCATGATCGTTCCATCATTGTCATTTCAATTTCTTCATCTGATCGTCGTCATGTCATCATTATCACTTCAGAAACATTGCGTCGGCATGCCATCTTCATCGTATTGTCATTGTCGATCCAATGTCGTCGCTCCTTCATTTTATTGTCGTGATTGTGTCGTCATGCATTCATGGCTATAGTATTGTTGATACTGTTGCCTTTGTACCATCGTCGTCATACCATTCTCATTGTTCCAGAATCTTCATCCCGTTGTCGTCGTTACAGTCATTGTCACTCAGCAGTTGTTGCTCTGTAATAGTTATTCCTGTGTCATGTTGTTGTCGTCATGCCATCATTGCCATTTTAGTGTCGTGTCATTGTCGTATCATCATCATCATGCATGGAATCCACACGTTCTAGTGCCATATAGAGGGACTGACAACTGGCCAGAATGTTGCGAGATGTTGGTATAAATGAAAAGACCAGGAATTATGGTGATAGAATTGAGCGTGCTGCGTATGATATAAGTAAAAATTATTTTAAATTGTCCCAGGAAGTTGTAAAAACCGGTATGTGGCGCAAACTGGTGGTGAAGCCTTGGTACTTCAAAAGCAGCATACGAGATTACTGTGTGTATGTTGGCCATCGTTAAGTACCGCATAGGTATTGTTTAAAATTAAACTACCTATCTTATTAGGCTCTTGTGCTTTATTCTATACGTAGTATGAGTTAAAAAAATGGGTGCTACCAAACGGAGCTGCCTTCATGGTAAAAAGTGGAGCAGCAGAACGGTTCAATGCATGGCGACACGCGTGAGTGCTGTACCTCCAGAGTACCCAAAGTTCTGTGGTTCCTGCGAGATACAAAATGCCATTGACAAATTGTGCTCGGAATGGGGGCCAGCATTGCAATAATAGCACTACTGGCGTATCCTACCACTTTGCTTGAATTGGCTGAAAAAAAGAAAAATTCGGCAGAGATACTTAAAGCTGTAACCGCATGACACGTTTTTCGCTCGCGAAAAGCAGAAAAGCAGGACCAATGTCCGCGCCACCGCTGATGCATCGGCACCCGCACGAATGCAGTGGGTCCGCGCCTGCTGCGCCATGTTTGCCGGGGTTGGTAGACAAGGGGAAATCCCCAGAGCATGGATTATTAGTGTCTTTACGCGGAAGTAATTTACTCTTTATATTACGAAACACTGTTAATAAAGTCGCCTCATGGGTCATTACAGAGCTACCTTTCTCTCCCAAGTATAGTTATCGTGTTTCATTTGAAATGTGCACCGTTTGTACGACATTGTGGCCAAGGATTGATCGCTGCCTGCGGAGGCGACTTTTCCCATACGGAAATCCCACAGGACGTGCCGCTGCTCCACTTCTGCGATGAGGGCTCCGTTGAAGATGTCTTTGTCCATGATAAGTACAGGAGCACGACAGGAGCAATGGCGATTTTGCACGATTACCAAACGCGCATTACCCACACTAGAACAAGTGGTTTGGAAAAGCGTGCCCTCGTCCCCCTGTTGTTATGCTGAAATGTGTGGAGGGCAACACTGTCTGGTGGCGTTTGGGGAACTAATGCATGACGTTGCCGTGACGTGCCACTCGCGCTGCACTGTCATTGGTGGCCGCGGGTGTGCCAGCACGATGTGATGCATTCTTTTCTATTTTTTCTACTCCCAACAGTCTGACGCGGCTATGCGATTTTCATGGGTGTGTTCGTCGAAACGACGCCCTGGCCTCTCTGTCGTGCGTCAGTTGCGCCAAAAAACGGGTCATGCTGTTCCAGCTTAAGACTGCTTACTTGTGGGAATGCAAAATCATTATATAGTCGCTTTGGCATGATCTATGGTCAGGGTTTGCTGATCATAGCAAATGCTGACCGATGAAATCCAAAGAGCAAGAGACGCAAGGCAGGCAGTGCGCTAATTTTATACTCGCGACGTGGCGCCACCTCCTGCCCATTGACTGCACTGTCACATGTCCAGTGACGCATGCTCTTGGCCACATCTTTAGTTAGCCAGATGGCTGCGACGTGACATGTGCGATGACGCACGCACTAGGCACTCTTTTAGTCAGCTAGAGCCGTGTAGCCACCATGGTGTTGGGGAAGCATGCTCATCGCGCACCTTGGAGGCCTGCGTTTGGTTCCCACTAAGACTAAAATGTACCAAATTTTCTTTCCAAAGCCATTAATTTACTTTGTTTACAGAAACTTCCCTGAGAAATTTGACGTCGGTTCGAGCATTTTTGACGTGTTTTTGCTCTTGGTTCCGTCAGTCATTTTTGTTACCATTCGTCAGTCACGCCGCCGCCAGATTTTCGCGTAATGGGGCATATAATGCTTGCGCATTAAACGCCTGGCACATGCAACCAGCAAAAGCATGAGCTTCGAGATTAGTTTCTATTACTTGGAGGGAGCCATCACGGGGGCATAGATTTGGATATCACCTATTAGTGCAGAAATAATTAGACTTCAGAAAACATGAACTTCTGGAACATCAGCTTAATAAACAGAATTTTATTTACATCTAGGGCTGCACTTGTCTTGGCACTGGCATATAATTGCTATAGCACTATTGCACTATCAATGCTGGCGTATAATTGCTATTGCACTATTGCGCTATCAATGCTGGCATATAATTGCTATATAATTAGCATTATTTTCAGCATGTTGCTTGTATATGACGCAAGCCGCCATTTTACAAGAAATTATTGCAAGTTACTAATTGTATCAACCAGTCTATAGTCGGATACAACTTTAGAAAAAAGGGGGCGTTTACTCCTCCGACGCGGATGCGCACGAGCATCCACCAATGGGCGCGCACTCTGGACTGACGTCATGAGCCAGACGGCCGGTGACCCCGCCGACAGAGAAGATGGCCGCCCACGCTTCGAACTGGGCCAAGTCGCGTCAGCTCTGTGCTTCAGCGATAAACGCATTGTTTTATATAAGTACTTTTTCAATAGCAACTGATTTATTTTAAGCTTGGAAAATGAGTATTAGATACGCCGTGTACATGCGAACAAGTGCAAAAGCCATGCAGAGCTGCTCTTTCTACTTTTGTGACTTGCAGTGAAGCTAAAGAGCAGACGGGCAGCGTTGTAGAAGGCACGGGGTTATTTTTCTGTCGCTATCCGGTATGTGCTGTAGCACATGATAGCTCTACTAAACCAGTCACCAAAATACAAAAGTCTTTATTTATACCGAGAATTGCGCGTTTCAGGAGCACGATTTTTCGAGCATGACTATTTTAGTCGCGGAGGCACTCGGCTGTTGCGCTTCGGTCATCTGGGCGGGGCCTCCCCTTTTTTCTAAAGTTGTATCCGACTATAGTAGTATCGCATGCAGCTAAAGCTGATGGCAAGCACTGATTCTAGCCATACTTAATCAGTCTGCAGCACATCCCCAACCAGTGGTACAAGTAAATTTCAACTATCGGGCAAAGTAATGGCTTGTGCTTGGCATGAAGTTTAGTTACATGGAAAATAGGCAGAGCACAAAGCGGGAGGGTGCCCGTTTTGAAAAGTGGTAGAAGCTTAAAGGCGGTCTGCTTACTCCTTTGTTGCACGTGGCCGAACAGTGAGCTTCTTTGTGGGACAGGGGCAAAGCAGTTCATCACAAGACATAGAAGGATAGAAAAGGGAGTCAGTGGGCATGTCAGTCTTAAAGTTCCTCTGTACCCTACTCCATACACTTGTGTGAGGTCCACCCTCCTCATTGGGGAACAGCTGTTGTGTTCTCTTTCTGTTTTCTTTCTTCTCACCCTTTCCATGCTTCTGCAAATGTTGTCACCTAATGCAATCATGCGCTGGTGTTTTGCTCCGCTGCTGACTATGGCAGTATGGATGAGTGACTGTGTTTCAGTAACACTAATGAAAACATTTTTCTGTCGTTGGGCATTGTGGTACAGGCACAATGTAAGGAACAACAGCATAAGTGTTGTGTAGTATTATATGCACCTATTAGTTTGTGTTGTGGCACTAACAATGTAAATAACAAACACAATAGTCACATTCACCATTATATTTAGGTGCAGAAGCATGCAAGTACTGTGTAATGTTTTACATCTTCCAGTTTGTTCTTGAAGCACAGTTATTGAATGTGAAATCGTAAAGCAGCTTGCTTCTTAATCTTAAAACATCTTTTTGCTCAGATACCACTTCTGAATTTTTAGTTTTTCTTTTTGGAAAGTAAGTTGAATTGGAATTGAAAATATTTTATTATCCTTTGCCTGTGCCACTTATGGCTGTGCTTTGTAACCTTTCAGGAACGCTGAAAAAGAGTGGGTGCATGAGCGTGACTCACCGGCACCAAAGGGCCAGGAGTGGGAGGCCATTGCCAAGCTGTGCGACTTTAACCCCAAGGCTGCACGCAATAGCAAGGATGTGTCACGCATGCGCTCTATCATCTTGCAACTGAAGCAGTCTCCACCGCAGACCAACAAAACACCCTGAGGTGCACTTCTGTTCATCAGCCTGATCCTCTTCAGTTGTAAAGGTGAGCAGTGTTGGTTAGTTCAGCATGGACACTTGAGCGGAAAGACATGAGAAGGACCTTGAATACTGTTTTCCCAACATTATGCCTGCGCTAATTTGATTTACTTAATGAGTTGGTACTCTGATATTATGCTACAAAGCTGAAGAACTTGTTTCATGTGTCATTACACCTTGTGTTGGCACTCTAGGTCTATTCAGATAGCTGTCATTGCAAGGCGCGATATGATGAAGCCAGAATTTCTTTTGAAGGATTATTCAAAGAATCTTACAGCAGCTGTGTAAATTAAACATGTGCTGCTTCAATAATCTTCATCTTCATTTACTGAGTGAAAATCTCTCAACTTTATGATGTGTGTCTACAACACAAGTGTAAGGTCACTATGCAAAACTCTCCAACTAATATAGAAGGGTTGTGGCAAATAGCAGACATATCCAGTTAGTATCAAGTGTATGAAAACAAAGGAAAATAACAATTCTTGAGTAACATTTACTGGCCTTTGAAATCCTGGCTTCCTGGCCTCCTGGTGTTTTCATTGTGCAGCCTCTGTGGTTTCCACATGACAGAATGGCCTGCTGTGAATCATGTTTGTGGTTGAACAGAATAATGTGCAGGCAATATTTAGCCACAGTGGAAGAACTTAGCAAGATTGAAATTATGGCAGCTATTGCCTGTTTCAAAAGGGATGACAACCAAATTTTTCACGGTAATACTGTTTCATAATCTTGTAATTCTACTCTATGCTCAATTCACTGGCACAGTGCAACAGTTCAACCAGCAGTGCTGTTCTCTGCATTGCCTCCCATGGGGGATCTAGTGGACATATTATGCACTACTCTGCTTGCTATTCCTCTTCCATAATGGTCAATTGTCTAGTTTGCTAGTTCAGAAGTTTTTTCATGCTAAACTTTTGTTTTCGCAATCTTGGAAATTCTGATAGTTAAACCTTGTTAAATCGTAGTTGGCCGGAGCTCGGAAAAAGTATGTACTAAACTGTAGTACTGCTTAACCGAAATAGCATGAGATCGCCCACTTACCTGTCAAAAATGGAACTTGGAGAGAGTGTGATGAAAGGGGAAAAAAACCGTGCATTATTTATTCAATTCGTGTGACAAAAGTGTTATTTTCGATTTATGCTGCGGAGGCCTAGCAGTGACGACAGCGGCCTCAAACTTACTGAAGCTGTGAGCCAACTTTTCAGCCAGCCCCCTCTTCTCGGCAAACACTCGCATGGCAGATTGCTTGTTGGCGTTTCATATTCTCTGTGCACGCGCGCAGTAGCGCTACAAAAGTCGCGAGGCACCTTTTTCATTGCGGGGTGCTGTTCTCGTCGCGACGATTGCATTCACGAGGCCGACGTAACGCGCAGCCTCTGCCACTGTCGGGCCGGAATCGCCCGTGCTGTTGCTTTCCGTGTGGTCCTCATCACTGTCGCTAGTCGACACTTCGGCAACAACAGAGGCAACGATGACGAAAAGTCGAACCTCGTAGCCAACATCTTTTCGTGGTCGCAGCAGCGCTGCCAAGCAACAACTTTGCATTTCAAATTCGACACACTGTGGAATGTGAAAAGTGGGAAAACTGGGAATAAGTGGGAAAACTATGTGTTAACCGATACGTACGCGATAACCTGGTACGGTTTATGTGGATAGAAAACACCTTATGTTCAATGGCCACTGAGTCGGGGATATTACTTTACTACAATTAAAACGAAACTACTGTTTAAGCGGGTGCGGTTTAACAAGGTTTTACTGCATGGTGAAACTTCTCTAACTTTACAGACTTATATATGTTGAGATTTGACTGGCGTTTTGTGGTATTAGTTGTAATATTAGCAGTATTAGATGCATTGGACTTTCTCAGGATGGCTTGCAGTGTCACTTAATACATCTGGTTTTTGTGTTTGTTACAGAGGTACCACATGAAATACTAGACATTGGATGTGAACTGCCGTTTGAAACATCTGATACTGCCTGCAATAGCCACACATGGAGACTTGTAGAAATGCTGTCTGATGTCATTCTTTTTCTTTTTTCTTTTTATATACTTTTTGGTAGCCAGAAACTGTCAGTGCTTTTACCATTGCCTTTGTTACATAATTTTTTCTTTCGTGGTCGTTGTTTGCTTTCTTATAGTGGAGTAGTATTTTTTTGTTTATTATAACATGTGCAAAGTTTAGTTTTGCAGTTTATCAACAAGAACAGCCTACATGTTGTCAATGAAGGAAAAAAAAAAAAAGAAAAGAAATGCAGGTAAAGTGCAGATCATTACATGTACTTTAGCACAATGGAGTCCAAGCTGTGTGGAAAGTGTCATGTAGAATAAGCTATTACGTGATAAACTTTTTTTTTCTGTATTCTGCGGAAAAGAATGTAGCTTGTCTTTCAAAGAACTATATGGTTTATGAAGCAGTTATAGTTCTGAGGAAATGAAGATGCTACTGAGTGAGAAACAAGTTTGAGAAACATTGTCTGCAAGTTATCCTTTCAGCCACCTTTGCAGGAAAGCGACCTTTATTTTATCTTTAGTTGCCTGGTAAGAAGCTGATGGGGCTCAGCGTTATTAAAAGCCTTTCACTCTAGTGCATCCTTGCTTTGCACTGTGAATTTGATGTTAATGTGGAAGCAGTTATGAGCAGTGGTTGCAAGTGATTGTACTATTTATGATTTAGTTCTTAAATAAACAGAACATTTCTTATTGAGGGGTGTTTTCGTCTCTCTTGGTGTGAAGGTTGCTTATGCTTCACCTTTACTTTTGTGGACAATTTGACAGTTTTGGGACACATTCCTTTTGCATGTGCTACAGTCAAATTTTATTTCTAGGAACCACATAGTAAACTTTTCAGATTATAGGTTCAGTGTAAATATATTTCAGAATAATGATGCTTATTTCGTCTCCTAGTATGTTAAAGGCCACTCCGGCTGGATTGGTTCTATGTGAGTGTACAACTGAAGTAACCATGACAAAGCTGCAGGGCTGGTAATCTCATCTTAAAATGAACGATTTGTGAATGACACCTTAGTAGACGTAAACACACCTGCTTGGTAAACATATGACTCGGATCGTGGAACTGTGTACCTACACTGATCTTGACCATGCTGAGCATTATTTTTGGCATTTCTTTGGGTTTCAATTTTTGTGAGCTTTCCGTGGGCACATCTGCTTACATTTGAAATGTAACATTTTGCATGGTGGCATTTTCGCGTGTGCACCACCAAAAATTGGGCTTCTTGTACAGCTCAGAATTTCATTGCAGTTAGCCTTTAGTGCCTCAGTATAATGAATGTATGTTTATGAACCCAGAGATATACAAGATTAATTTGTATTCTTTATGGTGAATGATTTGATGAGCTAGCACAGTCCTGTGAGCTGTGTACACATGCATTAATACGATAGCGTTGAAAAACCCGTGTCGCAAAAAATCTGACGTCGGACGTCGTTCTGGCAAAAAGATTTTCGAACCACCTATACCCAGCCCTCCGTGTGACTCGGAAAGAACTTACTGAACTAATTAAATTTCTCAAGCTAAAATACTTGGAAAAATTGTAAACTATGACTTACGTACAACCTACAGACATGATAGCTCTTGTGGATTGTGAGTTGACTTTACGAGAAAACGTAATTCTGTTATGCGAAAACTCAAAGAAACCCCTTTTCCAGCACTTATGCCATTCACAGACGGGCCGCGGCATCCGCCATTTGCGTGTGCTGGCGTGCGCATGTTTTGGGGGGGGGGGTCCTTGCAATACCTCCAGCTGGCACTCGCCTCCTTTATATTGCGGCCCACGCAAGACGTCGTGTTTCTACCACAAAGCCCGCCTTCATGCATAATGTTCGCAGCCAGCATTTCCCGGTAAACATTACGGTTACATACACTCCATTTGCCTGGAAGCTTGAGAAGCAGTCGGGGATCTTTGAACGCTATTTCATTCCACTCTTAAAGGCGAAGCTTAAGCATCCTCCAAATTTTTACCCAACACTACTGCTTGCTCTTTTCAAACCATTAGCTCGCACTTGTTTCATAATACATGAAGTGGCTGGTTCAGTTTAGCCAAAGAAGTGAATGAAGTGCCTAGGCTTGCCTAGAGGGAGGGACGAGAATATTAAGTGTTTGAAAGGGTAATGTTGTCGTCCCGTATCCCGTCGTCCCGTCCCGTAAGTTACAAGGAAAGCCCATATTAGTTTCTGAGAAGGAAGCCTTGTAGTTGAAAAACTTGCTTTGGTAAGGGCATTGAAGCCAGGAACAGTCCCTTTTTAGTGCAATCACTCTACCCATGAACTAACCAGAAGGCTAGCAGATTGCAGAATGAAGTAAAATTTTCAACTCCTGCACAGGGGCACTCTATAAGGCTAATTATTTCTGTGGAAATCTGCAAGGTGAAGGAAGGTTAATAAAAGATGCCTTGTAGTACGAAACTAATTACTTTGAAGCTTTTCTCTGTTGGCAGGCAATATTTCCCTTTCAGGAAACTCTCTACCTTGCAGATTTCTGCTCAACTAATTCGCCGTACGTATTAGGTGCTGCTCGGTTTGATGTAGATTGGCTCCATGGTATTTTGCGACCTCCTTAGTGAAGGACGGAAGCCATGACAACAAAGGAAAAATCAAAGAATTGTAAAAGAAAATGCTCTTAATATTCTATTTCTTGACTGCCTGCTCCCTCCCTCGCCTACCACTCTTCTTTTTTCGTTTTTAAAAATTTTTTGTGGCACGTTTCTGACGGCGGCAGCAGCAGCACGTATATGCACGTTTTATAACTGGGCTTCGATGTTCAGCTTTTCAATGTCCAAGTGCGCGCGCGAGAGCTTGGCTTTTTTGACCGGCCTCAGTAGGTCAGTGGCTATGGCGTTGCGCTACTGAGCTCGAGATAGCTCGAAGTCGCGGGCTAGATCACGGGTGTATGGAGGTGTCGCCTTTAGTTCCCTGCCCACGTCGGGGCGATTGAAAGGGTTCCTCTGAACCTCAACGAGTCTGCCCACGAGGCTGCGCGTGGCTTTACCGACCGCGCTGCCCTCGGATCGGGCGACTCTCTCCCAGGACACAGAGACGTTCCTATCACGCACAATGAACTTACTGAATTCTTTTACTTAGAAGGGTTTTCCCGTCGCCTCACTCCAAGCTAAGCAGGCCGCAGGCGGTCACACTCACTCTTGCAAACGAACTCCTACCCAAATCCGGCGTCCCTTAACAGCATATATCCAGAGATTTATCCGAATTGTTTTTGCGTGGCCTGTGGTGAGGTTGCGACATTGCCTCATATGCTCTGGGAGTGCGGGTCGCTGGGCCCGAAGTTCAAGGAAGAGTGGGACGCGCTCCTGCGAAATCCAGTGTTTGAGGACCAAATCCTGGCCGTACAGCGCGCCCGCGATCGGGCCGGCAGGCCTAGATTTGTCAGTGCCGTCGTGGGATTAGCCGGGTGCGCGTTCTATCGCGTTTTGCTGGACTCAATAAAGGTCTATTCACTGACTAGATCACGGGCGCGACGGCCGCATTTCGATGGGGGCGAAATGCAGAAACACTCGTGTTCTTAGGTTTAGGTGCACGTTTAAGAATCCAAGGTGGTGAAAATCGGGGAGTTCTCCACTACGTTATGACTCGCAATCATATCGTGCTTTTACGCGTGTAAAGCCCCAGAGTTTTTTAATTAGCTTGGCTTGGCGCAGCGCCCGCGCCAAAGCCTAGCTCGCGCGAGCACCCGGTACACTGAAAAGCTAGCGCAATAAGAAGAAGAAGCAGCCGAGCGCCCATGTCAAACCCTTCAGGCCTCGACGACAAGCAACGAAAGGTGAGCAACAGCGGCAGCAGTTCGTTCTTCTCTAGGGCGAAGAGCCGCCTGCGCATGCTCAATGTCCTCCGACGTACGCGAAAAGAACCTTTGCCGCCTGCTGTCATCCGCGCTCGCAAAACAAGGTCAAGCGGGAGCACGACGGCCGCCGTCATAGCGGAAGTCCAGCCGGAAGCTACGATGTTCGAAGACAGCGACGCCTCGGTATTACGGAACGCAGCTGCTGCAACCGACGACGAGCGTAGCGGTCCGCGGATCCCGCGCAGTCCGAAAGCACCGGGACCAGCGGAGCCGCCGAAGATTCCGAAGACGCGCAAATCGCCTCGCTCGGGAAGAGTCGCTCGTAGGAGAAAGAAATCGGGTGCCAGGACAAACTCGGAATCTACTAATTTCAGCGACTTCGAGGATATCGAAGCGAACAGCGAGAAGTGGAAGACCTTCGCAAGCGAGTACACGGCCGAACACTTGGCCCATCTGCAAGCAGCGGCTAGGACAAGTGGGCGCATTCGCGAAAACGTTAACGAGGCCGTTATTGGGAGCTCTGTCGATGAAGCGTGCAGTCCGAGGTGCGGTGTCGTAACTCGTGAAGGAGGATCGAGGGCTCCTAAGAGGTACTCGACTTTGACTCCGTCG
This sequence comes from Dermacentor andersoni, assembly GCF_023375885.2. Taxonomy (NCBI): domain Eukaryota; kingdom Metazoa; phylum Arthropoda; class Arachnida; order Ixodida; family Ixodidae; genus Dermacentor; species Dermacentor andersoni. The sequence continues at coordinate 65,881,082 of NC_092817.1, read as the reverse complement.
TCTTCTGGAACGCCCCCTGAGGACACTGCGAATCTGCGCAGGGAGCAAAATAAACTTGCGGAAGTCGCCGCAGAGACGCCCGTAACCTGCCAGCAAAAGGCTTCTTACGAACTACGGCCCTCTTTGGTGGCGGACGGCGATTTAGCCTCTGACAAGGCAGCGACACGCGGAGACCTCGAACTTCAGGACAAGTTGACATCTTGGGATCCTTTGCAGGAAGAAGGTTACGGGCTATCTCCGTCCGACGAAGCGCTCGAATTCGTTGATCGAGAGAGGGTACGTGAACCGACGTCATACTCCACGCCGCCGGAAACTTCAGCTGGTGTCAGATTGCCAGCGGCGGTCGCTTCCTCACCGTGCTCCCGGCGTTCCGCGATCTGTTCCGAGTCTTCGACGGGTAATAATTTTTATGAGAATTTGCAGTGGATCACCGAGGAGAGCGAAGACCGTTCTTTCAAGTCTTCGCTCAGCACTGGCGTGGAACGGCGACACACCTCCGCAAAGAAGCGTCTGTTTAACGGCCCAGCCGTTCTCGCCGCAATCAATTCCGTGACCGACAGATTGGCGTCCATGACAGCATCGCCGCGGCAACCGGCCGATAAGCCTGTCGCGGAGTGTCAGCTGACAGTCAACGCCAGCGACATCGGGACTGCACCTGTCGATGCAGTTCGAGGTGTTCTACCTACATGCACACAGCAGACGAAACCAGAGTTTCCTAATCAGCACGTACTGCCGCCCGTCTTAGATAAGACGATGCGACAGCGTGAAGATCAGTGTGGTGTCCGTAGGGCACAGCCTAACATGCCTACGACAGTGAACAGCACAGAAAGGAACAGGCCTGGCCATCTTGTAGAGGCAGGTGGAAACAGCAGCAAGGAAGTTGCCGACGTGACCCCAGCAGGAACAGTTCGGTCTAGCATCGCTGGAGCGCATATCATTGCGAAAGGCCAAACAGCTTCGGCCGACGAAAGGAGCGAGAACGTAGCTACCGTGGGCACACAGAGACGAAGCTGCGCGGATAGCGCTGACGACCGAAAGGAAGCGCCGTGCCCTGACAGCAGCAAAATAGCTGTGACGCATCTGGTAGGATCGCTGTGCTTAGCTGATGTGCCAGACGCTAGCTGGGATACAGCGCCACCTGCGGGTTGTGCTAGGGCACCTGGGCTGCGCATCAGCGAATTAGACAATGACGTCACTGTCGACAAGGACAACAGTGAAATCAACATCCGTATCCGTACATCGACGCCTCAGAAGTCGGCGATGCTGTGGCCATTCGGTGCTACTTCCCTCAGACAACCACAACCGTCTCCACGGAGACCCTAGGATAATGTCAGACGAGCAGGGCAGGACGTGTCTTTCGATTCGCCTGCAATTCAAGGGACGCTAACTCAGGATAGAAAAAAAAGAAAGCCTTATTTAAACTGGCTTTTGCTTATTATCGCGTGCGTTGTCGCACGCTTGGTTTGATATGTATAGGATTGGCATCGGCTCCTGTCGTCCTTCAGGCTGCAGCTTCGCAAGGAGGTGTTTTGTGACACTACTGGCGGACTTGGGCAGCGTTGAGAGTGTCCGCAACTGCAGGAGCTTTTATTGACTAAAAACTGTCCAGCAAAGAAGCATGCTGTCGAACATGGGTGATCGGATTGGCAGCAAGAATTCTTCTTAACTTTAGAATTCTTTGTTGTATTCGTACGGACTCGCTGCCCAAGAGCGCGAGTACTTGCTTCTGCAGCACTCGTCTTCGCCTATTGTTTAGATTGTTTGCTATACCGTGTGCGCCCAGCTAACGTTATCCAAGCTGTTAAACAAAAATAAAATAGAAATAGAAACCACGTTGCAAGATACAACTATAAGACATATATGGTGTTCGGCCGTCAGAGGTATGACGACCGGACACCCTAGGTCATAAGATTGTATCTTGCACCGGGGGGTGGGGGGGGTGGGGGTGGGGGGTGCTTTTTAATCTTATTTTCTTTTTGTTGAACAACTTGGCTACGTTAGCTGGGACACCCTATATACTACTGTTGAGCAGAGAAAATTTGGAGCAAGCCTGCAACGTTTATGCTGAATGACTCGACACGATGAAAGCATAGCTCGCGCGCCACTTGACCAGTTATATAAGTGCACCTCCGAGCGGCATCGTATAATCACTGGGTAGGCTCAGTAGAATGCAATGGCATATAGCCAAGGCGAGGGGAATGGGCATGCATGGCACATGCCCCCCCTCCCCGGCATTTCTGTGTACCAGGTTACGGGATGATGAGGCCACTCTTGCTATAGAAGAAAAATATTTTCTCTCCTATGCTTCATTAGCGTAGCTATCATATTATGCAAGTACTGCATGCAAGAGCGGGATATGTTGCATAAATCCTCCCGATACTCCTCCCTCTTCAAAAAAAAAAAAAAAAAATTGCTGGCTGCGCTACTGGTGGTACGACACGACAAACTAGTATCAGTAACGGATGTGTCACTTTGCGCCTGTGTTTTAAGCTGGGAAGTGTGGAGGGCTGAAGAACGTCAGCGCGCGATATAGAGCTCCCTTTGATAGGTTGCAGGTTATTTGCGCATGTGATCGCGCACACAGTTATTATTTAATCGGCTTTGCTATACTCTTTATGGAGCATAACATTTTCGGTTTGAACAGAATTAGTCAAACTAAGAACGCTGCTGCAGCAGTCATTTCCCGCCTTCGCGACTGAGCTGCATGCAGATTCTGACAAACTTACTCGAGAAATCGGAATAGTCAACTGATTACCAAAATTGCAGCAGATGACTTCCACTTACTGACTCACATTATCACATTGTGTGCTGATTTGAAGCCTAGCTGGCATATTCTCCGAGGCCACTGACGTAAACCATTGATGCTTTACCACAACTTTCTTTCGATTCGTTGGCTAATTGCACAGCTCGCCTCGCTCAGCTCCGGGCACTGAGAGCGATGCTAGGCCCATAAATGTATACACGCACGACTTGCCATCCGCACCTGAATGCGTTCGCTTTGTCACCTGCATGACAGCGCTAGCAAAAGAAGTGGCAGTGGCCAGTAGATTGGAGTTAAGGAATTCGACAGTGCACGCTTCGCATGGTCGTTTTATTGCGACAGCGATGATATGGACACTCAAGGCGAATTTTCGCCGTGATACAACATATAACGTCTAAGTGCAATAAGATCGCGCCCCGCCCGCCGTATGTATGCTGTGATTGCAAGGGTAAGCGGGCAAGGGTGAGCGGAGAGGGATGGTGGCTTGATGCACGTCGTTCTCCCACGCCCCTAATGTTAGAGGTCACGTGATCGAGCGCGAATTCGGGGAGTAAAGCTTGCGTCTCTTCCTCTAGCGCGGCCGTGGTAGCGCATGGCTCGCGGCTGAACGCATATACCGGGTGCGGGTGTTCAAAATTAAGCTTTATGGTTGTCTTAAATTTAGGCACTGGGAAGCACGCGAAAACCACCTGTGCAAGTAAGTTATGTGGCCAGGGGGACACAAAGTGAGATGATAATAATCGCTGTCAGTAGCCCAATGAACTACAATTGAATAATTAACTTTTTGTTGACTGCAATAAGTGGGTATGTTTGTATTGAAAAGTTACAGGCAGTCGTGTTTCTACACAGTATCAGTATCAGCGTCACATCTGGGAGGAGCTTTGCGCCGATCCTCACTTTCTTGCAAGCGTAATCATACGAACAATTAAAATTTGGAGTCGCCTATCTCGGAGCACAGACACGCTAGGAGAATTCTTCCAAGTGATACTGTGCAGAAATACGACTGACTCTAACTTTTCAATACAAACATACCCACTTATTGCAGTCAACGAAAAGTTAATTATTGAATTGTAGTTAATTGGGCTGCTGACAGCGATGATTATCGTCTGACTTTGGGTCCCCTTGCCACATAACTTATCTGCACAGGTGGTCTTCGCGTGCTTCCCAGTGCCTAATTAAAAAAAAAAAAAACAAAGCTTAATTTTGAGCAGCCTGTTTACGCGCCGTATCGGTAATCTGCGTAAGGCGAGCTGAGATGACTGGTAGCTTCATGGGCGCTGTGTACCCGCATGCCTGGTGTTGGAGGCAGTGCTGCCAAATTTGACAGCGAAGATGCTTATGGCTAAATTTCCGTGGGTTTTTCGTGTCCGTCAACAAATCTGCGTCTGCAAACACTCCACTACCGAATTTGATGCAAAATCGCTTCATTCCATGCTAAAGTTATACGTCTCATCACTTGGACATGCATTTTCAGTAGCTTAGTTATTAATTGGCACTACTTTCAAGATAAGTACTCTCAGGTATGGTATGGCAGGAAGAACTTTATTGGGTCCTGAAGGTCAACCCTAGGTTGACGCGGGCCGCTCCCACATTGGGACGGTCAGGCCGAGCTCATCAGCCACATCGCGGGCCTTCTGGACTGCCCGTAATTGGTCAGAGAGTGATTCACTGTGTAGCATTTGCCGCCACCATTCTTGTTCCTTGTCACAGTCTGTGAAGACTGCGGAGCACTGCCAAAGCATGTGGACAAGAGTAATGATGTCATTTCACTTATTACAATTGGTTTGAGTTTCCCTCTCCGGATAGATCCTGCTAATCAAGTCTGGACTTGGGTATGTCCTTGTTTGTAGCAAACTTAATGTGACCGCTTGGTCTCTGCCAAGCTTACCGTGTGGTAATGGGTATTCCCTTCTGCTTAAATAATAGTGCTTCGTGATTTCGTTGTATGTTAATAATCGATCCCTATGTTCCCCGGGTGAAGTGTAGGTTGCTCGGTCTTGAAGAGCACGGCTAGAAAGTCCTCGTGCTGCTTCATGTGCCACCTCATTGAGGTTTCTCCGAGCTCCGTCCACCAACCCCAGATGTGCAGGAAACCAGCGGATTTCGATCCTCTCACTGTTGACCTTCTCTAGTAATCTTGTTGCTATCCGTGTCACATATGCGTTAGTAAAGTTGCGTATGGCTGTTCTAGAGCCGCTGTAAATATGTGACCACCGATTAGCCCCGATGGCTAAGGCGATTGCTACTTGTTCTGCTACTGTTGGGTCCTTGGTATAGACGGTGATGGCATCCCGTATGTTACCTTGAGTGTCTACAACAACGGAGGTATACGCATCCTTATTTTTAACCCAGGCAGCGTCAACGAACACCGCCTGCTGCTTATGTTGTTCTATGTCTTGAAGGAGTGCCTTGGCCCTTGCCTTCAGTCTCTCGAGGTTATGTGTCGGATGCATGTTCCTAGGGAACGGGGTCGTCTTAATTGTTTCTCGTAGTCCCGCTTGCAATTCTGTTAATAATTCTCCTTTGTTGGTGTGGTTGTTAATTTCTACGCCTATTTCTTCAAGTAGCGCCCTCCCAGGTCGTGTCCCAATTAGTCCCTCCTGGTGGGCCACCTGTTGAGCCTCAGCTATCTCTGCTAGTGTGTTATGCAGCCCTAGGTGCAATAAGCTATCATTGGCCATGCTGATGGGAAGTCGTAGTGCAGTCTTTATAAGTCGTCTGATTAAAGCGTTTAGCTTGTTTTTATTAGCCTGTGTCCATTGTAGCATGCCTGCCATGTACGAGAAGTGGCAAAAGGCGAATGCATGTACCAATCTTATGGCACTGTCTTCTCCTAGCCCCTTATGCTTGTTGGTAATTCTACGCAAAAGCCTAATGACTTCTTCTGACTTGTTAGAGATATGTTGTATCATCCTGCAATTAGATACATTCGCTTGCAGAAGTCCTAGCACTCTAATAGTCTCCACCTGCCTGATTGGTTCTCCATTCTTGGAGTATATGTCAATGCGGGGTTCTTCCTCTGGGATATATCCGCTCGGCTTGCGCCCACGCTTACTGCACCGTAGTACCAATAGTTCTGATTGTTTAGCAGAGCAGTTCAGTCCCATACCCTCAAGTATTGTTTCCACCACATAAATGCTTTCCTGTAGTTTGGTCTCTGTTTGTCCCATATTACCTTCGGCACTCCAGATTGTTACATCATCTGCATATATTGCGAAGTGGATACCCTCAATTGCGCGAGACCTCGAGCCACTTTTGACTTTGCCAAATTAAGTAACATGGGAGATAGGACAGACCATTGTAGTGTCCCACGATTTCCAAGTTCCAGGGTTGTCGATTGGAGTTCGCCTAACTTGAGACAAGCAGAATGGCAACCGAGAAATGCTTTGACTATATTGTGCAATCGCTTACCCAATCCCATCTCCGAGAGGATATCCAATATGGGGCCCTGTGCTTGATGCGATCAAAGGCATTTTCTACATCTAGGCCTAGGAGAGCTTTCGTATGTAGCGAGCTAGCAAGAATAAGGTGATGTTTGATTAGAAGCATTGCATGTAAAGTCCAGGACGGAAACCGATCAGGTTATGCCTAAGAACATTTCTGTTTTCTACATACTTAGTCAGTCTATTGAGTATGCCATGCTCTATGGTTTTGCCCAGACATGATGTTAACGATATGGGTCTTAGGTTATCTAGATTGAGTTTCTTGCTTGGTTTGGGAATAAGAATTGTGTTAGCAATTCTCCATTCTTTCGGATAATCACAGTTTTTCCAGAGTTCGTTGCAATACTCTGTTAAATATTTTCTAGAATCCTCGTCCAGATTTTTCAACAGCCTATTGGAAATGCCATCTGGACCGGCAGCGGATCTACTGTTGAGGTCGTACAGGGCTGCGCGAACTTCGCTTTCTGTGAAGTCTCGATCCATAGGCTCACAGTCTTCCCCTGTATATTCAGGCTGGTCTGTACTCTCATTGCTATCCTTAAGTGGTAAATGCTTAGCTGCGAGCCGATCCAGAATGGCCTCCTCCGTTGTGTCCTGACTCTCACGATGGACGAGTCGCGCTACTGCTGTTCTCCTATTAGATTCCGTGTCGTTCCCATGAAGCAAATGTCCAAGTAAGTTCCAATTTCCACTACGTTTGATTCGACCATCTATAAATTTCTGTAAATGTAAATTTCTGGAGTGTTCTTCAATCTCCCTATTCAACAATGCTGTGCGCTTCCTGAGTCTCCTGTTCAGCCGTTGCGTTTTCCATCTTTTTAACATAGATTGTTTGGCTTCAATCAAGTGCGCCAGCCTGCTGTCCATGATTTCGATATTCTCCTCCGTGGTAATATCCTTCGTTGCCGCCTTTACATCTTCCCTGAGCTGAGTGGTCCAAGTATGGAGTGTTTTCTTTTGTCCTGTCTCCGTCTCAGCTCTACTTTTCCTTGCTTTCCGAAAAAGATCCCAGTCAATGTAGTTAAAGTGCTTTATCCCATTACTGGGTGTTTCCAATAGTATTTGTAATATGTAATGATCACTACTCAGGTCAATATTGGACTTATTCCAGCCAGCGTTCGCTAAATTTGATACAAAAGTAAGGTCTGGGGTGGAGTCCCTGTATGTAGATGTACCACACTTAGTGGGAAAGCTGGGTCAGTGATGAAGGAGAGATTAAGATCCGTGCCAGAGTCCGTCCCCTTTCTTAGTATTCCAGCGATATCCCCAGGTTTGATGTGAGGCGTTGAAATCCCCTCCAATAATGAGTGGAGCATGCTTAGTAACAGCCATAGTCTTATTAAGAAGTGCCCTAAACTCTATTTCAAGTCACTAGGGCTGCTATAAACATTGAGACAAAAGAGGCTTTGCGGTTTGCTTCTATTCCTTTTCAAAATCATTTCTACAAGTAAGTACTCTGATTTGTTTAGTCCAAGGTGCAAATAATGTTCTATGTATGGTATTTTCTTATCTACGATCGTGGCTAGCCCCCTACCCGTTGAGTTGTTGAGTAACTCAACTCAACAACCCTACCCGGCTCTTTGCCCCTGCATGTCGCTTTGTATCCGGATAGGCTGATCTCATCCGCCAAGATTTCCTGCAACATAATTATTTTCGGTTTATCTGGAGATGTTTTTCTTAACTGCATGCGAGGTGCTTTTTTGTGATAAAATCCTCGGCAATTCCATTGTCACACGGTAAAGCTCCCCCTGCTAGTCATTGCTTGTAGAACTCGCCTTACTGCTACCCGCTAGAGTACGCTTCGTAGAACCCCTCGACGCGGCAGGGAGTGATCTGACGCTTTCTGCTTCTGAGGGTAGGTATTCGTCGTCCTCGCCTTGCGCTGCTACTTTGGTAAGCCTCTTTTCAGCCGTCAGTCTCCATTTCCATAACTTATCAACTTTGAAGGTACTTTTAGCTGTGGCATCTCTAAGTTGTTTAATCGCCTCCTTGATCTCTTCCAAAGCAGAGCACACTCATTTCTACTGGGCTTATTGCCCACTTCTTTGGAGCTGGTGCGTTTTCTTTTTCCTAACTGTTGTCATTATTCACCGGTTTGGCTATTGCTAGTTTTGTGGAGCTAGTCTGCGAGTTCTTGCGAAGTTCTACAACCTGCTTAGTACGTTCTTCATTTGCCTTTCTCAGATATGTTACTTCTTTAATTAGCTGCTCTATTCTGGCATCATTATCTCCGACCGGCCGCCCCGCACCGCTCTCCGCAGCCCTCACAGTACCTTTCACTTTGTCGACCCAGGTTGTTCCAGATGTCGTCTTGTCGCCAGGCGTCTGCCCTCCTCCTTCGAAGCGCAACTGCACTTCACGTGATCTGGAGCGGCTTCTGCCCTTCGACGGCGAGCGGCGTCTTGACCGTGTGGGGATGGATGGATGGATGTTATGAGCGTCCCCTTTGGAACGGGACGGTGGGTTGCACCACCAAGCTCTTGCTATTATACTGCCTAATGTCCTACCTAGGTTAAACAACAACAACAACAAAAGAAAAGAAAAACACTATGAATTCCCACAACCAAATTTACTGATCCCCTATTGCGCACTATGCTTTTGTACGTCTCCGTTTTTTGTCGTTTCCCTACTTTTATTCCCCCAATCCTCCAATCGCCTCTTACTAATCCCTATTGCGGATATGTTTACTTTTACACTGCTCTCGCTGAACCCAAGGGCTTCAAGGAGGCCAGTGGTGCCTAAATCGACCGTCGGGTAGACGTCTTGACATTCTAATAAAACATGCTCCATAGTTTTCCTAGCTTTACCGCAGCACGCACATGCTTCTTCTTCCTTCTTATATCTCGCTTTATAGGTGCGTGTTCTAAGGCATCCCGATCTCGCTTCGAAAAGTAATGAGCTTCCCTTTGAGTTATCATAAATTGTTTCTTTCCTGATTTCGTTTTTCCCTCTTAAGTAGTTACTCATGGCAGGTTTATTTTCCATTGCCGCCACCCATGAGATTATTTCGGCCTCTTTGACTTTCCGGTTGACGTTCTTTATTGCTGTGTTGCCCACCCTACAGGCCGCATACTTGCTAGTAAGCTTCCTAGTTCTTTTCCTCCACTGTGAATCAATGTTTTTCCTGTACAGATACCTCAACACTCTCCCAGCCCATTTACTTTCTTCCATATTCCTCAATCGTTCTTCATACTCAATTTTACTACGAGCTTCCCTCACTTCAAAACTAGTCCAGCCCATATCACCCTGCACAGCTTCATTTGTAGTCTTCCCGTGAGCGCCCAATGCGAGGCGACCCACTGACCTTTGGTTCCCATTGATTCCTGATTGTACCTCTGATTTAAAGCAAACAACCGCATTTCCAAAAGTAAGTCCTGGAACCATTACACCTTTCCACATACCTCGGAGCACCTCGTACCTATTATATCCCAATAGCGCTCTGTGCTTCATTATGGGTGCATTTCTCTTCCCCTTCACTGCTATTGTTTTTTCCTGTGTTTCCATATATATATCGCCTTCATTTATCCATACACCAAGGTATTTATATTCTGTTACCCGAGGTATTTCCTGGCCCTCTATCGCCACTGTCTGTTCACTGTTTTCATTGAATACCATAACACCTGATTTTCTAGCACTAAATTTCAAACCTAAATTGTTGCCTTCTTGTCCACAGATGTTAGCCAGACGTTGCAAATCACTTTGCTTGTTAGCTAGCAACACAATATCGTCAGCATAAAATAAACCTGGAAGCTGCTGCTCTACTATTGTACCCACCTGTTTGTATGAGAGATTAAAACCGATTTACTTCCTTCTAGCGCCCTCTCCATCCTCTCCATCATAAAGAGCAATGGGGGTAAAGGGCACCCCTGCCTCAGTCCCTTGTTGATATGAACTTTCTCCTCGCTCCTCATCCCTTCCCACTCAATGCAAACGGTATTTTCTAGGCAAATCTCTCTGAAAAGCTGTAGACAATCGTCACCTAAGGCTTCCCCTTCTAGAATATACCACAAAATGTTGCGGTCTACGTTGTCATAGGCTCCTGTAATGTCTAAAAAGGCCACATATAACGGTCTGCTTTCTACTTTTGATATTTCAATACACTGAGTAAGAACAAATAAGTTATCATCTAAACGCCTACCTATTCTGAAGCCATTCTGAAGTTCTCCCAAAATGCCATTATTCTCTGCCCATGCTTGAAGCTTTAATTTGGTTGCCTGCATTGCTAGCCTGTATATTACCGATGTAATGGTCAACGGTATATACGAGTGAATTCTTTCTCCCCCTTACCTTTATAAATTAAATTCATTCTACTTTGTCGCCAACGGCCTGGTATTAGTCTATGTTTTAAAGGTTTTTCCACTGCTTTCAACAGAGTTTCCTTACTTTTTGGTCCTAGTTCATTAATCAGCCTAACGGGAACCTCGTCTAGCCCTGTGGCTGTGCGCTTAGGAATTTTCTCTTCGGCTTTCTTCCAGTTGAAATTTGTCAGCACCAGCTCCTTTTCCACCTGGGTCTCTTTCATGCTCTTTTTTTTCTTCAAATACAACCTTGGCATTGTCTTGGAAAGATTCGGCTGCTATTTATCGGATGTAATTTATTGACGCTTTTCCTTCCAGTCTGTTTTCATCTTCGTCTAGGATACGTTGTTGTATTGTTGTTGACTTCCTGCCTTATAATTTTATGTTGTTCCAAATATTCTAGGTGCGGCCTTTTTTTCTCACGTATTTCTGACAGCCAGCGTTCACTTTCACCTTTTAATTTTGCTTGCACCAGTATTTGAACCATAGACTTTTTCTCCCGGTATATTTCCCATTTACTGGCTACTTCATCCTGCGGCAACTGCTCCTTCTTTGCCTGTCTATGCTCTTGGGATGCTTTCTGTCGTTCGGCGATCGCTTCTCGTATCTCCTTGTTCCACCAGCTTTTTGGTTTTTTTTTCCTTTCCAACGAACATGTTGTTTCTCTTTCCGTATTTCTGTCGTTATTACACTTAGAAGCTCACCATATTCCCACTCCTTACTTGGCCATTTGCCAAGTTCTTCCTCAACTCAAGTGATTGTATTTGCTATTTGTTCAGCGTTCAAATTTGGACTGGGCATTTTGCTCTCCTTGCTGTCTTTCCCAACTACATATCCCATTTTCAATATGATGCGTTTATGGTCACTCCCTATGCTGCGATACCCTTCCTCATCAATGACCATTTCTCTCAACTTATCATTAATTCCTTCTGTCATGGGACAGTAATCAATGGTTGATTGCCGGTTTCCCACTTCCCACGTGATCTGCTTTTCACACTTAGGCCGTGTATTCACGATAACGAGGTTATGTTGCTCACAAAGGTCTAGCATTGACTCCCCGTTGTTGTCGGTATAGCCATCTGAATCCTGTATGTGGGCATTCATGTAACCTAATAGGATAATTTCAGCACCATTCCCGAAACCTTTAATATCAGCGCTTATGCATCCCACTAACTCTTTATTCTTCTCTGTGCAATTATTTCCGGTCCGCAAATACGTAACGCCCAGCCAAGTTTTTTCCCCACTCATTGTACGTGATAACCAAAGATGCTCTTGACATGTTGAATTTACTCTTCCATTTGGCTCCCTGATGGATGATCATTTCGACTCCCCCTCCCTTTCTTTCCGACTTAGTTCTGTTGCAACCTTCCCAAACATAATTTTCAATCACTGGCGGCTCTTCTGAGTCTCTAAGGTGCGTTTCTGTCACCGCATACACACCTTATTGTTCTCTATTTACCTGCTCCTCAATCTCTGCCCACTTTTGCTTTCTTCTGCCGCCCTGCATGTTTATGTTGTCTATTGCATGGCGAGCTTTCTTTCTTGCTTTCCTCCCTTTTCTGTTTTCGACGGCGATGCTCTTCAGAGGTTCCCCTAGAGGACCTTCTTCATTACTATCTACTCTGGCCTCCTGAGCGCCCGTGTGCCCCCTAAATAAGCAACAGCGCGACCTCCAAGTCGCCAGCCCACTTCTCGTGCCAGCCTGTAATTGAAGTGGATACCGTCTCGTTTAAAACCCCTACGCCTTCTCACTTCCCTGTTTACTTCGACAACCTCGAAGCCTTTCACTCGGATCATTTTCCATATCGCCTCATTAGCAGCCACTATGGCTCTTTGTACGTGACTGTCACGTATAGGCACCTCCGGCACCGTGCACACCACGATCTCCACCTGAGGGGATAGCTCGCGCAAGTCGTCCACCCCCTTCGCCAAGCGCTGGTCTAGTCCTGTCCCTCTCCTGTTTAGGACGTCATTTAGCCCACCTGCTACTGTGACAAGGTTGCGCACGTGGGCATTTTAGCGAGCTATTCTTTTGCTCGCTCCATGACAGAACCCAGTGTCCGCCCTGGAAATGTCCCTACCGCCACTCTTTTATCGCCTTTCACCCTCTCCACAATTGCTTCTGAGCACCCAGCCAGGCTTGAGTCGCCGGCGATAATCACCCTTTCACTCTCTCCTACATCTCCCTACTGCCCTTTGTCCTTTTCCGCGTGATTCGGAGTCGACAAGGGGCATTATCCCCTCTGCCCCTGCTTTTTCCGCGTGGCGGCCTCAAGGTAGGTGCCGCTCTTTCCAGCTAACCCTTCACCATGTTGCACGCATTCCAAGTACTTTGCTAGCACTCCCTCTCCTGTCACGTCGGGGGACTGCGTTTCATTTTCACGCACATTTTCGTTCACAATGGCGGCCCTGTTCAGCTTTTCCTCGGCTACTTCAAGTCTGTTTTCAACGACCTTCCGTGCATGACGCTCCTGGTTTAGCTCATTTTTGAGCTGTTCCACCTGCTTGACAAGCTCTTCCTAGAAGGCCTCCATTTTCTGCAGCCTACTATCGACATCACAGTGTGTGCCGGCTGACTCGATTCCTTCTCTATTCTCATCCATCCCCTCATCTGCCTTGAGGGACCCCCCGCGCACTGCCTGCTTTCTCGGCTTTCTTGCCATGTATTGCACGGCGTTTTGTGATGCAAATACTATAATAATATAATAATGCAGAGCATGCGCCTTTTAGCAAAAACCGATACGCACAGGATCCAAATCCTCAAAATGTCGCAAAGCAACTCTCACCACTGTTTCAAAAGCAATCAATGCTGCGGAGACCCCCGATATGACACACTCTCGCACGCGCTCAACCACGTGGCAACGCTCTCACTTTTCTACTAAAACATGCACAATAAAACCACTATAGATATTAGTCTCAACTATTAGTCAACTATTAGTAGTCTATTAGTAGTCAACTTAACTATTAGTAGTCTCGACTATTACTAATAGCTGTTAGTCTCTCTAATAACTCAACGTCCCATCCGGCTGCACGTGTTGAAGCACCGTGGCGCGAAAGGGCGCTCTAACCATCCTGAAAAACCAAATGTACACGAAACACACCCGCGCACACGAAATACGAGAGACAAAAAAAAAAAGGAAAAAAGAAAACCGCCCAATTACAATTTAAAGGCAAAAAACAACCGCCAAATCAAAAACAAAAGCAAGCTCAAAGCATGCACAAAAACTTGTGGTTTCGTCGCCGCCACGGAGCCCCGAAAAGCACCTCCATTCGCCACAAAATCTGAAGCCAATCTCTGTGGTGCTCACTTTGCTCATGTTGAGACCTCCTCGTGTGGGTCTCCTTGAGCACGTGCGCTCCCCGGTGCCCGTTTGGGCATTCCATTGCAGCTGAGCTGATGTCGTCCCCGATGCAGATCTGTTGCGTTCTCGTCGTAGAATTCGCGCCACGTATGGAATTTGGTACCGCTGTCGGCAAGTCTTGTCCCCAGTTGGGTGGTCCCCTCCACAGAATTTGCATTTAGGCACACACATGTGATTGTTCTCCGGGTTTTGAGTTCCACATCCTCTGCACTGTACCGCGTCCGGTGTTGGACATACATCTCATCGATGTCCAACCTTTCCGCAAGCATAGCAGACATCAAACTGCTTCCTATGCAGGAAGCACCTCACAAGGGTCGACCCGTGTCTGACATAATTGGGTACCTTGAGCCCATCAAACAGAACTATGACCGAGCCCGTCGATTTAATACGTTTGGTTGCCAATTCCAGTGGGTTAAAGTCATGCACAATCTTCTTCGTTATCGCGGCCTGATTGTCTCTGAGGTCAACTCTCCGAATCACCCCTTTACACGTGGTATGCGGAGCTGTCTCGTAGGCGTTAACTTCATATTCGGTTTCCACTATAATGATTGACTTGATTAGCACATACCTGGCAGCATGGCTGGGATCTGGTGTACTAACCACCACGATGTTTTGCGTGAAGTTAGGGCAAACGACATCCTCTCGGGCTTGTTCCGGAGTCAGGCCCGATGCTTCAATAATCGCCACACCTATCGCTGTGGTGCTCACTTTGCTCAAGTTGAGACCTCCTAGCGGGCGGATGATGAATTTGCTGTGCTCCTCGGGCAATTGGGGCATCCTTGATGCCTTGACAATCCGGTTCTTGAACGTAGTGGTTGTAGGTCCCTTGTTATTGCTGCTGTTGCCTTGCTCTCAAGTATACAATTTTTTGCTTGCTTATGGGGGTATGAGCCGTTGCTTAAGGGGGTATGAGCTATTCAGTGTCTTACGTGACGGACAAATTTATCGTTGGGTAGGTGTAGAAATGCTTACGCACTCAGTAACAGAGATGATGCGAGAATGTGTTTTCGTACCTATCTTAACTATGAAAACCGATTAGGATAATAAATGTGTTCGTTACCTATTCAAAATTCTGTGTCACCTCTGTGTAGTGTGCTAAACAGGGGCCATTTTCTGAAACGATCACTTTCGGCGATACTATCGCCCTGGCCACGGCTTCGGCATCAGCGCGCGCTGACTGGCTGTTTAGCAAAATCGAATGAGCTGTATGGCTAGTTGAGCACCACGTCATCTGATTTTGCTCAACCAGCCAATCAGCGCGCGCCTGACGGTGATACTATCGCCGAGGCATTAGTATCGCCGAAGTGGATCGTTTCTGAATACGTCCCCAGCTTCGCTGGTCATCCACCTTCACAGAATGGAATGGCTCATGATTTTTGGAACGTGTCTCCAAAGTAAGACTATGAAATCGCTAAATTTCCGGCAAATTTACCTTCAATGTCGCTGAAATTGTTGCTAGAACTGCCGAATAAATTTTAAATTATGTAAGCGTTTTGGAACACTATAATATCATCTAACGTGAGGTAAATCATCTATCAAAGCGTTTGAAGTTTGGCTATTGTCCGTTAGGTGCATGATTCACAAACAGTAAATTTTAAAGGTAGGGTGCTGAGGGCTTTTACATCGCTAATATATATATATATATATATATATATATATATATATATATATATATATATATATATATATATATATATATATATATATATAGGGTGTTTCACGTAACCTGAACCAAGGATTTAAAAAATGTGGTTAACCGCACGTGAATAAAACCAAAGGCATGGTTTGCCGTAATGGGGCGCTTCTTAGGTTTTTTTATATTGCGCTAAATTACTTAATTAACCAAGATAAATTATGAAATTTTTTAATATTCACTTTAGGCCAAATATCGGCATCGGCTTCACAGTGCGTCAGTATCTTTGATGATGGTACACGGAGAGGAAGCACCGTCATCCCTGATAAGCGATAGGCTGGACACACGCTTGAGCCCGCTGCAATACGATAACGTACGATCGCAGTCATGTGGTTTTATTTCATATTTCGCGGGCTTTCCTTAAACGCCGGAAAAAATCACCACGCAGCATGTACGTCGCCACAAAAAATGGGATTGATCGTTTTGAAATGCCCTCTACTACGTCACGAAAAGCACTTGGCCCTAAATGGAGTATTAAAAATTTTACATAATTGGATCTCAGTTATTGTACTAATTAAGCGAAATACAAAAAATATCCTAAGAAGCGCCACATGACGGCAAACCATACGTCGTTGGTTTCATTCAGTTGCGGTTAACCACTTTTTTAAAATCCTTGGTTCAAGTTACGTGAAACACCCCGTATTTTGTTAAGTCTCAACACCACCAAGGGTGCTAATTGAACGTTTGGCACGTGTCAAACCACTGCACCTGATATCCAGACGTCAACGCGGCGTGGAAAACGACTAAAAGCGCTCACCCCACCATTACCTGGAAACCGGAGAAAAGGATGAACTGGAGGGAACCACGACGACGAATTGATAGGGGCAGTTAATTAGACGAGTCAAATCACCACCCATTCCTCGGCACTTAGCCGTCAAGACAGCGTGTAAACCGGCTGTTGCAGGGTTCCACGAAAGGCCCTCAGCCCGCCCTTCACTTGGCAGATTGAGCGAAGAACGGAGGGGTGCGGATGAAAGCAACGACGAACGAACTAGGTGTCGCCGGATGATTTATTTCCACAGATTTCAGACCAGTTTCTTCGAGGCGAGTCATGGTGAGCATGGGCGTGTTATCGCAACGGAGTCGACGATGGTGATTTGCTGCTGGACAGTCTTCAGATTCCCTAGTCGACTCGCCTAGGGAAGACGACGGTATTGAAAGCAGATACCTTTCGAGAGTGGGAGCAGAGGGTCCTGATGTGAACTGAGACGTTTAACTTGCTCCTGCGTGACTGGAGCCGTGTAACTAAGCTAAATAAACCCCGTTTCCTTAGTTTTCTACAACCTGACGTAATAGTCGATGGGCGTGATGGATTATATGCCCGGAACGCCACCTTAGCCGCAACAGTATGTACGAGGGCGAATTAGAAAGTCTTTGCCCCTGTTTTTTAAACAGCGGAGCTGTGTAAGCTTTTAGTTCCACCGTGGAGCGTCACCATAAAACTGAACCCATCTGTGCACCGCCTCGTGTTGCCTAGCAACCACCTGCGAAAGCACCGACCCACGTAGCCTCCTCGCATCCCTCGCGCGCAGGGCGGAGTCATGACGTCACAGGTGAGCAACAGCTCGGAAC
Source organism: Dermacentor andersoni (assembly GCF_023375885.2). NCBI lineage: Eukaryota > Metazoa > Arthropoda > Arachnida > Ixodida > Ixodidae > Dermacentor > Dermacentor andersoni. The sequence goes on along the minus strand of NC_092817.1, from coordinate 65,863,953 downwards.
AGCCGGCGCGGCGACACACCTCTCGCCTCCTCTACTATGTGCGTAAGTGCTGCTGCCATGGGAAGACCGAAGAAAGTCGGGACGCCCGAAGAAGAAGCGGCTTAGGGCCGATTTACGCTCGAGCCGCCCATCGTCGCAAGCCGCACCGAACGCGTGCGGTCGCGCAAAAGATTGCACGTATCAAATACTTGTGCACAAATTTCTGTTTACAATGTGTAAGGTATACAGTGTGCACACAGTTTAAATGGTAATTTGTGCACAAGTGCTGGATACGTGCAATTTTTCGCGCGACCACAAGCGTGCGGCTTGCGGCGATGGGCGGCTCGAGCGTAAATCGGCCCTTACCAGGAAGAGCGCCGCACTGCCAAGCGAAAAGCGATGCGTCGCCGCCGAGCGGATCCGGAACACCGCGCCGAAGCTGCGGCTGAGAAGAGGCGACGCCAAGTCGAGGATCTCGAGGTTCAGTCCGGGAAACGCGAGAGTCGGCGCCTGAACGCTCGACGTCGCCGAGAAAGGGATCCCGGCCTGCGACTCCTCGAAAACTTCCAGCCGTCAAGCCCGCCGAGTCAACTTAGCAAAACCTAGCATAACCTGGCAAAACCTAGAAACAACTTGGCCAAGCCTACCACAACCTCGAAAAACCTAGAAACGACTTAGCCAAGCCTACCAACAACTTAGCAAAACCTAGCATTACCTCGCAAAACCTACAAACAACTTAGGCAAGCCACGTAAAAGCTAAGTGATCACAAGCTCCGCTGTTGATTCCAGCCTTGCACCACTGGTGCAAGCTGCGCAGGTTTTTGTAGCCGAATTACGGCTGCGAATGTGAAGTCAACATATCCATTATCAGCGATGGATCTTTCTTGGACTGGCCCGCCAGGCCCGCCCTTGTCTGCCGGCAGCTCCGCGGCGCGGCGCTGCTGTCAGTTGTTGAAGATGGCGGTTGCGCTTCACACGTCCACGGCGCACGACCAACGAAGTGTGATTCGTTTCCTATGGAGCAAAGAACGAACGTTAATCGAAATCCACAAGGAAATGCAGCCCACGTATGGGGAAAGGTGTCTCGCTTTGAGAAGTGTGAGGTGGTGGTGTTGTGAGCTCGCAAAAGACCGTGAAGACTTGCACGTCAATGAGCGTTCGGGGAGGCCGCGTGCGTCGCTGACTGACGTTAACATTTCCCGCACGGATTCAGTAGTGAAAGCGGATCGGCGTGTGCATCTCAAGGACATTTCCAAGGAGCTTGGTATTTCATATGGAAATGTTTACGACATCGCTCACGGGTCGTTAGGGTACCGGAAGGTTTCATGTTGGTGGGTGCCTAAGTGGTTGAATGGCGTAGTGAAAGGCAAGCGAATGATTGTTTCACTGAATCATCTGCAACGGTATGCCGAGGAGGGTGAAAGTGTCCTGGACCGCATTGTTACTGGGATGAAACGTGGGTCTGCATTTCACGCCGGAATCGAAGCAGCAGAGCATGGTGCGGAAACATCCGGGTTCGCTAGTGGCAAAAAAAAAAAAAAAAAAAAAAGTTCTGTTCAGTGCTTTCCATTGGGAAAGTGATGTTAACGGTCTTTGGTATCGCCGAGGACCGCTCCTGCTGGATTTCATACCACAAGGTGCAACCATCAATGCCGACAGTTATTGTTCCACAATGTATCGTCTGCCATCAGGCGAAAGCGCCTAGGGATTCTCGATTAACCTCCGCGATAATGCGAGGCCACAAATGTGGTAGTGAGAACCACCGAAAAGCTCCGGTCATTTCACTGGAAAGTGTGACCCGCCCCCCCCGCCCCATACGGTCCGGACCTCGCCCCTAGTGACATCCACGTTATCGGTCCCCCGAAGAAGTTCCCGGCAGGACAGCGATTCAGGTGCAACGATGGAGACAAGACAGCACTCCAACGGCGGTTCCACAGTCAGCCGGACGAATCCTACCACAGGGGCATCTCAAATTTATTGCTGCGATGGGAAAATTGTCTGAACCGGTGCGGGGACTATGTGGAAAAATAGGGTAAGGTACGTAGAATAGTACGTATTTTTATAATTACCTGTATGTACCTTATTTTGGCTAATAAAAAACAGGGGCAAAGACTTTCTCATTCGTCTTCGTACATGCAATATTTGTGGACGGATTAGATGTGTTCGGCTTAAAAGGAAGCTTTAGGTCGCCATCTGCTATCTTAATACATGGGAATGGAGAAATCATTTTTCTCGGGAACCACTGCACCTATTATGATGAGGCTTGTTGCATTAAAAAAAGTTAAAGTAAAGTAACTGTTGTACGTGAATTTTCAGTTTATGCTGCAAACAGTTTTAGAAAAATTCTTGGAAATTGTAATGTCTAGAAAAGCTCGTCAAAATACTGTAACTCAGCAATAAAACGATTCCGTAAGTTTATAAATTGCACCTAATATTACATATAAAGCGGACAAAACCGGTGTATTATACACCACTCCGAAATATACCAAGAACACTCGTAAACGATTTCACGTAATCTGTAAATTCGTATATCCCCTTTGTCCGCTTGAGATCCTCTAACAGGCGCATTTGACAGAACTGTGATGTCTTTTTTTCGTGCAGAGTTACTGATTAAACTCCGTGCTCCTACGTTTCTTAAAATAAAAAATTCGATTTTCGGTAATTGTAAATTCGCGACTATAAATCAAACTTCTGATTGTGATAGTTCTTAGAATATAACATTTTCTCGGAATCGGTGTAGCGGTTGTCTCATAAAAGCATTTTTGCGCTTTACATGCACTTGAACAGGGAAATTCCAGTTGGCTTCGAGCTAGAGCTTCGTCTTACTCGGACTTTGAGTGTGGAGCCATAATCGGTAAGCATTTGGTGGCGGTGATTTTGAGGTTGAAACCATCTTTAGAACATCTTCTCGACTCCAGGATTTCTTTTAAAATCTGCTTGGTTGAAACAGGTGGGCTTGTATCGCCCATGATATCGCAACTTTTAGGTTACCACACGTCTGAAGGTCCGATGTCGTTAAGAGGCCTGTATTGCCCATGATATCGCATCTTTTAGGTTACCACACGTCTGAAGGTCCGACGTCGTTAAGAGGCCTGTATCGCCCATGGTATCGCATCTTTTAGGTTACCGCACGTCTGAAACTCCGATGTCGCTAAGAGACTGGTATCGCCCATGGTATCGCATCATTTAGGTTACCACACGTCTGAAAGTCCGATGTCGCTAAGAAACATACGCAGAGGCGCAGTATGTCTGTTCTCAGAGTGTGGCTTACGAAATCGCCGATTAATCGGTGATTTCACATTAGCGCCATCGCGGAGCGCTTGTTGGAGTTCCCATCGAGTGGTGTAGGTGCGGTCTACGAGCATTGCCTCCCAAAATGTCGCTCCAAGTTGACAGTCTCGGAGTCTGTGCATTGATCGTCGTGGAGCGCTTGTTGGTGCTGCCACCGAGTGGAACAGGCGCGGCCTATGAGCATTGCCTCCGAAATTGTTGCTCTAAGTTGACGGCCTCGGAGTCTCGGCCTTGCGGTTTGTTCGCTCGTTACAGGGAGGCGTGAGCATCCTGCGCGCCGTAGCACGCAGTACGGAGCCCACATGCGCGCTCGATTCCGTCTGTTGACATCCCAGTGAGCAAATACTGCTCCGACTTCATAGGCAGAAAATTTTTGCCATATGTGCGGAAAAAATTGGAGGCAGAAGATTATATCGCAGGTTACCTTGATTATCGGTTTGCTGTGCGTTTTTCTGCTGTTTGGTTCTTTTCGAATGAGCATGGGCCTACGTAGTTGATTTCTTTATAACTGGCGCAAGAAAAGCAATTCTTGCAAATCATGTACACTTGTGCATGCTGCGCCAAAATAAACGTACTGAATGCAAGTTATGTCCTTGACTCAATAATGGGGCTGTGCGAATATTCGAAGTTGTCGAATATTCGTTTCCTTCGAATATGTAATGAATATCAGCACTTATTATAGTCTCGAGGAAGACAGAAGGGTAGGTGTGAGGACTGTTCCCAATGATTGTAGTGCAGAATAGCTGCGGCTATTGCGAAGGGACACCAGTTCCTAAGCTATAGGAACAGGGCGGATAACTTCGGCCCAGTAAGTTCCAGTCATTCTATAAGGATGACTCGCTTTTAGACAGCCTACATGCGAATTTGTCCCTATTTAATATTTGGCCAGTGTCACCAGGTTTGGGCTCGTTTAAAGCAACATGCTGTGCCGTAGTATGACACCTCTCCTTCAGCGAACACAGCACTGTACATACATCTGACAACATGGTGTTCCCCTGTTTCATTACTGCCATTGCCATGGTTCGCCAGATAATCGAAAGTAGTTGTTTATTTGTTACAAGCTCCCACCGGACGTCTAATTGTGAAGAACATTACATGCATGCGTAAATGTGCATAAGCCCGATTTCCTTCTTCAGCAAACGGACTCCGCGCAAAGGTTGTATTTCATGTTGCTTTAGAAATGAGAAAATACTCGATATTCGGTTCGATAATCGGTGGTTGGCTTTCTCGAATATTCGTATTCGATTAGATTAGGAAATGTTATTATTGGAACGCTCCTACTCAATAGGAATTTCTGTGGCGTAAATTATATATGAAACGCCAAATTGGATGCTTTCATTGCCGTTCAATTGACCGGTTACATCGAAGCACGATGCTGCATTATACCGATATGCTATGACAGGAAAGATAATTTTCTTCTTGTACTCAGACTTGGAAGTAAGGTGATATCTGCACACTGACATGGAACTGTTCACATGCACTGTTCGTGTCCCGCATCTCCTCAGTGTGGTGTCGACGACAGCGAAGGTTTGTTCGTCGTTCATTGGTGGATTAATAAATTTCATCCCTTTCTTCGGCTGTTTTGTCTACCCGAACATTCTCTATCAGTCTTTACGTATTTGTAGATCGAAAATGTTGCTTAATCACCGTATTTAAGACCGAATCTAATTTTCTAAGGTGGAACGTAGGTGAGAGCAACGGCAAATCCAGTAAATTTTATTGATTTTTTTGTTGCGTTCCAGAGATGCAACTAGGCTAATTAGAGGGGCGCCGGAGTAGAGGCGTCAGCACTGAATTCGGCCACCTTGTCTACGCTTCAGGTCAAATCGAAATCTCCGAACCACGCGGTAGCTATAGCATCCCTCCGGCTGTCAGAAGAACGGCCGCTGCGACTTGCAATCGATTCCGCTACACCAGGTGCGCAACCGCGCATCGCACTGGATCGCCGTGCTTTGTGCTTGCGCGCTGAGGCCGGTGAGACATTGTATCTCCAACTCTGGTCCACGGATCCCCACGGGTCCTCGATAGGCTTAGATGGAGCCCGCGAAAAGGCGTGACAGACATCGCCTGTTGAAACGGCGAGCGAAACATTCGACGAAGTATTTGCGACGAGCTATGCGGGGCGGCGCCTTCGATCCTTTTCGCGACACAGAAGCAGTGTTGGTGTCGAATTAATGATTAGCTGTATGTAGATCTTCAACTGCTTTCAATGAATCAGAGGTCTGTGCACCCTCCCCTCCCCCCCCCCCCCTTTTTTTTTTCTTTTTCAACGTGTACCGTCATCTTGCTCACTGATGGCAGATAGCCAGTAACATTACAATGCACTTAGGATGCCTGGAGGAAACGCCATTCTTCCTTACGACAACGCCATCATAAGAAAAAAAAAAAAAACAGGCCACCAGCAAATTGCGTAAAAACACATGCTGATGTTAGTAGCAGGTAGAAAATGGCTGACGAAAAAGGAAAGCAAGAAGCCCCTGCAGCTCTACTGTACAGTGTAAACTTGTTAGAAGGAAAGAAAACGTGCTTTTGAGTTACTGTCCCAGCACCACTTGCTGATTGACAGCTTTTAATTGCGCAAAGGCATCGTTAGCCAAAGAGCGTCATGACCAAGGTTACTTCTTCGATTTCATGACAGTTCGCGGTCGAAATGCCAATACGTTAGTATTAAGTCCTGTTTATAGAAATACATAATGAAAAAATAAAAGTGTATATGGCACATGTAAAACGATGTTTAAGTATATGACGGAGCATCTGACATCGTCTATACTGAAACGTATGAGAGCTATAGTGGTGCAGTTCACTCACGAAATGTGATGGACGACTGTTAAGCGCTTGTAAGGGCCGGGTCGCAGCTACTTTAGCGAGCAGTTCTTCCCAGGGCAAGGAGAGTCAGGCCTCCGACAACAGGAAGCGGGTCAGACTCATTATCACTTTCGGGGACGAGCCTGGGTTTTTCCCTACCAGCACGACTTGAAGCGTTCTGTAAATTATATTGCGATATCGATGCCCTATGCTCGTAAACGCGCCGTCGCCATTACTGCCGTCGCGCTGTAACTGTACCGATGTCCGTGCGCAGCACGCGCGCGTGGATTCTTCGAAGGTCTTTAGAGGCTCGCGCTGCGTTTGGCTGCAAAAGCGATAAAGCCGAGTGGGCGCACCGTCGCGCTCCGCTCAGCCTGCTCTGCCAGAGCCAGGACATGCAGCGTTCTGGCTTCCTTTGTTGGCACGAGCGTTGTGCACAGTCACATTACATTATCGTTCTTGATGAACAGTTGCACGCATACCGCACCATAGTGCATATGCGCTGGTCTGAGCGAAGCAGACAGTAAACGCCAAGCTGAATCTATATCTATAGTTCTTTCCTTGGGCGCCGACGACACACGCCGACGGTTTTCCTTCGGTCTCATCTCGTGCGCCGTCGAGGTGCGACGCCTGAATCGCCGCTGGAGGTGCGCCTCATTAAGCCATATTTCAGAGACGTCTTGAGCGCAACGCTAAAGCTTGCTAACGCTTTCAATGTCTCACCTTCTGGCGAAACTGCCAATTTTTCTTCAAGAAAGTAAGTATATACCCGACGGGAAACTCGCGAACTCCTTGTGAGCGCGTCAAGTGATCTGTGATGACCAAAAGTGTGAGAATCACTGGGACGCAGGCAAGCCAACGCAACCGTAATTACTCCACCCAAGTAAGTCCCGCGCGAGAAGAACCCAGAGGGAGGAAGCAGCATCTGTACTAGTCGTCAAGGGTGTACTGGCGGGATAAGACCAAGGGGCGGTGAATTATCGTTACCTTCGCGAGTTTGATATATCGTTTCGGTAGCGTCGTGTTGCAAGCGTCCGGCCTCCAGCGCGAGATTGGCGTGGTCGAGAACGGTTACAAACTGTCGCCTCCAGGTCAGCAAATTGCCTCCTTGTTTCTGTTCTGCTCCCTGGCTCTATGGCTTTTCGCCGGCGTGATAGATGACGAAAGGAAGCTGAGGTGTGCGTGGTGCAGGGAGGTTTGTCATTGAGAACCGGTGATGTATTTTGAGGCAGACGTGCAGCGGCGAAGTTGGGGAGGATGACGTAACAAATGAACTGTCTTTTCCTTGCCACGCCGGGACTGCGCTGCGGTAGTTGCACAAAATGACTTCAACGACATGACGGTCTCTACAGCAAAGGCGTTGGCCAAACTCACGAGTTTCAACTTGGTGGTAGCGCAACAGTGGACTGCACGGGCCTGCCTCGGCGTCGCCAGGACCCATTTCCGAAGTCGTGTGCGCAGTTGTGTACGGTTGAGCGCCCTATAGTCTGCTATGCTAATGCCAACATGTCTTCTTTGTCGGCAGTCGAATTATAGTATCTCCTGTGCTACTAGCGCCTCGGTAACCCGAGTGGAGAATCCGAGCGGAGGTTGGCGAGTGGCGCAAGAAGGTGCAGACCGCAACGAGAAAGTCAGGAAGAAAATAGAGGAAGGCGCAGTAATTGATGGAAAATTGGAAATGAAAGGAATGCACTCGTCCTGTCTTTTGTCTTCGTCCTGTAGCTTTACGAGAAGGCAGCATCGCTGATGATAGAATACACGAGAGTTGATACTCCAGTCGAGATTAAAAGGAAGGAGTGGCTTGTGAAATGACAAATGTTTATGAGCTCGTAGAATAGATGAACAGTGGTATATTTGCATAAAAGAGCATATTCCGTGCATAGATAATCTTATAGAGGAAGCGTAAAGAGTTAAAGGCAGGAAGGTTATTTAGGTTCAGCATTCGGCTGGCTCCCATAGGCATGCGAATGAGAGAATAGAGAGAGAAAGGAAAGAAAGGTATCGTGGAAGGAGAATGACGTTTTCATTTCAAATGTTGGCACCCCCCCCCCCCTCTCTCTCTCTCTCTCTCTCTCTCTCTCTCTCTCTCACACACACACACACACACACACACACACACACGCACACGCACACACTTCGGGCCCTTTCCAGTATCTATCTATCTATCTATCTATCTATCTATCTATCTATCTATCTATCTATCTATCTATCTATCTATCTATCTATCTATCTATCTATCTATCTATCTATCTATCTATCTATCTATCTATCTATCTATCTATCTATCTGTCTGTCTGTCTGTCTGTCTGTCTGTCTGTCTGTCTGTCTGTCTGTCTGTCTGTCTGTCTGTCTGTCTGTCTGTCTGTCTGTCTGTCTATCTATCTATCTATCTATCTATCTATCTATCTATCTATCTATCTATCTATCTATCTATCTATCTATCTATCTATCTATCTATCTAACTAACTAACTAACTAACTAACTAACTAACTAACTAACTAACTAACTAACTAACTAACTAACTAACTAACTAACTAACTAACTAACTAACTAACTAACTAACTAACTAACTAACTAACTAACTAACTAACTAACTAACTAACTAACCCACGCCAAGTTGCGTTCGAGCATCGAGCTGCTGTGCTGAGGATGGGTCCCTGGGTATATGCAACTGGGCATGTGCCGCTCGTTATTGATAAAAAAAACAGTTAAAATTTTTTGGTGCTGGTAGGAACCAAACTCGCGTCATGTATATTCAGACAAACCTGTCTGATTCACAGGCGCCACACGCGAACTTTGCGGCGGCTGTGCTAGATGGCCCAGCATTTCCATACGGAAGCGTGAGAGACGAGTGACGCGTCTTGGCGGTGGCAATGCGGTGCGTCGCTACATTGCTTCAAGGCTAATCGCATTAACGCCGTCAGTAGGTTCTGCCAGAATATTTTTTCCAACGTAGATGCCACTCCCGCGTGCGTGAAAAATAACAAAGGTCATGCAGCGAAACAAGGCCAACCGCCAACTCTGACTTTCTGAATGATATCAAGAGAGAGAGAGAGAAAGAGAGAATGAAAGCAGGGATGTTAAGCAGTCAAGAGTCCGGTCCGCTACCCTGCGCTGGGGAAAGGGAGAAGGGGGATAGAAAGAAGGTAGAGAAAGACAGAGATGGGGGTAGATAGACGTGCATGCACAGCACTACAGTCAAATGCGCTCGCACAAGCCAGACGTTCTCAAAAGCACAAAAGTGTCTTTAACGTAGTAGTTCTGCGGAAACCCGCAAGGTGGAGAGAAGTAATTAATAAAGGGAAAATGAGACATCCACCCGTTCGTAGCAATTGCTACGAAGGAAACCCATACGGGTTCCTCGAAAGAAAAGTCTCCTTTGTAGCAATTGCTACGAACGGGTGGATCTTCTGAGCCGATATCGGTGGAGACGGTGTTCTAGCATTGTCTGCTCACTCAGAAGACGATCATCTAGTTTCCTGAATGCGTTGGTCATAGATTATCTTTGTGCTTCAAACTGAGGACAGTGGCACAATAGGTGGTCAATGTACTCCTCGCAGCGGCAGAGATCACGTGCAGGACTGTCAGCCATTCCAATTACTACCGAATAAGCTTTCGTGAAGGAAACTCTCAACCACAACTGACGCAGAAAGGACACCTTGCGTCGGTGCAGTCCGGCCGGAGGTCCGAGTTGCAGCGAAGGGTTGAGTCTGCGCAGTCTGGTGCACCTTGTATGCGCGGTGTTCCGCTCAGCTAACGAGAGTGTGCGTGCTAGAACGCAAATCTGTCCGCAGCGTCTGTCCCTGAGAAAGGAATGGGGACACAGCGGTCTTCCTGATTTGACAGCCGAGCTACATTATGTGTGTCGTCATTTCCTATGGTACCGCAATGTCCTGGTATCCATTGAAAAATGATATCATGGCTTCTTTTTTTTCATGTGATGGATGAGTTCCACGATTTCGCTCGTCAGAAAATCATGAGTTCCATGTCGGAGAAATGACTGTATACATCGTAAGGCTGGCCTTGAATCGCAGAAGACTACCCATCTTTCAGGACTCTCTGCGTTGAGGGGGAAAGATGTTGCCGTGTTTTATGCCAAGGAAGAGGCTTTCCGTCTTGCAGGGGAGTTGCGGACTCGCGCGTGTTTCTTTTTTCTTCGTGGTGCTGAACGGCTAGCACCACGATGGTACATACAAATGAACAAATACAAGTAAGAAATTAAGGTGTTTCAGAAAGAGAGCGGCACTGGCAAATTGAGCTCCCTGTCTAGCAATGAGGCGACGATGATTCCAAGATGCCGAAGTGCATGAGACAGAGAAAGCTGATGGAGAGTTATTCTCTGTCGATTGGGATGAATCGAAGTTGTCTCTGTTGCAGCGCCCTTATTTCTTCCTTTCCACGATGACGAGAAAAGGCCAAGGATGCTGATCATGCTTGGATAGAGGCGATACACTTGAAAGTTGTGAAGGGAGCGTTCTAACTCTTAGTTCGAGTGAAAAGTACAAAAATAAATGTGAGTCTGGATTAATTCACAAATGTCGGTAACAGGGGGGTATAGTCGGGACGGCAAAGTAGCCGTCATCAACCGACCCGGTTGCGTTCCTTACCAAAACAGAGTTGGTTTAGCTGCCTACATTTGAACTTACAAGTATCTCGAGTTCTTACACGTACCTATTCTACATGATTAATATGATATATTTCGATTTTTATTTGTGCCTGCGAGTCTCTGAAAGTGCATCGAAGATGCGCTAAAAAATTTTATGGTAACAACGTTGTTAAAAAAGAAGAGACAGAAAAGAAATGAAACATAAAAAAGACGCGGCAAATGGATGGATGGATGGATGCAAAACTTTAATAAGGTCCGGAGGTACGCGACTCAGCGCGCTGCGGGCCGCTCCCACGTTGGCACAGTCAGGCCTTGCTCGACCGCCGCATCGTGGGCCCTCTGGACAGCCCATAGTTGCGCCCCGCAAATGCAAACAAATAATTTTCTTTATTGAAAAGGTAGGAGGGAGGGTAACGAGGGGAAGAGCAGAATGGAATGAGAAGGAGGTCGTCATGGTGAGAAAGAAATTATTTATAGTCATTTTCACCGTTTCTTTGCCTACATTGAGCCGGCTCGAATCACTTATCATCCTTTCAAACTTTCTCCGTGAACGTACTTGATACGGTCATGAAGGAGCCTCACACCACACTTCGCATTCCTATAGGCTAATATTTTCGATGCAGCAGTTCTGGATGATTAAGGAGCGTCCCTCGCGAAAACTCGGGAAGCGCACAACAAGCGAGGTCATTCCCGCTTTTCTTGCGTATATTCCTATTCTCCCCACTTTTCTTTCATTGCAGGCTCCTAAATTATTGCGGAATGGTTGTCATTAGTCTCCTTTAAAGTGCAACGCGCAAGATGGCGCATAAACGTATGGCTCCCTTTATGTATGTCGGCGCCAAAAGCGCATTGAGGATTTTGTTTGTTTGTGTTTTTCTTTCGTTCTGTGAAACTACGTGTGGCGTTTCCTCCCTCGGCAAGTCTATCGGCCGGCCGCATAGATCACTAGCCTTTCGCCTCTATCGGTCTCTCAGTCCCTGGACGAGTGCTCTCAAGAGAGCTGTCCTGCCCTCGCTTATACCAGAAGCTCCCAATAAAGTCGCAGCTATTATTTACGACTTTCATTTGCGGGTTGCTTCGCCTAGCTCGCGGAGTGATACGAAAAGCAGATGAAGAAAGAGTTTATAAGGCGCTTCTGAAAAAAAAAAATAGAAAAGACAGAAAGAAATCAAAGACCGTGAGGAACGGAAATTAAAGGCGAGAAAGAAATAGGACTCGAAGGAACCAAATAAGGCAGAATAGCAGACGCACGATACTGCAGTGAATATGTTCCGAGTGAAGAAGATCCTCATGGGAACCGATCGAAGTATAGTGTTATTCATCATTCGATAGCTTTAGGGCCATTCGTTTTGGATACTGTCTGTGTGTACGGTTTATTTCGCGAAGCAGCTTTTGCTATGTCCGCGCTTCTAGCGGGTGCCATTGCTTCAACACTGCGCTTTTTTTTCGTCTTTCGCTTTTGCTCATGTCCTGCAAAGTAAGAGGTGGAATTCAGTTGCCTTTAACGTGCCTCACAATGACTAGCAGCCCCTGCTTTTCTTCTTAGGGCGCTTTCTCATGAAAGAAAAAACACTCTCGGCTGGAATAAGGCACGGGGTTCAACCGGAAACGCCAGAAGAAGAGGCTGTAGCATCACCCACAACCACTTAAAGATTGAGTAACTCTGCAGAGATATCATTTCGGTGAAGGCGTTTCTGGGTTGTCCCGTGAAGGATGTTCAGAGACTCGCTGCTTTCTCTCCACTGCGAAACGGAGTATAGCAGGCGCTGACGTCTGCATGTAAAGTTCCTCTATGAACATGAATTCTTGTTGTATTCATCGAAGTTTTGCACTGAAATTGAAAGCGCTCGGCAAGAGAACTGTTCCCTGACTAATTTCGACGTCGTCTATCCAGGTAAAAACTCGCGCGAACAGAGACACTACGGCAACTGCGAAAATTCTATTACACAGAAAGGCAGCTACTACCTACCAGCATGATATCAGGCTACAACTCATCATAGGGAGTGGATCTAAAATCAGGGTGCGGTATCGGCCATGCGTATTAAAGAAAGAAGAGCGAAAAAAAAAACGAAGATCATGGAAAAGGCATACCAAGGACTTCTTGTTTTTGCGTACGCAAAGCCGCTTGGAGACTCATTAATTGGAGCGCTACCGCCAGATATTGTTACCCGTCGCAAATCTCGATGACATTAAACTTCGGTAGTGATCGCTTACTTCGACACGGATTTTGTACTGCATAAATACTAGCTGCTTGGTATACTAAAGACTCCACCGCAGCACCGTTGGAGTTTTGTCTGAACCGTCCACTCGCCGCCGTTATCCGTTCTTGTGCGGACCTGTAGCCAGCGCTATTTTCTAAAAAGTAGTCCGGCTTCGCACTCTTGTATTCACAATCGGTCTGTAACGCCCGCCTCGGCTCAGATGTCAGGTGGCGCTTACATCAGCGAGCTAAAAAAAAAAAAAGAAATCGGATAAAGATGAGCACGGGACGGCTGCTCAGTGGTCAGTTCTGAAGTCTACTTGTCGCTTGTCGTTTTCTTTCGCGTTATCTACAGTGCTAACTCAAAACTAGAACACGACAGACGCTAGCAACTTGACTATGCTAACTTAGCGAGAAGTGGCGGGCATACAGAAACGAAAGACAGACAAAGACAAGAGCTATTATAGTAGCGCTCGCCGCTTCGCGCTAAGTTAATCATCACCTATTTTGATGTTCACTGCAGGACGAAGGCCTCTTCCAGCGATCTCTAATTACCCCTGTCCTGCGTTAGCTGGTTCCAGCTTGCGCCTGCAAGTTTCCCAATTTCATCACGCTACCTAATCTTCTGCCGTCCTCGACTGCGCGCACATCCCTTCCGTTTGCAGCCAACCCATTCTGTAGCTTCCATAATGCACCGGTTATCAGTCACTGCGCATTACATGGCCTGCCCAGCTCCATATTTTTTTCTGTTAATGTCAACCAGAATATCGGCTTTCCCGGGGTTTCCTCATTGACCCACATCACTCTCTTTCTGTGTCATAACGCTACGCCTAACGTTTTTCGTTCCATCTCTTATTGCGCAGTGCTTAACTTGTTCTCGAGCTTCTTGTTAACCACCAAGTTTCTACCCCATAGGTTAGCACCAATAGAATGCAGTGATTGTACACTTATCTTTTCAACGACAGTGGTGAGCTTCCTGCCAAGATTTGGCAATGCCTGCCGTATGCATTCCAGCCCATTTTTACTCTTCAGTAAGTTTCCTTCTCATGATAAGGGGGTCACTGTGAGTAAGTTAAGTTGCCATAGTCAGAACAGAGTATAAGATCAACTAGCCCAGCAGAGAGACTTTCTAAAGACTGTAGCAACGATTTTTCAGACTCAAGCTCTTGCCTCTACGATACTGCAGAGGTGCAGTTTCAGCATCCTTCCTTTTGGACGCAGAATTCCCAAGCCTGGGGGAAATTACTGTCCAGAAATACACAGTTCCGAAAAGCCATCAATCACCAGTTAGATCGCGTTACAAATTGATATACGTGCTCAGGCACTGCATGCCAGATGGCAAGCGCCCGTGGATGCCTTGCCATGGAAGGATACCCTGCACGTTTCCCTGTACATGCGAACATCAGCGCGCTTAGCTCTTCAAAGGTGTTCGACAAAGGTACTTTTCCCCCTAAAAGGAGCCATGTGGAGATAATAGTGCTTGTGTAACTTCATATTGCATGCGGCAGCTACAGGGAATTGGGAATATGTGTGCGTGCAGTTGACCCGGAACGCTATCTTACAAAGCTGCAAACGAACACGAGCAGGGCGTCGAACCTGAATCTTCGCGGTTTCGAGACCGGTGCCCTCCTAAGCGAATGCGTTTGCGGGACGTAGCTTGTCTTAACGCACCTAAGAAACGTAATGCTTCGAGACGCAGCGAGAGGCACGCCACACGCTGAGATGCATCAATCGTATAGTTTCAGTGTGCGTAAAATGAACAGTACTGTATCATATGGAACGTATATAAATGACATGATTAGAAAGGTGAACACATGCAGCGGAAACAAGTGATGTATATTGGAGCGGTCGAAAGAGAGCGCGATGGCAGGGGGCACAGAAAAGCACGCTGAAACAGTTCATAATGTCTAATGGATCATCTTCAAAACGTATGCCATATGCGAGAAGAACCACTATTTTAACGTAGAATAGAATTTAATGATTTTAACTAGTGAGGAGATGCTGAACCGTTAGCTGTTAAAACGTACCTAATAGTACACTCTGCTAAGGCCTTACATACCACTTCCCTGAGGGTGATACTACAAATTTACCCTTAATTAGACATTTAGGCACACACTAACTTCAGCTGCTTTGCTGCGCATTCAATATGGACATTCCAGGATAAAGTATAATTGAAATGAAGACCTAGATACTCGCACTATGCAATAAGGTCACGTAAGGGCAAGAACAATTCTGGCATCTGCTGTTATGTCGGAATATTGGATGTGAAGGTGTTAATGATTTGTATTGACTATGGAAACGTACTACGTTAGTTTTGAGTTTGTTGATAACCATTCGATTTTCTTTAATATTAATTTAATGAGCACATAATCGACTTTATTTTGAGATATTGCAATGCGTTTGAGACACCAGTCAGAAATACTCCAACTCTATTCAATGCCAGGTCTGTGCGTAAACTAAAATAAATTATTTTTAAAGGTTTGCAAAAATTGTTTCTCTTCCGTTTTCCAACCAGAACCTTCGTCTTTTCCAACCCGCTCTACTCGCAGAGTAACATGCAAATGGTTGGTCCACGCAGTGGTCAAAAACATCTTTCTTGTGACTTAAAAAAGAAAAAGCTTGATACTTTTCTTTTTTCTAGCATCTATTATTCTTTGATTGAACTTCATTATGAATGCATCGAACTCAACAGTAGTAAGATTTTTTGTAGTGAAGTTAATTGCAGGAGATTCTGTCAGAATCAGTTGTCACAGTATATACTCTGATATCGTCCAGAGCCTTCTGCCCATATTGAAAAGTCATACTAAATTTTGACCCTACATCCTCTTGTATTCTTTCCGCTTCCCGCTGTATTGGTATATAGCTAAAAATGTGTTCCTAATGCTTTAGAGCATCTGTGTTCGTGCTAACGCGCAGGAAGCATTTTCGCGCTATTTTTTAAATATTTTGTTCGACACGAACAGCACGCAATTTCTCGAAGAAAGCGCTAACATGCAGTATAGCCGGCGTGGAAAACGGTACGTCGTCTACGCCCCGTGGATTCGAACGAAAGGCTGGACAGGACCTCCCACATTGCGTCTCAGAGCCATATTGCGAGAAGTAAACTGCGGCAGCTGAGAAACAGTCAATCTTGTCTGCACGTTGCATCTGTGATGAGATACGATTTTTTTTGCTCTTTACCGATATGCATGGCAGTGCCAACAAGGATGCGTCAGCGCTGCAGCTAAGGTGGTTGTTCTCGTCGGCATGCGAAGCATGTGGCATTAATTTTTGTCAGCGGTGTCACAGCTCCCTTTTTTCTGTTCACCCCGGTTGTTCATGCCAAACTTGATGCCCTGTGCCTCGTTTGCTTCTAATAACTGAGCGAGCAACGCTGGAGCCGTTGCGCACATCTGCATATGTGTGGCATTGTAACGAGAATGAGGTGTCTCTTCCTTAACGTTCTTCTTACTTACGCCGATGAGTCGCATAGAACAAAAGAGCGTCTTGGTCAGCAAGTACTTTCTTGATGTTTGAAACACAAGTTTGTTGCATATGTGCCATATGTGCTTCTTACGGGAGTGCCCTTTATTCTTTCCTCAGCAGGAAAAATGATAAAAAACAAACAAACAAACAAACAAACAAACAAACAAACAAACAAACAAACAAACAAACAAACAAACAAACAAACAAACAAACAAACAAACCAACAAAGAAAGCTATTTTAAAATTCAATTGACTAAAATTATAGGGCTACTTTCAAACGAAAAACATGTTACAAGGAGATATTCCAACCAAGTCAGCATATAGTAACAGGCGTTTCATGTCTACCAGTGTGATACATAATTTTGTATCGTACCACAAATTAACGCCTGCTTGCCTTTATTTCTCATGGTCGGCTGCCTAGTCCTCATTTTTAACACCGTCAGCCATATTACCTAAAGACGTCCGCAAGACCAACACGTATCGATCTCATTTAAGCAGCCGATAGCAAACATTACAAACCGTGCATTCATTTTTCTGTCTTTTCCCAGTGGGTAATTTTTTCTTTACTTTCTCTACGCTTCAGGCGAGGATTAAGTGCCGCATTTTAAAATCACGTATAAGTAAAGCCACTATTGATACGCTGGTTCCATAGCCGTAAAATCAGCCTATGCATCACCTGTGCACACAAAATGTGTCCATATAACTATAAGTTTAAAAGCTCTTTAACAAAAGATATTAAAATGCGGCATTAAATCCTCCTCTGAAGAGTTGAGAGCGCAAAGAAAAAACTCCCTACTAGGCCAAGAGAGAAAACTGAATGCGCGGTTTGTAATGTTTGCTGTCGGCTGCTTAAATGAGATCGATACGTATTGGTCGATACGGACGTCTTTAAGTAATATGGCGGGCAGTGTTAAATATGAGGACTAGGCAGCCGACCATGAGAAATAAAGACAAGCAGGCGTTAATTTGCGGTACAATACAAAATTATGTATCACACTGGTAGACATGAAACGCCTGTTGTTATATGCTGACTTGGTTGGAATATCTTCTTGGAACATGTTTTTCGTTTGAAAGTAGCCCTATAATATTAGAAAATTGAAGTTTAAGATAGCTTCAATCCTTGCCGATTACTTCATCTTTCCTTATACTAGACCAAAAGTAGAGGGCATTAACGAAGCACAGTTTACTTTCGATTCCCTTCCTTCATACGTGAAGAATAATTGCGCACCAGAAATTATGCTTCAATTTCAATTCAGGCCGAAACGGGTCCCCGCTGAAGCTGGCCGAAAGAAATCTCTAGCCACGCAGAAAAATCGTGCCGACCAAGATTGCTTCGGCTATAGCCTGACGTGCCGTGCACAACGGTGATAATGGGTTCACTCGCATGGCGTCGAGCGTAAACGGCAGAATTAGCTAAGCTTGTCAAGTAGATAGTCACTGGTGTTTTATGAAACCCATGTCTCCCGCGGCGGCGAAGAGAACATCGAGCATTTATTGTGCCACTGTCATCGATTTCAGTCGGAAAGACAAACATCTATCGCATTGCGACGACCGGACGATCGGCCGTCCTCCGTGCAGGTGCTGCTTGAAACCCTCGCTCGTCGCCCAAAAAAGCTGTGATGGCACTTTTGTCGTTCTTGAGGGCGACTGGCCTATCTGAACGCCTTTGACTTGTTCAGGCCCTCCGCGTGTGTGCGCGAGCTCACTTCGGCTTTCCTCTCCCCCCTTCCCCATCTCTACCTCATCTTTCTATTGCTTTTTTCCCGTCCCCCAGAGTAGGGTAGCCAACCAGACCCATTTTTGGTTAACATCCCGCCTTCTCTCTTCATTTCCTCCTCCTCCTCCGCTGTCATTACAGAATGCTGAGGCGCAGAGAGAGAAAGAGAGCGAGAGTAGGGAAGAAAGGCAGGGAGATGAACTACGCTTTGTTCGGTTTGCCAGCCTACACGAGGAGCGATCTGGGAGAGCGAAATAATGAAAGAAAGAGAGAAAGAGAAAAAGTAAGAGAGCGAGAGAGATAGAGATAGATAGAGAGAGAATGATGAGTTTAGCTCATTCACACGCACTAAGCAAGGTGCCGTGTATATTCGCAGTTGAGCACTAAAGTCTTTCGCCTTCAGGTATGCTGCAGAAGAGCTCGGGCTGAGGCGGCAGCGTTTTTTGAAAAGTAGCCATGCGAAAGTGATGGTGCTGAGCCAATTTAATGCACCTTCTGGGGAGTTCAGAACATTCAAGGCCTTTTAGGAAGTGATGTAGAGCTGTCAGGACCCTCAGATTTCTTGAAGTGCCACACAAACACTCATAATGCGACCTGAATGCTCGATCGGACACACCGTGTGAGCCGCCCACTTTTTACGGGGATAGCGCATCGTTTTCGCACACTTTGTTCGGCCACGAGTGCCGAGTGGTGAAATATGAATAATATCATCATCATCAACCTATTTTAAT
The DNA here is from genome assembly GCF_023375885.2 of Dermacentor andersoni. Classification (NCBI taxonomy): domain Eukaryota; kingdom Metazoa; phylum Arthropoda; class Arachnida; order Ixodida; family Ixodidae; genus Dermacentor; species Dermacentor andersoni. The sequence continues at coordinate 65,845,159 of NC_092817.1, read as the reverse complement.
TTCCCTGCAGGACGAAGGCCTCTCCCTCCTATCTCCAATTACCCCTGTGACACGCCAACCGATGCCAACTTGCGCCTGCGAATTTCTTAATTTCATCACCCCACCTAGTCTTTCACCGTCCTTGACTGCGTTTCCCTTCTCTTGGCACCCATTCTGTAACCCTAATGGTCCACCAGTTATCTAACCTACGCATTACATGACCTGCCCAGCTCCCTTTCTTTCTCTTAATGTCGATTAGAATATCGGCTATGCACGTTTGCTATCTGATCCACAGCGCTCTCTTCCTGTCTCTTAACGTTATGCCTATCATTCTTCGTTCCATCGCTTTTTGTGCGGTCCTTAACTTGTTTTCAAGCTTCTTTGTCAGTCTCCAAGTTTCTACCCCATATATTAGCAGCGGTAGAAGGCACTGATTGTGCACCTTTCTTTTTAGTGATAATGGTAAGCTTCCAGTAAAGGTCTGAGTATGTCTGCCGTACGCGCTCCAACGCAATTTTATTCTTTGTGCACGCCCGATTACAAGGCTTCGGTGAGAGAACATTACACAACCTAAATTCATCTGCCTGCTTCGTTCTAGCGCAGTGTTCTACAGTTGGTTATCTCATCATTCAGCATACCGTTTCCCCAACCGACTACCCCAATAATTGCCCTTTCTTCGGTGCCAGTCCAACATATACCACATTCTATAGATGGGCGTGCCCGAGCACCCACCGCGTGCTCCCCGTATCCCCAACACTGACTTCTCATTCCGGGAGGCGTGGAGTATCAACCCTGGCTGATCACCCGGGACCTCGTGGTGGCCACGTGAGTCCTAAACTTAGGACCCCACACGGATGGCCGAATCACCTATTTCTTTCTTTCAATAATTTTTCTGTTTCTCTTCGCGCTCGCTTTACGACACTCGCCTTCGCACTAACCCTTCTATAACGCGTCTGGTTCTGAGGGTGCACTAAATAAATAAATAAATAAATAAATAAATAAATAAATAAATAAATAAATAAATAAAGATGAGATTTGTCAGAAGCAAACACGTGAGTTCAATACACTGCAGTGTCAACTGGAGAGGAAAACGAATATTCTCACCGGCATAAAATTGACGACTGCCACTGAGTGCCAGCCGCAAGACATGGAAAAAGAAATTAGGGCCCTGACCTCTCCCTAAATGTAGCGCCACGCAATGCACCTTTCTCGCTTTTGTGTGCTCAAGACTTTCTGAAGAAGCCTTGTAGATGCGTTCGCTGCGCACATTGGAAATGCCATGATTCTTTTCATTGGGATTCAGGCAGACATGCAATAGTGACGTTTGTTATTCACAGCGGCTTTAAAATTTCGGCCCTCTCTTTCATCATGCTCCGTCTTGGGGCTGTATTGACGTGCTTGTAGCGAAACTTATAGGTGCAGACAGTCGGGTAAATATTCTTCGCTCGGCGACGCCTTGTCAATACGCCTTGAGTTCAGACAGCAGTCTAGACAGGACCCCCGTGTCCTTAGGTTTCGCATTCAGGCACTGTAATTCACACAGCTACTTCTCTATGAATTCAGTGAATAGGGTAGCATATATTTTATACCGAAAGACTTTCCGTCTGCTTTTCTTTTTCCATCGGCGCCTCCAATAAGCAAATATTTAAATACACTGCTTCCAAAGCACTTCACGATCGCTTGGTATGCAAATTACATTCTTTTTATTTTTCAGCGGCTTCGCTTATAGTTCTTAACGTCGCTGAAAAACTAAATTTCTATGCACATTGTCTTATTTATCCTGTACAGCACGTTCGAATGTACCAGAGTCACGGCGTTTGGCATCTGAGTGCTTCGGTCGGCGATTAAAATAAAAAGAGCGGTAAGATTGGAAAGGCGAGAACGGCAATGAGTGCATTCGCCTTAGTCGCGTGGGTTCGATCACGTGGACGAGGGGACAGAAAGGCTTCGAAACTCTGTTCGTGTTTTTCGTCAATTGTTGCTGCGTGCTGTATACAGAGCTGCACATTCTTTCCTTGATAAACGGACAAAGAAGCGCCAAAGTGCGCGCAACAAATTACGTACGCATGTAGCTGATGGGACTTCGCTCGTTGCCATTTTTTATTTTCTGTCTTTGTTGAGACTGCGCAGAATATGCATTATTCGTGTGCCTCCTACAGGCAGCGCCAAGTATGTTACATTGATGCCACATATTGTTGTTACGTTGGTGATGGCGCATGTGTTACATTTGTGTCATCAATTGGGACACTGCTTTGACACTGTTGCATTCTGTAAGATAAGTCCGACGTCAATCTTCCTTACAATTAGAATAAGGTCCAGCATAAATTTAGGAATTTCGTTGTTGTACAAACTTGTTCTTCATGTAGAGCAATGTACAAACAGTCCTGGTCTCTTCTATGTATATGGCTTCAGGTGGGAGGCTGTCTTGTTAGCACAACAACTTAAAAATTAAAATTAAATTATGGGGTTTAACGTGCCAAAACCACTTTCTGATTATGAGGCACGCCGTAGTGGAGGACTCCGGAAATTTCGACCACCTGGGGTTCTTTAACGTGCACCTAAATCTAAGTCCACGGGTGTTTTTGCATTTCGCCTCCATCGAAATGCGGCCGCCGTGGCCGGGATTCGATCTCGCGACCTCGTGCTCAGCAGTTTAACACCATAGCCACTGAGCAACCACGGCGGGTAGCACAACAACTTGTACTGCGACATCATTTCAGATTGAGTGCAGTATTCTCATTATTTAAATATTCTAAAACGTGCTTATAAATAGATGTAAATTATAAAATTTGCAGCACAATTGCGTAACGTAAGACTATCTCTTTACATAAGCCACACTGACCAACCGAACAACTGCATATTACAAACATCTAGCGAATCATAGGGATATTTAAAAATCCAAGTTAGAGGAAAACTGGCTTCGGAGGTTGGCAGCACTGTTTGTATACATCGTTCAGCTATGCCTTGTGCGTGCGGCCACTAATAGGAGAACGTAGAACACGTTCACATAGGCTGCTCTAACTTTCGGCAACATAGACGTGCTTTGAGCTCAGCAGTGAATTACCTTGATGACCGTCCTTTCAGTGTAGAAACGTTGCTTGGGCCATAGAGTAGCGCTTAATTACAGTGGTCTTCTCTCAAGTCTAAATAATCTTCTTCAGATAAAGTAATATTGTATTTATTTACTCGTATTGCCACTTAGCAAGCCCTCGCGTGTTTCTATATGTTATTATATATTATTCTGTTTACTTGACTGGTTGATCTGTCATTACTTGCATAAACTGCAAGACGTGCTGTTTTAGTTGCTCTCTTCATTTTTCTATACTGACTGTTCAAACACGTTTTAGAAATGTGCTTTGTAGCCGGAACGTTTCTCACATCACTTCGTGTTGTCATCCTTCGATATTGGAGCGATTTGTTGCTTGCGGAGAAGTCAACGATTCAATAAGTGGCAGTAGTTCCAATAACTTCAACAATAAAACCACTCAGAAGCACCACTTGCAACCAAATCAAATTATGGGGTTTAACGTTCTAAAGGGAAGCCGTAGCTTGGGGCTCGGTTTTAGCTTCGACCAAACTGGAGTTTCTTTAACCTTTACCCAAATCTAAGTATACGAGCATTTCTTCTTTTCATTCCGCCGCCCCCGGCATAAAGTTTCTCGCTAAAACATCTACAGGGAAATCTGGCGCCACCGTCTATGAGAGTTTCCTAAGGGGGCTTTGTGCCGTCATGAGAATGACGCTATATGTGTCTGCGAGGCCTGTGTTGGCTCGTGTTGTAAGAGGCTAAGTCTAAAAAGTGGATATGGCTACATAAATAACGCGTTCTTTAAAGTAAAATCTTCATAAAAGGTTTCCATTCATCCATATTACATCTTCCAATGAAGTTTACTCACCTACAATACATAACCAAGTGAAGAAAAGCAAGAACAGGCGACAAACTGTTCCAAATCGAGCGCAAATCTTGTCGTCTGTCCTCCTACTTTAGCTGCCCGCTGATACTTTTTACTTTTCATATAATTGTACATGCCATAACAAGTTCTCAAATTTAAACAAAACATGTTTTGTCTAATAATAAGGCTAAAACAGCTTTTTACGTGCTGTTTTAGTAAAGAATGAATCATTGTGAGAGATGGAGCGGTGCTATAGCCAGGCGCATCTTCAAAGCGTCCTGGATCTCCGAGAACGATGCCAATCCGCAGTCACAATATACCGGCATTTCCATGCATACCACAGCGCAGCAGTGCCCGATTCCCCTCTAGGTGATATAGTGAGAAACTCTACGGCCCCCGGAATGTAGCCGGGAATCGAGCCTTCGACTCTGTGGTCAGCAGCAAAACGTTATAACCACTCAGCCACAGCGGCAGCTGGCTCCATTTGGGACAACAAATGCCGTACCAATATGGCTAGAAACACTAGGCCACGACATTTAGCAAGAGTGTTTGTACAACGGCTGTATATGCTGCGTGCGCGTTTCGAGGAAACGCAAGATAATTTTCGAAAAGCGCGCACAGACGTAGTTTTGCAGTGAAGCCCTATCTTGCATACAAGTGTTAAACACTGACAGTCGAGGTTAATGGATGTCTGTGTGCAATCGAACCGGAGCCACTAAGGCTTCTGCGTAACGAACGAAAGTTGTTAGTCGTTAACGCTTTGTGTCTGAGTTGACTTAAAGCACCGCGGAACGGACAGCTCTGTTCTTTTTGTGCTCTAATGTATGTATTGTTTTAAAGCTGTGAACAAGAAACATCTCCTAACCATTGTCCTGCACGTTCTCTACTGCGCAAATCATACTTGTCTTACTGTAAAGCATGATTTACAGAAGGTGAGTAATTGAGAAGGTGATTGAGTAATTGAGAAGGTGATTACGGGGATGACGGACGCAGCCTTTCTGTACCTGTTCACCGTACAGCGCTGCTGCAGAGTGCAATTTCGCCAAACGAAACAGTGAAAAAATGCGTTGAATGGATTCAACATAATTTATTTTATTCCTGTGAACAGGCTGGCATCGTAGCGAAGGTCTGTCAACGGGACGTGGTTTTGTACACGGGTTTCAGAGCAAAGATTTTGTCATGGTTATGCACGTACGTGCATACTTATCAGCTATCGTGATTTTATCAGATAAAGTTAATATTTTTAGAGCTTGATCAAGAGTGTTGTGCTGACACCAAGAATTTTACTATTTCTCACTTGCGCTTGTAATTTAGAGCAGGCACGTACCCAAGATACTTTTACGGGGAGGGGGGGGGGGGGCAACTGAAGGTAACCTTTCCATGAAAATGAGGGGGGGGGGGGGTAAATCAAAATTGAAAGCTGGGCAGCTGGTGTGGTTCCATCCGAATAAAAAAGTGCTCGAAAAAGACGCAGACGAGAAAGAGAGAAACGCCCGTGTTTGTCGTTTTTCTCTTTCTCGTCTACGTCTTTCTCGCTCACTTTTTCGTTAAGTGGGCGCGGCGTGCCTTTACTAGTACAAATGCGAATAATGCCCACCGTTCGCCGTAAAGACACGTAAACCCGCGAAAAAAAATGAAATAAGTTGTATCTCACAGGCAAACCTGTGAGATAGACCTCTCCTTTACTTGACAAACAGGAAACCACATCAAATGGACTAGGGCAGGAAAGAAGCACGGGAAGAACACTGCCAAGAACAAGTAAACAAGCGAAAGTGTAAAATAAAGATTTCTAGTGGCGTTTCTTGAATTAGCTCTGAAAGAATTATAAAGAAACATATATTTGCGGAACAATCACAGTTCTTTTGGGTCTCTCGTTTACTGCTATACCAAGTTAAGTGCCAAAACCGACTCACATTGTTATTTGGAAAGTTGCGTAACAATGCGTGCCAGCCACTCCCGTACAACCGTTTAGAGCGCAGGACGCTGCGTTTCTAGACTTACTGCGCCCACCGCGAAAGGTTAGAAAAACACCCACATAAGCACAGTAGAGAAGTGGCTACGTCAGGCGGTTAGACTGATAACTGTAGTAGAACTATCACCGAAAACACACGGATTCATTCTCCACTTCCGGCCGCGTTTTGTCTACTTCCTTTTTAAATAAGAAGACGTTGATCCATAGATAATCTTCCAAACAACGGTTAAATTTGTTAATTTTCGCTTTTCCTGCCTGTTTCACTGTTGCCTCGGCTCTCTCCCTTAGTAGATCGCTTAATTTCTCAACTATTTGAAACTCTTGTTTCAGCTGCCACTTTTTCACGAAAATTGCTGTACATGCAATTAGGGAAAAAACGAGACAATTTAACGGGTGACATTCATATTGGTTATAGATTTAACAGTTACTACAAAATTTCATGATGGACGCTGTTCCGCATGATTTTATTTTCTACCTTATTTAACCCATATCACGGGATATTGTTCCGAGAATCTGCCAGCGTCGCGGCGAACCGTCACTCGAAGAAATAATGAAGCAAAGGGAAAAGGTAAACGAAACTAACGTTTTCTCCGGCCGCAACTCGTTCCACGAGCGTACAGACCAGCTGACTACGAAGCGAATCCCTTTCCTGGTCCCTGGATCAGTCTAAACAAAGAAGGTCGAACTAA